>NC_137557.1:23552259-23997259 GCF_963082525.1 Nesoenas mayeri
AGATATTGCATGTTCAATAGCCTTTACACCTAAAGTTGCACCTGCGGTGTACTGCTAAGCTGTCAGTCTGTAACATAAAACAACCCGGTAATTGGAATAGCAGCTGCCTTGTGACCCATTAAGACTCTCTCTCATACAGCTTGCCCTCCCCAGATTGTTTCTGAGTGTCTAAGTGAAACACTTTCTAAAAGGAAAGGCAAAGGAAACCACAGGAGTCATGCTAAAACCCTGGAATACAGAGTTTATTCACTTCTGCCAACACTGAATGAGTCCTAAAATCACAATGGCTATTTGGCTCCCAGCCTTTCCATCAGAATGCAAAAAGATTAAGCAGTATTTCATCATACACAAAGCTATATCCTGTCTGATTAAAAGCAAATGAGATTCTTGATCCAACTTGTAGGATTAAGTATCTCCAAGAGAGATGACACGGGTACTACAACATACTTATTATAAATAATTTACTCATAAGAAGAGTCCACACTGGGATTGACTAAAGGTGTAAAGAACTAATTTGTCTTGGTCAGCATATTAATTGACTTCTTGACTTCTCTCATGCAATGTAAAACAAATTATCTGCTGCAGCAAAGGAAATGCATTTAACCATCCAGCTGGTGACGTCCTACATGGCAGACACTTGTATTTGGAACAGCCATTTCAAAGAATGCAGCAGCCATTTGCAGAATTTCAGCAAGGGAGACCTATTGCAAAAACCAGTAACTGCTGGAAGAGAGAAATGTGTGTGTGGACATATGCGTGAATGTAAAAGGAGGTAGGAGACTCTTAGAACTCTCTCTTAATCCTGCAGAGAAATCTCCACAGGACTTCAGCATAGATTTTTTTTTCTTAACTTGGCAGCTTTCATTTTACCAAAATGACACCTGAAGTAGCATGTAACAAAAAAAAAAAGAAAACAAAACCAAAAAGCTGACACAACCCAGCACACCAAAGAAACCCACACACAACACACTTCTTTCCCTTCCAAAACTCAGCCCCGGATCTCTACAAGTCAAAGAATTTACTGTGTAGGTAAATGACACAAATTAGTCAGTTTTTCCAACTGAGAAACACTTACCTGAGATGACAGCAAGATGCAACTTAAAGCCTAAAATATGTTAGATGGTGCACAATATGCTCTTTCAGACTCTGTGAACAAATCTGGTCCTAGAGTACAATATATAAATGTACCTCACATGCAAGCACTATTATTTCTAATGAAAAAAAACAATAATAATAAAAACCCTTTCCTCTAATAAAATTACTAGTAAAAGTTATCATTAATGGCAGGCTTTATAACAAATTCTGTTGCCCTCCTGCTGTCCTCTGCACCTGCTGACTGTCTTGCATAGCCTGCCTCCTGCCTTGTCCAGCTGTTTTAGATATTTCACTCAGCAATGCTTTTTAATGACAAGAGTTCTGGGAGGCTGCTTCTCCACCAAGTATGCTCAGTGTGAAACTGCCCCTCTTTGTCCTTATGACACACAAAGGAAGCCTGACTCACCTGTTCTCCTCCTGTTGGCCCAGACTTCTAATTTACTGGTAGCTCTTTGCAGCACCACATCATTGCAAATCAGTAGTAAACACAGCGGAGTTCATCACAGAAGAATCCTGCCAAAACAATTTTGGATCTAATTATTCTATTATTTTCACTACCACGATGCATGTAATTGAAGAAAGAAAAAACTAACTTGGTTTCTCAGGCTTTGTTGCTCCCCAGGTACAACAAAAATTAATTGGCCAGGCAGTGTTCACAGCCCAAGTTTTACCAAGTGAACAGGAAATCTCCTCACAGTAGATTTAACACAGAGCACACACCTACAAAGTAGGTGAAGGGAATAGTGAGATTCACCTTGTTGAACACAGGGAGTCTATTTAAAAGCATCATAAGAACAGACTCAGAACTCAGCAGATGAGTTGGAAAAATGGTTCTGATAAATGTTGAAGTTACCCATCAAATGCAGTCACTGGAAGTTTGTGCCATTTTTGTGCTGACTGAAGACGATAGATACCATGCCCTCAATTCAAAAGGGAGACAATTTGCCTTCTGTATAGCACTGCTTTTATTTGAGCCAAAGCCAGTGAGCCACTGGGCTCCATGCCACCTGACAATGAGAAACACAAATTACAGCAGCAAATGGTCGTTTTAGCATAAACAATGTTTCCAACCTTCTTTGATTCTGCTCTGCCCTAATCCATATTTACTGGTTTGAGGGACTAATTCTTCCCATTTTCCTGCCACTATTTGTGTGATTGCAGCTGCCTTTACTGATATGTGATGAATTACATGAAAATAAAGAAAGCATGTATGAAAAGGATATGAAAACTACAACCAAGCAAGACCCACATTACAGGTGTCTCTTCCCCATTCCAGACACAGCTTGCCTTTGTTTCCCACACTCAGCTGATATGGCACAATCCCAAACTAATTTTAGGCAGCAGGAATCCTCCTATTGGCTTCAACACATTTCAGAGCAGAGGTAAGGAAGGAAAAGTTGTTACAGTTCCAAAACAACATTTTTACTATTCAACAAGGAATCACTCAAAAACCAGTTTTTGCCAACTTTTAGCAGAACTCTTGGGGAGCAACAAGCTGTGCTGTACAGCTCTATCCTCCTGAGGCCAATTCTTTTTTCCTAAACTCCTAATCTTAATTATCTTTGTTGCTGACCACTCAAGAAAAGAATAATTTGATTTTAAAAGTTGTTTAGCCTAGGAAGAGGCAGGAAATAAAACAGAACAGCATATTCCTATATTAAAAGAGCAGTTTGGCCTCTTTGCTCCATTAAGTTTCAAAGCTTTACTCCTAAAGTTTCTACTAAATTTCCCTCTGAAAAGACTGCTACTGCCAATCAAGGGAAGCAAGAAATTACACACTTTTACAATATTCAAAAGTTGTAAAGCGAATGAAACATCTTCAGAATAGTTTAATGAAAGGTCATCTGACTTTATGGATGCATATGCAGGTTCTGGAATCCCAGTACACTAGGAAGTTCTAACATACTTCTTAGGGCTTCAGTAAAGATTCAGTTGCAGAACAAGCTGAATTTCTTCATGTTACAACAGTTATCAGTTATTGTTTTGGAAGCTTAAAATGCTTGATATGTTTTTTAATAGATGTCAGCCCATTTTATGGTGATGGCCCACTAGTACCAAAGATAGCTGATACCCATGGACTAGAAGTCACCTGGAAGTCCATTTCTTTAGACAGTCTTGGGACACCCTTTTCCTGAGTCACCATGCCCACATACCGATAAGGAATTTTCACACTACAGTGACCAAAGTCTCTTCCCTTTTGCCTTCTTTACCAACAGTACAAACACCTTTCTCCATGTTGTGCCTAAATACACATGCACAAGGTGACTTTAAGACAAAGATGTGAGCCCAGTTAGGCAACATCACTGCATTGACCTTACACATAGGTTAGCTGTACATTTATGCACGTGACATGTATATTAGATCATAAGGTAAACACATTAACATACAAATTACCTATCTAGCAATATGGTGAAGGGTTATCACAATAAGCAGCTTTGGACAGCCTCTGCCTTTTTTTTCCCTTTCTGCAACTTCTGCCTTTTTTTCCCCAGTGATTTTTGGTTTGGGGAAAGGGGATTCTCATTTATTTGAAATACAGCACCAACCCACAGATTCCTATTTTAAAAGTTCCAGTGCTCAGGAATGTTTGGATTTGGGATGTTGGTTTGATTCATCACAAGGCCAGAGTTACTTGACGATGGCTTGCTAAAGCTCAGGTTTGTTACGGTTCCCCAGCTTTCAGAACTCTAGGGTATACAGGTTTTATTTGTCTCTGATTTTTCCTTTAAAAGTTGTGAACTCTTTTAATCACAAACAATGAACTAAAACCAAACCATAATATGGCAAATTAGATGTTAAAGATGTCCCATTTCCCAGTGCTACACTTCAGTGCTTACACATAGTGTTTTCGTTTTGTGAAACTAACATATAGCTGTGACTTCTAGCAGGTAGTAGGTGTAACTTCAATGTAATTTAAACATTCATATCAAAATATTATTTGTGGGAAGAATGATGTTTGTTTATAGGGTTTTATTTGTCCCAGAAATGTTGCTATAAAAAGGTAACATGTATCCCTTTTATAAACACAGCAGGATTCAGAAAGCATTCCAGGACATATATCTGTCACTGTAGCTTGTATCACCCTATAACTCTGCTTAGCTAAGATCACTCTCTAATCAGTAAGTGTAATGGAGTTATTCTGATAGCATTGAAAGGTGATTGTGCAAGTGACAGATGTCAAAAACATCATGCTTACTCAATTCTCTCTTCACAGCTGAGATAAAATAGAATAGCCTAATTGCACTTGTGCTCATTTAGTGTCTTTGGAAGTAAGAAGGTAGGATTTTAACACCTATTCTACATTCTTGTAGTCTTAGGTTTGAGCTTTGGTAGCCAGAGAGAGATGAAATGCAGCTTCATTTTCTGTCTTCTAGGGAGAACAAGTTTGGCTCTGCCCATCACCCTGCACCAGGGAAAGGAGCCCAGGCAGCTGCCGATCTGTTTGTGCACAGCAGGCTGAGGGCTGTGAGGGGTGGAAAATGCAGGTCTATAAAGTTAGTTCCAAGGCAGTCACAGCAGACAAAAGATCAGTTTAGTGCTTTTGTTCTTAGGCTGCAGTTGTGTGTGGCGTCTGGGAAATTCCTTTTGACATCCCAGTCACACAGAAAGGCACTTCAGGTACATACAGCACAAGCACAATGTTCCCTTTTTATGGGTAACACTTACCTGCAAGGTTTGGCTATCTTATAAAGTGGCATTTAAGAATATTCTCAAGGGATCTCTCATCAGCAAAGAGAAAAAATATATTTGCACCTTGCTTGGCTTCTACATTCTGTATAAAAAAACAAAACAAAACAAAACAACCTGCTCCAGCCACACAAAATGTAAATAGATATTTTACTATCATCTCACTGTTAGCTAGCACTGAGCTTTAAAATTCAGCAGCTTGACCATACTGAAAGGAAAACAAAAGAAAAGACAAGAAGAACCCATGTTCTCTGAACCAACAAGTCTTGAATTGCTACAGGAGAATGGGAGAAAAGGATTTGAATTAAGTCTTTCACTCAGAATCTATAATATGCAGGCTTTGAGATAACAAGAGAAAAAACTATTTCTGCAGAGGGGTTGTGGTGAGGGGAGGAGAAAATGTGAGAAGTCTGCACAAGAAAACAAATACCTTGTACTCAGTCATGAAACTTATATAAGATTTGTAGCCAAATAGCTTTATTTTTCAATTACCAGACAAGCTCATTTATGGAATAGCTTGAGCCTTGCTTTCCTACAGTTCTTAGAATAATAGAAAACTAACTAGAGAAAACTGGCAGATGCAGTTTTTATCAATAAAGCTCTGCTTAGAGGAGTTGAAAATCTTTTCCTTTCATGCTTTCAAGTTCTTATTGTATACAATTGTTTTCCTCAGGGGATTATACCTGATCCCATGAAGCTTTCCCTGCCAAGACAGTCCAGCCTCATTGTGGAATAAGCAGACATTGATAGGCAGGGACCACAAGGGAGACTGTGGCGGCTCTGGGCCCCCCTCTCCCAGCAGGGTATTGCTGCTCAGCCTGTAAGGGTCACCTGAGCATGGCTTAAAGCATCTGGAAAGGAGAGGATATCTGAAGGCCAAATATTTTAAAAATGCAAGCCCTTTGCCATTTCTTTATGAACCTCTCCCATCAAATAAAATAGATTCAACATTGTTTGTTTCCAAATGTGCTGGAAATGAAAATAACTCCAGTTATTGAAGCTGTGGGAGGTACAATGGATATTTCAGCTGTAACGGGTTGAGAATGGCTGTTCAAAGTTTCCCTTCAAGCTCTTTGTAGCAGACAAATCTTCAAAAGAAAACATACTTTGTTAACTTTCATTTGAATACATCCTGCTGCAGCCAGACAGCCCACTTAAAATGACACAGAGGTAGTAAATTGTTCTACTGATTGGTTAGCTGGAGTTTAACAGCTTGAGCTTATCAGGAAAACGATAGGAAAAAAAGTGTCGGACGTATCATCATTCAGACGAGACCTTCCATTCTCCCTGAACCTCCGAGGTGAAGGCCTTTAATTCCTCTTTGCGGTAAAAGATGCGTCATGAAAACATTGGAAGATGGACAAAGGCCACCCAGAAGGGGTCTTATTCAACAAGCCTTGCATACAGCATCCCACAAGAAACCCTCTTAATGTGAAGTATTTCAATAGCTGCATTTGTGTACGGGTCCATGTTTTTCCAAGAAAGCGTTTGCTTCTAGAAGTCCCTTAAGAGGTAGAAACAACAGGAGATCTTGTCCTTGAGATACTTCCGATATCTAGCAACCAAAAGATGATGAGAAGTACAGGCTTCCTGTTATTTTATTCTGAGAAATGGCACCCCAAGGCATTAAAATGCCCATGAAAATATGGAGGGCCAGATTTTCACAGGCACTCACAGAACACACTGTTGAGTGGAGATTCAAAATGCTCAGTTCCTGTTTTCTGGCCAATCCATTTAGGCTGCCGACTTCTGGCTCTGAATTCTCTCCAGAGCTCAATGGCTTGTGCCCAATAACATGCACATGCCACTAAGCCCGGCATTGTCAGACAACTACAAGCTGATCAGAAGCATTTGTAGGTTTAGTTATTTCTGTTTGATGTTATAGTCAACCTTTGAATAATTGCCTCTGAAGAAACAGGAGTAAACAATACACACGCAGTCTGGCCAAAAGCATTTTATCAATGCCAAAATCTCCACAATGTACAAGACTGTACAATAGACAAGGACAACCCCTCAAAGGCAACTATGATTGTTGCATGAAAGAGTAACAAAGCTCAATTAACCAATTAAATTGTCTGCCAAGAGACTAAGGAACTCACTGCTCAGACATATACAAAATTAGGCTAAATAGAAAGTGTAGAGCCTAAAAAGATAGGGTGGCCTTACAAGAAAGTAAATACCGCAGGTATCAGTTGGCAAGGCAGCTCCAAAACTCAAGTGGAAAAGGAGACCATAGATCATGAAAAGGCCAGAGAGAGAGACACTGAGCACATTCCAGCGGTGGTGTTAATTTAATACTCTGAAATAAAACACACAACATGGAAATCCACCAGTCCAGTAAGAGCTCTCAGTTGTGTTGGGTATGAAGTCAAAGATACATATATCTTATATCCTCTTAGGTTGGTGTTGTAAGAGGTTCTATGTGTGACACCACTATTTTTAGCTTCAGGTAGAGAATCTATATACCAGAATTTAAAAGTAGATGTAACCTTCCTGATTTAACCCCATCTCCTATGTTTCTCTGGTTTGTTTTGTAGCATTATTAAAAATGTAACTATAGCCCCTAGTGAAATCAGACAGATTCATGAAAGGGAAATCATGCCTGACCAACCTGACAGCATTTTATGATGATATGACTAGCTTGGAGGATGAAGAGAGGACAGTTGATGTTGGTTATCTTCACCTCAGCAAAGCTTTTGACACTGTCTCCCATGATATCCTTACAAACAAAATGTGAACTATGGGCTAGATAAATGTTTCAGTGAGATGGACTGAAAATGAGCTGCACTGCCCAGCTCAGAGTTGAGATCAATGGCACAAAGTCCAGCTGGAGGCCAGACACTAGCGGTGTATGACATGGATGAGGTCACTGCTGGGGCCCACATTGTTTAACATCTTCATAAATGACCCGTACAGGGGGACTGAGTGCAGCCTCTGCATATTTGCAGATGATACGCAACTAGAAAGAGCGGCGGATGCACCAGGTGGTTGTGCTGCCACAGAGTGGCACAAGGACAGGCTGGAGAAATGGGCCAACAGGAATCTCATTAAGTTCAGCAGAGGGAATTGCAAAGTCCTGCTCCTGGGGAGAAATAACCCCCCGCACCAGGCTGGAAAGCAGGTTTGCAGAAGTGACCAGGGACTCCTACTGGACACCAATCTGACCACAAGCCAGCAGTGCATCTTTATAGCAAAGAAGTCAGTAGTCTTCTAGGATCCATTATGATAAGCAGCTGCTAGCACAAATCTGGAGTACAATGCCCAATGCTGTGGTCCCCAGGACAGGGGAGAAAGGGTCACACAGGAAGATGTCCAGCAAAGGGCCACAGAGATGATTAAAAGGATTTGCAGCATCTGACAAATGAGGTGAGGCTGAGAAGGTTGGGGTTGTTCAGTTTGGAGAAGACAAGGCTTGGGGGCATCTTGTCAATGTGCATAAATACCTGATGGGAGGGATTAAGAAGATGGAGCCAGGCTCTTCTTGGTAATATCCAGTGACAGATGTCAGGACAGCAAGAAACGGGCACAAATTGAAATATAGGAAATTCCATTCAAACATATGAGAACAGTTTTTCTGTGAGGGTGGCCAAACAGTGAGACAGGCTGTCCAGAGATGTTGTCGAGCCTCGGTCCTTGGATATAACCAAAACCCTGACTGGCTATGGGCAACCTGCTGTAGCTGGCCCTTCTTTGAGCAGGGGAGTTGGGCTTGACAATCTCTGGACATCCCTTCCAGCCTCAACCGTTCTGTGAAAACATGTCAACCACAGTTAGCACGTGTGAAAAATAAAGGCATCTGTAAAGTGTCAAGTTTCTGCATATACTTACTACATTTACCTTGAGGCTCTCTTCAGCTTTTCACCAAAGTAAATGTAACTTAGGTGCATATATCAAAAGAGAAGTAAATCTTATGACTGATAACTGTAACATTAAACTACCTTTAACGTCCATGATACGGAGGTGGTGATCTTAAGCAGAAAAGTTGCAATTTAGCTTTGCACTCCAATGCGTTTCCCACCATCTTGAGCCTCACCAGATATATGCAATGTGTTTGTATACATTCATGCACAGATCTTTGTGTACTTTAAAGAGTCTATCCTCCTCTGTGTTTTAGAAAAATTGCTTGCTATTTCTGGTAAAACACAGGTGATATTTGATACTTCTATTCATTTCTACTGATATTCTCCCAGCTTACCCCTCCTTGTATAATATAATATCATATCTCATCTCCTGTTTGTTTCTGATTTTACTCTTTCACCTTTTCTCTTCCCAGTTTGTGATTCAGAGTCAGGTGACATCTCACAATAGCCATAACACATCTGAACACAATCCAAAATCACAGACCTGTCAGTTCAGTGTCAAAGACAGCCACCCTGTGTACAATTTGGCAAAGGCTAATTTAACTCTTCCCATCTGATGTCTTTTTGGGTGTTGTGTGGTGATTTTTGTTTTCTTCTTTTTTACACATAGACTCCAAAGAGGCATTAAACCCGTAAAACCAGCTTCAGGTCTGTAAACACTGCTTCTATTAGAAGGGGGAAACTCATCCGTAATCTCCAAAGTATCATTTAGGATTAAACTGATAGGAAGAATACGAGCGTAAAGAAAAATCTACTAAAGTCTGACCATTCTAGTACATGTCATGTTTGTAATAAATCCTCCAGCAGTTTGTATTCTTAATTGCTATTTGCTTATTTTTCCAAGCTATTCAAGATTTTCAAAATTTTTTTTTTATTTTTTCTATTTTTTCCCTCCCTTCCGGAAATGCTGATATGCATCGTATGGACAAAGTAAACAGAGCACTCTGTTAGAGTTTCCCTTTTTACAAATGAGCCATAAAATTGTCCATTAATCAGCCTTGCTTCCCCAGGGGCCGGGCTGCATTGTTGAGGTTTCCTTTTCCATTTCTGATCCCTGTTTTGTTGAGGAGATTACCAAAAAAAAAAAAAAAAGTCACAATGCAGTAAACCAGGAAGAATAGGCTTTTGAAAACTGCCCTCCTCTCCACAGTCCTTGCACAGAGCTGGAGTTCTGATCAGTGATGGAGAATTCTAAATTTAAACATTCCCTATTTTTCATCCTTTACCTTCTAGTAAAATAATAAACCTACTATGGCTCCTTCACCTCCCACCCAGAGAACATAATGTTCCTACCTGTTTAAATTACAAGTCCCTTAGAACAATAGAAAGGCCCTTTAAGGTCTCCTGGGGTATCTACGACCAGAGAAATAATGAAAAACCAAGAGAATTTACTGGGAATCTGGCATTTCAGAACTTTACCTCCTGTTAATTCCAGAGAAAGGTGTCAGTTCTGACAGTGGCTGAATTTATCGGAAGGGCATATCCTTCTAAAACAGGGCAGGAAGAAATGTACATCCGTTGTACTTGTTACTCCACAACGCATGCCGTCTGTGGGCACAGGGTCAGCATCTCCACTGCACATCAGATCTCTAAAGATCCAGCTCTTCACCCAGGACAGCCAAGTCTGCACCAAGTTGCATGGGGGGAGTGGGGTGAAGGAGTCAACCTCAATTGCAGCAGGATTTCTAGCTGACTTTGCTGTGTATTTTAGAATAAGTGGAAAGGTCACAAGGCTTACACAGAAGCACTGGAAGCTGATGTAGAATAGCACAGAATGAACAAAGTCCACCAACCTGTACATGATTATGCTACTTGTAGATGTGGCCTCTAGCTATCACAGGTTCACTAGCATATAAAAGCTAATGTCTTTGTCTTCTATGTGCTAGATAATTTAAAACAAACTTTCCAATTAATCCTGTCCCTAATTAAAACTTGGGTTCTTATATTGCCTCTTCTGCCTTCCCCGTCTTTCACTATCTGTCACATGTTTGGGGGGAGATGACATAAGCTCCTTGCAGGGATATATTTTTAGCAGAGCAGCTTCTTTAACATGCAAACCAAATACATAATCAAAGTGATTTTTTTTTTTAAAGGGAAAGTCATCTCAAGGTTGACTTGAAAGCCAAACAGCTTTATCTCGCCAAAGTTTCAGTTAAGTGCTGCAGTGTGGAGCCCTGTGTGTAAGACAAGACTGCTCTTTCCAGTGAGGCTCTGTTGATCTATGATCTAATCTAGGCTCTTTAAATAAGCCTTTAAGTGTGTAACTAAGACCCCCTTATTAATGTCTCGTTCTGTTATCACTGCAAGTAATTTAAATATACTAGTCATATTTGATGAATTCCTCCACAGATTTCCTTTCCTCCCAGAAATATGTGAAGCTTGGTAAGGAATACAGAGAGGAAAAAAAATCCTTATGAGCTCAGTGGCACTACAACAACATTAGCCTCATGCACATAAAACACTGAAACGTCTGGACATGCATGCAATGTGACTCACTCACACCTAGTGAACAAGTTCTCTCATTCAAAGACTATAGAAGTGTGAGTTTCTTGAATCACTGATTTTATTAGTACAAACATGTTGAACTTTACTAACATACCTTTTGACTTTATTGGCGTACCTTATTTTATATGTCTTAAAAGACCTTGGCAGTTTTTCCACATTTAACTTAATTGAGATAGCATTCAGGAGAGAGAGGGGAAAAAAAGAAAAGAAAACCTAACTAAATCATAAAAGGAATTTCTCCTAATCTCTCTCACAGTAGTGGTGGCTAACCTAAGAGGGTACCTGCCACATAACCTGGCTTTTTCTCATGGGGGTTTCATTTATTCTTACCTAAAGTCAAATCTTACCACAGCTCTCAATCCAGTTCAGTCTGAGCTATGGAAAGTGTCTTGAGTTTTCACATACTGTTAGGGAAGCCCTGTGTCCTGCATGAAACCTAAAGAAATACTCATTATGCATATTTGTGTTGGCTTCTCTGTGACCCAAGAAAAATGTTCTTAAAAAAAGAGTGAATAAAAGGAAAACTTCTGAGAAACAATAAGCTGCCTTGGGAACAGTACCTGCCAAGTCAGCTCTTAACTCGTGGATCCAGTTGCCACAGAATTTGATCAGCTCCATAGCGCATTGTGTCTGACTTATCCCATTGAGTCCCAGAACTGCTGAGCCTTTTTCTGTGGAAAAAAAAATATACCATAAAGGCCACATCCACCTTTTCTAAATCTTCCAGACCTAGAAGTGTGTTCCTTTTCTTACTGTTGCAATGACAGACGTTTAGCTCAGTGGTGAGATGAATGAATATGCAAAAGTTAAAATCAGGATCATAGTTCCATTCTTGCTTAAATAAAAATACCCGATGAAGTATTTTACTCTGATCTTCAGCTGTCTTACCCATAATTGACTTAGACTTATATCCTTCAGCAGGTATTACGTTGATGAGAATTTTCTGTGCTAGGAGGCTTAAGCAAGCTCTGAGTTCTCTTTTAACAAGGAAGTGCCTCTAGGCAATTTCGGTTGAAACCCCTGTTCCTCCCTTCAGCAAACTATTGCAAAACCGGCTGAGTAGTATGATCCTGCTGCCTTATGCCAAGTCAGTGACCAAAAGCAGCTCTAAAGCCAGTTAAACTAAAAGAACTGGTGTAGAGCATGCAGAATGCACCAGAGAATCTCATGCTGCTATGTTACTATATGGAGATATAAAAACAGGTAGAAATCACCTAAATGCCATAATTTAGCAACGTCTGGTTTTCCATTACTTACAGATTCAACAAGAGGACAGTCACAACCTTTCAACTTGTTCACACTGATATACATACGTATATACCCATCCTTATACGTGCATGCACACATACACAGAACAAACAAGAAATCATGGATTCAAGAAGAACCTAAGTATAACATCAACAAAGTAGAAAGTGCAGAGCTTTGAAATGTTAAACCCCCTTGCTAACAGAGTGTTTGTACCCATCCCTTTGTGGATACAGATCTGTGAATAGTGTACAAAATTCTAAAGACGCATTCTTGGTTCTTACTTCATAACCCTGAGTGGTAAAATTGTAGCATAAAGGTTCCTATCACAATTTGTACCACCAAATTGTGATATGTCAAGATCCAGACAAGAAACCACTGAAACCATAAATCCCTTCAATTAATATTACTAAGTCTGATGTTTCAGAAAGATGATTCAGCTAATTCCATCCTAATACATAAACTCTAAACTAGTAGAGAATACAATGTGGGTTACAGCATGCACTCATGAAGCGAGACTTAGTAAAAGACCCAAGGATATATCTAATTCCTTATAATAGTCACAAGGAAAGAGTAAATTCTCTGCCAACATGTCTTCCCTCCAATTTCTAAACCCATTTTAGAACTCTAAGAGGTCTCCTTCATTGTCCTTTTGCTTCCAGTAATGACCTGATTATTATTTTTAATTCCTTGCTCTGTTAACAACCTTTGCAATGCAGAGGGTCTTGCTGGAAAAAATATGCCTGAAGGCTTCATATCATTTGCATATTATTTTAAATACATTTACATGGCATTTTAATCAAGGAAAATGCAAACACAGTTATAACTTTTTATTTATAGAGTTCTTAAAAGGCACTCAGCAAAACATACAGACAAAATACGACCTCAGGGCTGAAGAGGAAAAAGTATCAGTGGGAAGACTGTTAGTATGTCTTGAAAATCCATCTGATTAACGTCCTGCTTTACATATAGCTATTATTGATTGAGGCTATTTAGGAACTTGTAATATTTGGATTTAATAATTTTTATGATAGAAAAAATCTGTCTACAAATACCCACAAAGTGACTCACACATAGAGCACAGATGACTCTCTTACTCAGTTCTGGATGTCACCTGACAGGAGTCTACTGGGACAGAGATGATTTAATTCATGGGTGCTTGCTATGGACAGATTCTTGCAGATCTCATATGATCTTCCCCTCAGATTTCAAAGTACTGCTGAAAAGAACACTGAGGGTCAGAGGTGTTGATTGACAGTCAGCTGAACATGAGCCAGCAGTGTGTTCAGGTGGCCAAAAAGACCAACAGTATCCTGGCTTGTATCAGGAATAATGTGGCCAGCAGGACTAGAGAAATGACTGTGCCACTTTACTTGGCACTGATGAGTGCCCATCTTCACCTCCAAGTTCAGTTTTGGGCCCCTCATCATAACACAGACATTGTAATACTAGAGAAAGTGCAGAGGGCAGTGAAGCTGGTGAGGGGCCTGGAGTGCAAGTCTTATGAGGAGTGGTTGAAGGAACCGGGGCTATTTAACCTGGAGAAAAGGAGGTTGAGGGGAGACCTGTCTACAACTACCTGAAAGGAGGTTGTAGCATGGAGGGTGTTGGTCTCTTCTTCCAAGTAGCAAGTGATAGGACAAGAAGAAATGGCCTCAAGTTGCACCAAGGGAGGTTTAGATTGGATATTAGGAAAAAAATTCTTCGCATAAAGGGTTGTCAAGCATAGGAACAGGCTGCCCAGGGAAGTGGTGGAGTCACCATCCCTGGAGGAGTTCAAAAGGCAAATAGACGAGGTTCTCAGGACATGGTTTAGAGCTAGAGTTAGGCTGTGGTTGGACTCAGTGATCCTGAGGGTCTCTTCCAACCACAATGATTCTATGATTCCATGAAGTTAACCTGACACCTATTGCATACCCCCAAATTGCTATGATTTGGTCAGCCTAGTTACATCCCACGTTTCCTTGAAATGTGCTACCAGTAAGGGAGAAGCATCATAAAAAATGAAATTGGCCTCACACCAGCTTGCTTGTCACCTAGTTACAGGTCTCCTCACCCAACTCTTCCCAACAGCAGCAGCAGCAGATGGAAGCTCTCTTCCTCCCACCAAAAATACAGCTATGCCAGTGGCTGACTCACCTTGGTTCCTTGCAGAGCTTCCATATATTATAACTTCCCTCATACAATCCTTCTAGTTGGGAAGTAGTGAGCTCTGGAGAGGTGGAACTGGAGTATCAATTCCAAAAACCAAGTAGTTCCTCAAACCCAGTCAGCCTCTCTCTGTAATTACAGATAAAGCAGCTGTAGTGGAGGAATTTTGTAAGGTCATGCTTTAAAACGTCAAGCAATGCCACAATTAAGGCTAGTAGAAGAATCTTAACCCTTTTAGACACATACATTCTGATGACTTTCACAATCATACTGAAATCCTCAATGAGAACCTGGGACAGAAATAAGACCTGAGTGGACACCCGTGAAAACTGTTTAGATGTCTCATCCAAAGAGTTAGAACTGAAAATTTCTGCAGAATTAAAGTCCTGAGAAAACTTTCTCCAAGATATTTTACAAAAAGTAAGTCTCTACCTTCATCTGATTTCCTCCTGGGCCTCTGGAAGCTGGAGAAGCAGCTGACTGAAATTGAGAAGATTCTTCTCAGCTTAAAAATTATTCACAAAAAAAACCCTGAAGAAAGTGTCATCTTCAATGGGTTTCTCCATCCTGAACACCAAATGAACTATCTGCCCTGCTTGGAAGGAAAGAGACAAGTATAAAATAATGTAATTATTCATGTCATGCTAGTACAAAGATGGTGCTTTAAATACGTAAGCTCCCTAAATACCTGCCTAAATCTGACAAGTAGTGCTATGAGATTTAACAGGTGTTTGTAAAATGTTTAGTGATTCCTATGTGAAAAGTCCTTTTGCAATATTTTTATTACTGTTTCTACAAAAACTAGGAAAGGCCACAGTCTTACTAAAGTAAAGGAATAGAATCTACAGGAAATATATAAGAGAAAGAACAAAAACCAGTGTGATTTTAAAAAGCAATGCTTCTAAAGGCATCACTTACTGTTTCATAGATATTCTACATTTTTTTCCAATCTTAACAAACCATCAGCATTTCAGATTTACATCTTATTCACATGACAGAGATATTGTATAATCTAAATGTCTTTCAGGGTAACAAAGTAAGCAAAACTGCTAGTGCACTATATAAATTTTGCTTAAGGGCTTTAAGGACATCAATGACATAGGGTGAAAATCTGTTCAGGCGTATACTGGTCTGTCAAGAAAGGAATCAAAGCCTGCCTTCTTTCTTTTGGGAAATACAGGACTTGAGAGAGAGAGGTGCAAGGCACAGCCAGAGCAGAATTTTTAGGTAACAGTGAAAGTTAAAACTGTCCCCTCTAGGGGCTTGGAGGTTTTATTTTGTTTTGTTGTTGATGTTGGTTTGGTTTATGTTTTTATTATTATTGTTTGTTTGTTGTGGGGGTTTTTTAAGTATAAAAACCTAAAACAAATGTTTGCCACTACTTGATAAGTAGAGCTCTTAGAAATGAATTTTTTTGAATAACAGCTCATAACTCATCTTTTGTGTCAGTACCACATTAACTAGCTTTTCTAATTTTTTTTTCCCCCCTCAAGGACCAGTTCAGCTATCATTGGAATGCTACTGTGCTCAAACATCTTATTTACAGCTATTAGAATGTTATTATTTTCACAGTTGCACTATTAATTCCCAGTTAAGCTACATGAGTGATCTCCACATGGGTATGTGGAGAGTTCTGTCTGCTGATGGGAAGGCTTCTTCCAGGTATCGTATGACAGCAACCAAGGGCAGGGATGATGAGAAGACCCATGACAAGGAAAATATATCAATATTTTCTTGAATTACCCCCTACTTTCTACAAGTTACAAACCACTTTAAGTTATAAAAACCTGGAAGACGGCAAGTAATTTATTTTAAAAATAAATCACATTGTTATCTTGGAATTTTTGCAGAAAATCATAGGACTGACTCAGTGAAATAGTTTGCAAAAAAAATATCTGGCATTCCATAATTTTTTAAGTGGAAGATGTGATCCAGTTCATCTCCAAGTCAGTGTTTAAAAGCCAGTTAAGGCCCAAAATTAGGACTGAGCTTTGTAATCTCATATTAAATAACTCGATAGGCTCCATCTCTTTCAAAATGGCTATTTACATCAAGCATCTAAATACTAATGCCGTATTAGCTGCTAGTTCATTTAAAAAATGCATGGACTGAGCAGACAGTATAACATTGTCAGCACCCACAATTTTATCAAATATTCACTGTATTGTGTGTTTTCTTCAAAATCCTGGCTGCAAGGTTCGTGTGACTGTATCTGAAGGTCAGATTTCAAAACAATTTATTACCTCTACTTTTGAGCAAAGATTGATAGCATAAAGCAGCAGAATCCTATCAAAAGTACAGAAACCTCCAAATAAAATGTTATAAAAACATATTGTTTTTAAGTCTCTTTTGAAAGCAAAGACAATCTCATGATTGTTATTAATAACAATACATCAGTGTAGATCACACTTAAGGAGAAAACTGTGAAGGGTCACACTGGTCTTGGTACCTGTACTTGTCAGGTTTATTTATATTTAATGTCAGCCTGACTGTAACTTATAAAGAGCATCTATATTTTTCCCAAATAAAAACATGAATGTAACATTAAGATTTATATAGAACAGGAAAACAACTAGAAAGAACATGTAAATTAATAATAGGTTTATATTTTAAAATTACTTCCATAAGAGGTAGTCTGAAAAAAGCTGCACCAAAATGTAGAATAAAAATACATCCATTTTTATGTGCTTAGTCCAAAAATGAGAAATAAAAGAGCTTGCTATAATATATTATTACTGTTTGATAAACAATGTGTCGAATGGGGTTTGTTATGGAAGACTAGTGTCTGGGGAAAGAAGTTAGCTTCTTAAGGTTTATAATAATGTGAAATATTAATTGAGCAGGACAAGGATCTGCAACACCAACAGCTTAACCTTCGTTCTCTAAAGGCAGAAGCAAGTAAATAAAGGAAACATGCCTGTCATCAACAGTACAGTGAAAACTTAAGGAAGGTCACATTTGCCAGAATTTTTGTTTATTCCCCTAGGGAACACAAAACATGTCAAGTGTGTGATCATGTACCTGGAGGAGCAGTAATTTGGTATGGATGTGCACTCCTCATCCTTTAAGGCTGCTCTGATCTAAGAACTAACCCAGAGAAATGCTACAAAAATTATTTTACTTTGTTTCTGTAATATGGTCAGGTGCTCTTCAAGATCTCCAAACTGTAACAATGGGCTATGTCACAGTTTAGAATACAGCTTAAGTCAAGCATTGTGAAGTAAGAAGAAGAAAAAGTTAAATATGTCAACTAAAAAGCCTAAAATACTTTCATGTATCTTGCTACCTCTTTTTGGTTGAAATATGCAATACTTTTAATATTTCAGTGTGATCATGTTGGCCTGTTTTCCTTCACTTAAAGAATAATATTAATCTACTCACAACACAGTATGTTAAAGCAAAGAAGTTTATGCTGTCAAATATCATGAAATATATATATACACAGATATATATAAAGCTTCTATTTCAATTCCACTTTAAGAAAAAGCCAAGCACATCTAAACTCTGTTTTAATTCTTTTTGGCCTTCATGTTTTCTTCCTGAGTTCTGTTGAGAAGACAAAACATATCACCAATAATATTTTAAAGCCATCACTTAATATTCTATCATACATCATCACACATTTCAGTTTCCAGACATCTCAACAGTTATACAGCTGTTATTTATGGCACTAGCTACTAGTTTTATAGGCTGATTATCAAAAAGGGAATAGGAGTTGCGCTTTTTTCCTGGCTTCTGTCTCTTCAAAAATGAAAGCAGAACAAACCCAGCACAAATAAGAAGGAAAATGATCTCCTGTCTTTGCTTAATTTCAGTTGTTATCCTTTCAGGTTCTCTTCTATGGCCTCCCACTGAAAACAAGTCTCTAAGGAGCATTTATTAAGGCTAAACTGACAGGTTACTGGTGGCCTTTGTCTTCCTGTTTTTAACTATTTTAATTCTTCCATTATGGCAACCACCAAAATATTCTTTCTATATTTATATACTGGTGTCAAGTCTCATAAGGCTACACAACATTGAAGTAGAATTCAATTATCACTTGCTCAACAGCTCTCCAATACCAAGCACCTAAGTACAGCTCCAAAGGCAACACAACACAGTGCAACACTAAGTGAATTTCAATAGCAAATACAAGATGGAAAGTTCTCTCTGTCTCCATCTGTCAAACAAAAATACATTATATCTATTACCTTATATATGTGTGTGTGTATATATATACACACACATATATATATATAAAAATCATAAAAGTATAATTATTACGATTTAACAAAACATGAACAGTGACACTACATTGCAAAAATCAACAGGAAGTCATTAGCATGGAGGCCAAGTTATTATAGAAGAAACAAAAACAGATAAATTCAGATAAATTGTTTAAAAGAAATGTTCTGTTACTAGAAAGATAAGATCATATGTGTCAACAAATCATATCACAAGAAAGATCAAATTTTCATGCTTGCAAACCTAAGTTTTTGAAGCAAAGTGGAAGATATACGCTCTTAGTGATAATTAAGAAATTAAACAATCGTATTACAAATATTCATTACAGAAAGATAGCTTCAGTCCTTAGAAAACATTTCCAGGTTGCAAATGTGTAATTAACTTTTTTTTTCTTCCTTATTATGAAGGATGAAAGACCACAGCATCTGTTGTACTACACAATTGGTCTGTTCATAACACTGAAAAGTTGGGCACTTAAAGGTGAAAATATGCAAGAGGCTTTTCTCTCATTACTTCTTTCTGCAGGTCTGTAAAACTGAAAGGATTAAAACTTTAGATCCCTTGATTACAAGGCCTAGGGAAAAGACTGGAATGGTGCAGTTAATACTGAGCTTCTTTTTAAAGAGAAAGTCACAATGACTTATTCTGCCTACAGAAATAAGAGGATCTGGCTGGAAGAAGATCTCCAAAACGTGGAGGGTAAATCTTCACACAATCAACTTTTTGGAGGATTTTTATTCCCATGGTGGGAAAACAGCAGAGGTGTTAATTGTGAATTACAGTTCAATATAAAGGCCCCACAGAGCACTTGGTACTCAGTTTTTTGTTTCTCATGAAAGGCCCTTTTTTTAAAAAAAACCTAAAAATTCAATCTCCAACCCTTCTGTTCTACTAGAATTCATAGTTATGCCTAATCTGCTGCTTTTCTGGCTCACTTACAGGCCCTGTTGGCAGGTAGTGAATGCAAAATCATTTTAATAGGGGAACCCCTGGGAACGGGAGCAAAAGTTTTGAGCATTTACAATTTTACAATGACGTACGGCCAGCTGTTAGAGGAAATAAGCCTCCATCACTGGAGCTCACTGGAATGAGACCATTTGCATGGATATTTTCAACTCAGCAGTCTGCTAAAGAAGGAAACTAGATCAGCTAAACAAAAGAACAGGATTGGTCTGGACAAGGAAACATCACGAGGACATATGGTACTTATTAAACCCATTGCCCAAGGGGAACTCCATCCTCAATTTGAAGGCCACAAGCAAAGGGGTGGCCAACAGAGCTTGAATGCTCAAATAGGAAGGTAAAGCAAATAAAATGGCTCAAAATGGTAGCAGGCAAAGAAAATAAACTGCTGGACAAGAACTGTTTGATTTGGTTTTGAGAGTTTATAAAAACATGAATTTACTTTGGATCCAGCCCAGAGCACATTTTGGGCAGACACTAATTCCCATCTTTTCTATTACTTGCCATCTCCTGAGCAATAAATCTAAGTGATGACAAGTGGTGCCAAGTTTAAAGAAAATGGACTTAATTCATTTCCCACTGAAATCAATAGAAATCTTTCCTTGTATTCGGAGGAAGCTAGATTAAGCCATTTATTAGCAAGAGTATCTGCTCATAACAAGCCTATTGTAGCAACATTAGAAAAATTATAAGAAACTGAAGAACAAACTGAAGAATAAGCACTGTGGTTAAGAAAGAATAACAAAATTATTTTAAATATGCATCATTCTCCCTTTGATATCAAAGTCAGCCATGATGTCCTATTTCACATTCATTTCTTCCTACTTATTCAAGTGATCGATAGCTCCCAAGGTACCTGTTTATCTTGTTTTTATCTACTTCAGGCTTCTCCATGCTTCATGTAACTCAAGTATTATTTTCAATCCAGTGCCTCTTAAAACATCCACAAAAAGGAGATTAAAAGAAAATCATCTGTCTTAAAAATCTTGTATTCATTTGGTTATGGGATTTTCTAAAGGATACCAGTGGTTTATGGAGCTGAACTCTCCAAAATTCCCTTGAAAAATCCCACTTCTAAGTCAAGGACAGCATCTCTGTGGGGACAGTAGCTGTGACTCAGTGAATGCACAGTCTCTGCTGAATTTCTTGCTACAAGGTGCCTATATGGCTATTCTGAGCAAGGACTGATGCCTCTTTCACACTCAGGAGTTAGAAAGGGAAATCAAGGAGGCAGGGGATTCAATTGCACTGGACCAGGGAGGAGGAGGAACGTTCACCAAGTGGGCATCAGCTGGGAGAGGGAGGCACTAGTAGGTCAGTGGCAAAAGCAGCTACTTGTGTGTCTTCATCTTGGAAGATTTTCAAGACCTAAATGAACAAAGTCCTGAGTAACCACGTCTCATTTCATAGTTGACCCTGCTTTGCACAGGGCTGGTCAAGAAACCCCTTGAGGTCTCTTCTCACATGAATTATCTTGTGATCGTGTGCATCTTACTGCCCCCACTTCTTGATCTCTGTCTCCCAGCTGAGGAAAAGAAGGGGGGGATGGGGGAGAAACAAACAAAACAACAAAACAAACACAACCCTCCACCTCCCAAACCACACAGAAAACAAACAAAAACACCACCACCTGCCCTGCCCCACCCTCCTCGGTTGCTCAGGTTAAAAAAACCCTTTGGTACTCTAGTACTCTCTGGTAGACTTAAGAAATCCTTTAGCCCAGACCCCTTCCACAAGGGAGAACCATGATATCTCTACCATTCCTGACAGATCTATAGTTTACATTCCTTAAGATTTCCTCTGCAGAGTAATGGAGAATCAATAGCCTCTGCTAGTAATTTATCCTGGTATGCCACTATCCTTCTCAGGAAGGTTTATACTAACTCAGTATCTGCAATCTGTTTTGCTGCAGTGTAATTCCCTAAGTTCTCATCCCAGCTGTTAGGACATGGATGGCACATTATGCCTTCCCTCTTTGCAGCATCTTTTTTTGCATTTTTAAATGAACCTAAATCATTTGTCTAGTCTGAACAATGACAGTTTATTCAAACTTACCCTGTGTTTCAAGCCACTGACCATTTTCCTTGCTCTCTGCTGTGCTCTCTCCAATTGGCCAATATCCTTCACAGCAGGCAGTGCCCAGAACTGGACACTCTACTCCAACCAAGACTGCTACAGGGAACAGAGTAGGAACCTGACTCCATGGATCTCTCAGGTTATGCTCCACATGCAGTCATATTTGCTTTATTCACAGCATCACAAAGCCCTTGGCTTGAACCCAACTCACAATCAGATATAACTCTATGCTAGATGTTTTTCTTGGAATTGGTATTAGTCCATATTCATACACCCAATACTGAAGCAGTTGATTAGTTCTGCCTAAATATTGAACTTCCGCTTCTCCTTTCTGCACAATATCCTGACTTTTCCAAGTTACATTTTCAACTCTCCAGATTATTTTGACTGGTCATTTAAATCTAGCTTTCAAATCCTTCATAAATCTAGCAATCCCTCTATTCCACCCCTTGAGTCATTAATGAAAAAATTGACCAGAACTACAGAGCTGTATAAGTAGGAGAAAGCTGTTATTTCCTGAACCTCTCTCCTAACACCCTTCCTGCTCATTTCAAGTCCAGTTCCTTCCTCCCTGTCCAGTGCATCTGCAGAGAGCAAGTGAAGAACGAGATGAGAAGGCAGACATCAGCCAGTCCAGCAATCAGACAAGTAATTTAGTGGTAGTAAAGGCCAAAAGCAGCAACAAGAATAAGATAGGGAACTGTGATTCAGAAGTAGAACTCTTTATAAAGCAACTGATATCATACCTTGTTTGCCATTTTCCTGGGGTTTTAAAAGAGTGACATTTACATGTCTGGTCCTGCTCACAGAGCAAACTACAGCCCTCCTCATGACATATTATACTGTGTCTTGCAAGTCAAAATAAGACAGTAAAACCAGCCATATCTGGTATTCCTACATCCCCCATAAAAGCTTTCTGAGCTCAGCCCATTTTGGTAGCACCCACCAGACAGTCTACAGTGTCCTAGCACTATACAGTCTTTCTAACACTTTTCAAATGTTCTCCTTGTATGCTCAAACCCGGAAGCTTTCAGCTTAATGGCTTAATTATGCACTAAGATAATGTAAATACTATTCTTTGGCTGCTGTAAAAAAATCCAATTTTGTCTGCTGGCAAAGTGTTTAAGTGTGAAGCAATTTGCAGTGAGGAAAATTCTGCCTTATTCTGAATGGAATCAGAAATCTTGGTAACATTCTGTTGTATTTGAGTGCTTTCAATTTTGTGATATTGCCAAATACTGGTGCCTCCTTCCTAACTATGTAATGTCGCTCTTAAGACAATGCCAGAATCAAGGCCAAAGCCAGTAATCTTTATGGAAGGTTTTTAAAAGTATATATGTTTATGGGAATTACTATGACTATCAAAAATTAACATCCTAATCTTTTTCTAATATAAGTCAATGGGAACTTTGCACTTTGAAATAAAGATCGAGTGCACAACTGGAAATCAACTGTTGATAGATGCAATTGACCCTGGCTCTGGTCAGCAGCACACAGTGAAAAAAATCTCTGATAAAAAAATAAAGAAAAATCACAGGCTATAAGGTATTCCAATTTTATGTTACCATAATGGTATTAAACAGCAGTTCAACAACTCTAGCCTAACACTGGAGGAAAAGAGGATCATACAGGTGTAGGCCTCCAAAACCTTTAAATATAGGTTTAACTACATTTCCTGCCAGTATCTATCAAGGATGGCAAAATGTCTTTGCTATTCTCCATGCTATTCAGCACTAAGGAGGACACAGGATTCTTTTTTCCCCTCACCAGAAACTATGTTTGTTCTGCCCACACTAGTCAGGATTGACCTACCTAGGTAGTCGCTGAAATACAGAGCATTATTGTCAGGTGCATTATGTTCCTCTACAAGAAAGAATCTCTTCATGTTCCCTGAATGTATCATGTGCTAAAAGGTACCAGCAAAATCTCAGAGAAGGCAAACACAGAAATCCAGAGAAAAAATACTCTTAGGAAATAATTACAAAAGAGCTAAAATTATACAAAAAATCAATTATTTAAAAAAAATAATTTCAAAACCATAAAGGAGGAAGATTTCTGAGGTTTCCAGACCAAGAAAGCATTTTCCACTTAGTTTAAAGAGGAATTGCAGGTTTGTCCTGGCACCTAGCAATAGCAATAGGCAAAACATCTCAAGGCATCTCCTCCCTTATCACAAGAACTTTTTCACAGCAGTGCTAGGGTAAAATAATGACGCTCTCACATCCCTGCTGCCAGATCTTACCCATTGTACCAGAGCTTTATAAGCATTTGGCAGCCATCCAGCAAGCCAGAACTGAAAATTATTTAGCTGAAAAATAAAGTAGGGATGTTTGCCAGTTTCTTTATAAGCCAAATCAATTCCACAGTAAGGTTCACCATCTTCTTGTGCAACAGCTTGTGCTAGAATAGCAGTCACTAAAACGAGGGGGAAGACTATATTGGTTATATTAGCCAACCGCTAGCTGCAGTCTCAGAATCCCAAAAGACACATTAGTATGTTTTGAGCAGTTGGTTGGCGTGAGGGATGATTCTGTCACTGAATTGAAACCTGGTCTCATTCACACTAGCTTCACACCAATATGCTGCTCTCAATTTTCATCCCTGTAAGGGAAAAATCAAGACCAATGAGTTAATGAAATGTCGGGTGAAGAATCAGCTAAACATGTCAAAATGCCACCAAAAATATTGCTCCCAAAAGAGAAAGAATCAGAAGTTCACCAGAAATGACATATGGCTGGTAATCATTATTAAGAACCAAAAAAAAAAAAAAGAAAGAAAGGTCTTCTCCCATCTCACTTGGCTACTACTCTAAAATGATTAATTATATACATTACAAAAGAGTCTAAAATACACATGGCATTCCCTCTTGTCCAGGTTTATCTACAGCATTTTCAAAGATGTGGAGAATTGAGGAACCTCCCATATAGTCGAACCTCAATATTATTGAATCATAAAAAGTAACAGCAATAATTCTTAACCACAAAAATCAAGTCCAAATCTTACCTCTTCTTAGATGTCATCCTGCTATCATCCTTCTATTTATTAAATTTCTTTCCAGTCATATTTTTTATTATCAATTCTATTCAGCAAGCATAGTTCTGCAATTGATTTTGCAGTGTTTTTGTTCATTTTCTGCTCCCAGCCCATAATCATATATAGTGTCTTTCTGTAAGAAATAAGCTGAACAGGGCTAACAGATGTTAGTGTTATACAGCACAGGCATAGAATCCAAATACCTAACAGACTGTTAAATGATCACAAAACAAAACCAGTAGCCTTCTCTCTGTATATCCTTATTACAAGGTGGAACAAATACAGAACAAAGGTTAATTTTAATCTGCAATAGACGTGCTCTCTTTTGGGTTATAGTCCTTGCACTAAGAAATCAAATAGATTTCAAATGGGTAATCAAACTCTGAAGCTTTGTCTTCTTCTCATGAAAGGTCGGTTCCCTGCTGATGTAAACCAGTTGAATTGTATTTTGTACCACAACATTTATCTGCCTCAGAGCAGGATCTGTAAACATAAGGAGAGCAGTCTTGCAGTTCAGATTCTATTCTAGGGATGAGGAGCTCAGAGTTTAGTTCCCAGCTGTGTCACCATTTTTCTCTATAAGCTTTAAATGCAAATCCCCTCATTCTGAACGTGTATTTCTGCTCCACAAAATTGAAACGAAACTTCTTTAAACTGTATTTAAATTGTAAGCAAAATAATCATTGTTATCAAAGTGCTAGAAACATAGTATTCATCCATTTTTTCTCTAACTACCTATGCAGTCTGTGGGCTAGTGAAAAAAAAAAAAACTCTGTAATTCACACAGGTATTCTGTCCACACCAAAAGAGATTCTTCATAAATCTGTTAAAAAACAATTCCCAACCTATGAACCCCTGAACCACAAAAGACTTCAGAATCACAGCATGGGAGCAGTGACATTTGTGTTTTCCCTGGTGTCTCCTTGTCAGGTAGCACCTTGAGCAGTTACTAACACAACCATACCGTAGCACATATTGAACACTCATTCAGTACATATAGCCCACTACCTTTTAATGTCTGCTAAATCTCCTTCACCATTGTCCTAAACCTCTCAGCTTAACATCTAAGCTCCTTCCAGACCCTTCACAACTTAGTTTCTTCTTTCCTCTTTTCATACTCCTCAGCTTACTTGTTCAACTACTTGTTTTCTTTTCAACTCCAAATTTCAACTAAAAGCAGATCTAGTCCTCAGGCATAACGTAAAGTTTAGATTCTCTCAAAATTCCTTAGCCAAAATAATACTGTTACTCAATCTGAACGTTATTATTTTATTGCCACCATCTCCCTTTAGTACTGGTCATTTTTAACTTTCAATAAGAACTGTTCCCACCTAAAAAAGCAGAGTGCAAATATTCTCATCAACATTGAAGAATGAACTACTATGTCAAATGCAAGCACTTAAACACAATCTACAGATACGAAGACCAGTGAATTGATTTCAGGTTGCTCATATGTCTAAGAATGCAGTCTGAGATGGGGAAAAAGGCACTTAAAAATATGTAGCTGTTCTCAAGAAGGCAGCATTCAAAAAGGAATTTGTATGGAATAGCTTGTGCTGCTGATCTGGGACTACAGAGATTAACAAAATTACACCTGCATTCAAAACTCAGGCACCCAGGTGAATTAAATAAACCAGACAAATATCTTACAAATCTTCCAAACAGGATCATATGAATGAAGGTACATGCAATAAAATGGCATAAATATGAAGACAAAGCTGCATTAGAATTAGAAAAGAGCAGATTGCCAGACAGTGTTAGTAAAAACAAACAAACAAAGACCTCATCCAAAACAAAAAAAACCCAAAAAAACAAACAAACAAAACACCAACCCAAAAAATACACCACAATACAAAAGCGATCTACATGGAGCAGATTGCTAAAAAATTAGCTGGCCAGAACTTGTTCACATAGAAATAACTACATAATATGAAAAAGAGGCTTAAAATATTTGCAATATATTTGCAGAAAGGGGTAAAAAAAATCTGATAAGTTATCTGCTGGGATTTGTTCCTCAATTTCAGGACTGCAGTGTGTTCTGCTATTTGAGCAGGAAAAACAATTAGACTTCCAAAGTGATTCATACATGCCTCAGTAACCTTGTACTAATCTGCAAGGTCTAGAAATCAAGCTGAGATCTCACAACAGTACTGATATAAATAGGGAAAATAGTTAATGACTATAATGATTAGCTATACAGTTGGGAATAAATGGACAGTGAAACTTCATTAACTTTCTTCCAGTTGTGCATCAACTTATATTATATATCAAATATCTATAGGAAAATAGAACAAACACATCTCTCCTCTCTCATTCCTTTTAACAGAGTTAAACTCAAATCAGTTTTCTATATGTCTTGGTTTAGGTTATCCACAAAGAATTAGCCACAACTCTGATTTAGAAAAAGCATTCAGGAATCCAAGAAGGTGAACAAGTATCAGCCCAGCTGCAGGTGAAGTATAAGACCTAGCTCATCCTTCCATATGTGCCAGGAAACAACAGTGACTTGTAACTTTGCGGAATAATCACCAATGAGGTGATGCACTTTTTTTTTTTTTTTCTTTTTTGTAGAAATAATAACAAGAACAACTCACTGCATCCCAATATATGCTCCTAAAGAAGATACAAACAGGCAAAGCGCTAAGGAAAAGCAGTGTTTTCATAGTGGAAAATACATGTGTAAAGCCTAGGAGCAAAACTGCGTAAACAATTTTTTTAAGCAAAATGAAAATTGCATTCAGTTAACAAAATTAATGTATTTTTTTCATCTACCAAAAGGCTATATTTCTTCTTCTCCCCACCTGATAGAGTTTAAACACTACTGTGTCCAGCTTTCTAATGCTTAGTCTAACTATACTTGATTAGGGATATTTCTAAGACAGCCTATTCAGACCTGAAGCTTTCTTGGAAAATCAAAGCAGCAAAGGACTAGACCAAAGAGATCTGTTGTTGTACTTTTATGTAATAGTACAAGATTGGAATAGCAAGATTCATTTGTGCTGCCTGCCTGAGAGGCCAGGAACACTCTTGCAGCCCCTGCACCCACCCTGCAGCAAACTGCACGCTGTGTTCCACAGCCCTCCTTCCCTCCTGCTTACATAAAAAGAGAGAGGCTTTACCTTCTCTGGGGTGGGCACACTGGAAAACAATCCTAAATAAAAAAGTGAAAATGTTCATTTCAGCAGTTAGGAGCCAAGCCTATGTTTCTGGCATTTCAGAATGATTGAAATTGCAATTGCTTGGGGAATCATTTGCTGCGGAAAAAATAAACTAAAAAATTAACAGATCTCCTCTGGAAAGAATGGCTCTGCATTCTCTTCCTGGCTATGCCACAAGCTTGTTTGTCTACTTAGTTACTCAGATTCTCTTTGCCTGACCTCTCTTATTGTTCAGACGCTGATCATGATGCTGCCTGTCTCCAAGGGTACTGCAAAGCTGTGTCACTAATATCAAAAGTCTTTGAGATTCCTGAATGGAAGATATCACGGAAATGCAAAAAAAAGATTTTGCACTGAGCAGCAAAACCACCTTTGAATACTCTTTTAAATGTGAGATGATGGAAAGAATCAAATATACAGTGTGAGATCTAACTCCAGAAAATAGAAATTGAGAAAATTTACACTAAAAAGAGTGTAATACTGTAAGGAATATTGCTGGATTTAATAAACATTCATTAATTCAATGATGACATTTTGCCACTGTCCAACATTATCATTCCATCAAATTTTTAAGTCCTTTCTGTAGAGATTTAAAATATGTATTTTATGATATCTTAACATTTGGTGGCAAAAAGCTGCAATCTCATTTTAAATTGTTTTGAATGAAAACTTAATTTAGATTTAATCGGAAATATGCACAACAGGTGATGGTTATAATCTGTTGACAGAGGTCCCTTCCATCAGCTCTACCATCAAAGTACTCAAAATCCTACAGTACAAGAGGAACCGTGATGTTGTACAGAGCTCTCTGAATAGCCTGTAAGAAGTCATTCAGATGACAGATATTGATGCTTCTTTTTTTCAAATTAATCACCAACAGATCACATTCTTTCCCTGAAGGTTAACCCACCCATTCTGCTGGGGTGGATGGTGCCCTTGGCTAACCGCATTTCTCAGGGAAGGTCATGAGTAACAGCCTCACTTCCATCTCTAAAGGCACCACACTGCCTCCATAAATGATAATCTGGGAAGGCAGCAGGAATGGAGGAGGACTTGCACATTAGCAGCATGGTTGAGCTGATGCAGGTGGTTATAACTTATTGCAGATGGAGGTATAAATTACTAACATCTCTCACAGGACCATAGCATTAAGTATGTATGTACAATACCATATGTAAGAGTTTGAAGCCACAATGACTTTCTCAGAAGAAGCACCATTTAGGGAACTGAACAGTGAATTTTTTTCTTTCATCTGGAGGAAAGGTCCCAAAGGAAAAGAGCGATGAGATGTTTGTTTATCATTTTTAAATGAGCTGCTAGAAGAGAAATGTTGAAACATTTTCATCCTGGAAAGAAGAGCAACATTGTGGTCTTCTATTTTATCACTTAACAAGCCAATGGCATGAAAACAGTAAAGAACATTTACCATACACCAGGACAAGGTATGTGTTGCAGAAGAAGGAAATAGTTCTCTTGCTCACAATTTAAAAGAAGGAGAGAGTTGGTGGGTTCTTCAAGGGTCCAAGTTAAAAGGCCATCTGTTTAAATTGCAACTCCATCTATTTAAACTGCAACTGTGCACTTTCAGTTTGAAATGTAACAGACTTCATAAGCTTCATACCTTAAACTCAGGAAAAGAAACCATCCATTGCTTGAATCTATGATTTCAGGGAAGAAATTGGAGTAGATTGTGAACATATGTACATCCTAGTGTGGCTGTGGGAATCTACAGATATCTTTAACCCTCCAAATGCTAAATAGTGAAGATGATGTTCTGCTAGGCTGGAAGCAAAGATTTTACCCAGTTATAGCTGATTTAGAGATGTAGCGGTACTACAAGAAAGATTACCAAATTGTCCATTCTGTTTCTTCTTGTACCCACTGACTGTGTCCTGCTTCCAAAATCATGCTGAGTTCTCCAGGCATTGTCCCAAATACACAAAGATTAAATCTGGTTTTCTAGGTGAGGGACCCTCCATGGCATGACAGTAGTAAGGCTTGGATTTGATGCAATAGCAATGCAAGTTTTTCTACAGTTAACAAATATATCGGTATTTAACCCACCAAACATCATAAACACAAGTGCAAACATTTTAATAAGCTACTGTGTAGTAATTAAATATTGAAATCTGTTCTTAATTAAGTGCTTTGTTTGACATAAAAATCCTCATTCTCAATGCAAGATTTTGTCCTGTTCCAACACAAGGGCAGCAGCACGACATGATGTGTCAGACCATCTGTGTTTACAATCAACGGCTTTCCCAATGTATATATGAAAATGAGGTCAAGCCTGAAACAGGTTGCTTTATTTAGTTAGAAAATAACTCAGGCTGTTACTAGACATCATAATCCATGACTTTTCATAGGTCTGACCAATTACAGAACTGAACTGTTCTGTTGAAATAGCACTTCTGAAAGTTTTTTACATTTCTTGGAAAAAAGATGCAGTGCAGTAAAATTACATAAATTTATCCATTTTTTGCTGTTACAAGTACCTGTGACAATGTGTATGCTGAAAATTATAGAAAAAGTACAACAGTCATGTTTCTCAAGGTTTTATAAAATCTAAACCAAGTCCCTCATTGACTCTTATTTTTTTTCTCCTTTGGTCTATCGTATTTGTACCTTCAAGTGGAATTCAGGTGATATACAACTTAATTTTAAAAGGATACCTTCTAAGCCCATCCAACTTTTAAATATCCTTCCATTATTATTTCTAAACACAAGGGTAATTACTGGTAGATTAATGGAAGATGACATGGAGCTATGCAGTCATTACCAAAAAGAATTATAGCATCAAAAGTCCTACTTACATTGCATAAGTAAGGATATCGCTGCTGAAAGAGGCCAAACCTGTGGATGAGGTGGATGGGAAGAGGAGGGAGACAAAGACATCACAGCACTGGGGAGAAGTTCATGCTCATACCTACAACAAAACAAAGCCACTCTTTGTGAGTACCACAGTCACAACTAGCAACCGGCTTTGGAAATTCATAGAGAAGGCAGGTATTCGCTAAGTTTCCCTCAGAATTCATGTACATTGGCAAAAATTGCACTACCTGAGAGATCACTTCCTGCAAATATATGTATGTTACCTTCTTCTACAACTCTAAACCTAACGGCAATGGACTTTTCCCAAGAATAACTAACGAAATTCAGAGGATAGTTTTAAGTGCTTACAAGATACAAATCCTCGCACTGCCCACGAGTTACATTCGATCTCAAGCAAAGAGACGCCAAGCACTAGTCTCCTGAAATTTGACATAAGAATATATGGAAGTGGGCTACTATTTCCTCACAATGTTTGGTGTTTTTTTAAAATCATTGATGCTTGTAGCCATGTGATAATTCGGCATTCTTTTAGTCATGCCTCTAGCTTTCAAAGTTTCAAAAGAAAATTAAAATATAAGCTATGCTAGCTTGTATAGCCAGATGGCAACTAAAATTTAAAGAAAGCAAATGAAATGTATTTAGAATCTTAATTACATTGGGCTTGAATTTTTATCGCCAGGGCTGGCAAAGTACTTACTTCTATAAATGTATGAAAGGTTAGGATACAAGGACGGTGAAGAATTATCTGCAGTGATTCCTAGAATTATAATGAGCAAAAGCTGCATTAAATCAAGGTAAGAACATTTAGTAAAAAAGAAAAAAAAAAAAAAAGATAAAATGTGGCAGATTGCAGACATCATTCTCAGTCACCATTTTTCTTTTCTTTTTCCCTTCCTTTGATCTAGAGAGAGGCAAGAAAAGTAATATGAGCTATGAAAAGAAAATCATATAAAAGACAGGCATTGGAAGCTCATGAAACACAATCAGTTACAGAGAATTAAGGACTTCAGCGAAGAAAAAAATTGTAATTTTAGATTTTTTTAATGATGACTTTAAAAAAAAAAAAATAATAATTCCAGACTAGTTTCTTTAGAACAGCTGTTTCCTAGAATCTTTTCAATCATTTATAGACATCACGATGCATTCTATCTCAATATGCTTTAATACTGTGAAAAGACTTGAACCAAGCAGCTTTTAGCCCATCAACTGTTTGTTCTAAATTTGTCATTACAAAAATCTCTTTTTCTGTTGATTTGCTTTTAACTTCTGAGAGTGAAAGATAAAGAAGTACTTGACTGCAGATCCTCGAAGTATCGTTTTAGTGTGATTAGATTGTTTTGTCTCAAGCACTTTTCCTTTTTAAAATAGGAAAATTCCAATTTGAAATTTACAACAAAGTTTCAAAATATTGAAGCCATCTCTTAAAATTTTCCTTTGCATTTTGACTTGTTCTGTTTTTTTTTTCACTTTGTATTAATCCTAAATTTTGAAGCAAAAAGACCAAAAGACCGTAGCAAACAATTTTTTAAAAATGATCCCAAGTAAGTTTACACTGTTTTGACGATATCTTCATACATTTTTATACAATTTTTCTATCAGGACAGAATTCTGGCAAGTATTACTATCTTTTTGACAAGTCTGTGTCTTTAAATATATATATATGTATATATATATATATTAAAAAAAAAAAGGAAAAAAATTGGGGGAAAAAAAAAAGTAAGTATGTTCCAGTAAAATTAGAAGAAAATATGGTTTATTTAGAAGGATTTTTATCCAACAGCCTTGGCTACACTCACTAGACAAGACACTTTGCAATATTTAGAGCAACCAAAGCAATCATTTATATGCAATACTTCTAGCCTTATGGAATCATATCATCTGCAAATATAAAGCCGGGTCTTCCTAACAGCAGTATGTATTCAAGGGGATAATTAAATCGGTTGAGAAAAAAAATCCTATCTTCTTTAGCTATGATTTCGTATCACTGTCATCCCTATCCTATTGAGGTTAAGTAATGTCATATGTATTATTGAATTTGGTTTATGAAACCCCAGGACCTATGTCGTAAGAAGAGGTCTGAAACAGCAATCTCTGTCCACATCTATGACATCTACATGTGCGTGTGAGAAACTGAGCATGGTTACAAGAGAACTTTGAAACTTTCATACCTGAGAGGAAGGAATAGAGGAGAAAAACAGGTATGGAGAATCTGATATGGACTGACCATACAGATGTAAAACAAGAAAAAGAAAAAAAGGATTGGCAAGATCCATGTCTCTCATCTATACATATTTTATCCATTTTTTGAAAAAGCCAAATAAACAAAACAAAACCCCCAAAATTAACAAACAAAACCCAACAGAGTAATAAATAAATAAATGCAGGCATGCAGGTTGGCAAGAAACTGAGAGCCAGAAGCACTTATCTGTAGGACAGGATGTAAAGATGCCTCTCTAAGAATTGCACAGCTTCTCCTTAAAGAAAAAAATATGGGGCATGGAGCCATCACTAAAATATTAATTTCTTAAACAGTAAAAGCACTAAAATTTTACTCTTTATTTGTTCATCTGCATATGCTACTTTTAATTACAATGGAACTTGGACTGCTTGTTGGTTTCCATCATATATGATCAGTCTGGGAATTCCAAAGAATTGCCTGAATAAAAATATCCAATTCAATATTCAAGTTATGTTCAACAGAGTGTAAAGCACATCTACACATAGCTTTTATTTCTTTCTGAACTACCCTAACCACAATAGAAGGATCGGTGGGAACACATCATTCATACACTAATAAATAGAAATCGAAGTGGGAACTGCTGAAATGAAATCAGGAGTTAAAAGCCACTTGTTTTTTATCCTGCACTCTATAGCATGTCACAATTACATAATAGACACAGTTAATTTCAGATGTCCCAGGTACAAGGCAGGCTATCGAATCCTGTTCACACCAAGTACTAAATTATACTATGAGACGCCTCAGTACTTTCAATAGCACCATTACTTGTATAAATGCTGCATAATAAAAGCATTAGTATTCAAATCTGCCCATAATTTCCAAAATGAAATGCAATCACTTCGGAAACTTACTTGAAGCAAAAGGTATTATGGTTAGCTATTAGTATTACTAATACAATCACTGAATGTATACAATCACAGCTTCATACAAAAAAAAGTAGATGTACAGTACAAATATTTCACTTATTTGTTTTAAACTGTCTTTAAAATTCTCATTGAAAAGCTAACTTCCATATACATTTGGAGCTGCCTTTGGGATAAATAGATTGAAAAGTGGAGATCCACATCTAGAGTCTGAACTTTTAGTTAGTGATGTTAATGAGAGTGTTGTCACAGATTTTAATGGGAGAAGAATCCACTTTTTATAATGCATTGTCACATAAACATTCTTAAGGAAGGATTGTGTTCTTAGGGACTGAAACTTTAGCTGCAGCAGCATGCTGCTCATGTCTGAGCTCTGAGATTGCTTCGTTATTCCTCCCATGAGAGTTTGATGGATTTGGTTCAAGCACCATTGAACGTGATGCTGTATTAATTGCCCTGGAGGGTAGCAAGGCCTTTGAACTGTGGCTGTGAGTGATATTTTGCTATAAGACATGTGTCAGCACTTGGCTGGTTAACTCTAGGGCTGGGTTGTACAGCATGCTGGGACCAAGTATCTGGAAAACTACTTTGCATCCTAATCTTACATCTGTTTTCTATCATGCTGTGAGATTGACTGGCCATTCTATCAGAGAAGCATCATTCTAGAAGCCAGTCTAACTAAAAATATTGTACTGTCAAAGAATGTTAAGGGGATGCCATCATCTCTCATAGTTCATAAAACCAGCTGGCAGACAGAGACACCAAAGTAATATAGTGGCTGATGCACTATCCTTTCTCTGCAGAGGCACAGTCTGTGCTCAACCTGGTACAGCAGAAACTAAAGACAAAACAGTTCCACAGTCCCACTTGGCTTTGTGTTTGCAAGTATAAATTTTCTCTAGATATAACTGCAGGCAGAGTCCCTATCATACAATCCTCTGTCACATAATCCATTATCATCAGTATTAGAATAGCACCAAGAGGTCACAGCAGAGCTTTAGGAGTGATAACACTCATCTAAGCGTTACACACTCCAGTTCAGTTCTGTGTTCCCAAAAGATCTCCAGTCCCCACCTCATTTTCCTTTGAGGAGGAGTAAGCCAGGGCACCACACTATATCCTGTCTTCACTCTCCATTTTTATTTTATTTTTTTTTTATAAAGCACAGGGAGCGTTGCTTCTGCAGCTGAGGCCACAAGGGCATTGACCTAGTGTTGAAAAATCTGTGTTCTGATTCTTAATCTGAAAACACTTTCTGTTTTATATATACTAGGTGAAATACCTGAACATTACATCTAACTCATGCTGTGGCAATAGCTTCCTATGGAAGCCTTTGTGTGGTCCCCAGTCCTTTACTATTTGTTACATGTTGCAAACACAACAAGCTCCTTAGGGAACATGAGTAGGCAAAAACTTAGAATGAAGCTCCTGATCTGCCCAAGGTGCAAGAGGTTTCTGAGATGCAAAGCTGTGGCAAGAGCAAGGCAGTCATGGTCATGCACAAAAGCAGGAATTACAGGAGCCTGCAGGCTATCAGAGAAGCAGAACAAAATCATTTTCATGGCTAGAGGCCTGCATGCAGGATAGGAGTAGTTTAACTTGTGGACTTAGTCAGGATTAAGATGTCAGGTTCCACTTTCAGTGCCTGGAAAAATTTTCCCATTTTCTCTCATTTTTCCCTTCCATTTTGTTTTCTTTCTGTTTTTCTTTTTCTTCCTTTCCCTTTACTTCATTTTATGATTTAGTCTATTAGGAATTCCCAGACAGAGCAGGGAACCAAAGGTGCCACTTTTATCAAACAAAACCTACCTCTGTTTCCAAAAGGACGTGAGCTACACCTTTTCCTTTTATCCCTGCTAATAATAATGCTTGGTAATAATAATTAATTTCTTTAGTTTAAAAAGTGTACATGTGGTTCAAGTGGATACATGGAAAAAGCAACCATAAATTCACAAGATGTGATAACAACTGTGTCATGTACACATCTACATATTGACATGTAAAGCAGAAATTTATAATATATCTTCCTGCATAAAATAAACCTTCCTTAGTCATTCATTTGACATTCTAAAATATCAGTCAAAAATAAAGAATAAGAACCCATACTAAACATTAAGCTATAGGCTCTTTTTTATTTCTTTACCTCTTTAAACCATCACAACAGAAATATTTAGGAGATGTTTATTATTTGAAGTTGAATATTTAACAAGGATGTCATCTTATGATTAAAAACAGAATAAAAGATGCAGTATTTCAGATTTCACAGCCTGACAGAGAACACCCTGTAGCATAAAAGAAGTGCAAAGTATAGCCATAGTCTTTTGATGTAGGACAAAGAGCTGTCCTTCATATCACTAATAATGTGAACTAATGAGTAGAAAAATATGACTAACACACCTGCAGCCTCAAACAATTGAGAGATATATGTAACTTTCTCTAAGGATTTTATTCAGTATGACAATAGCAATTTTGCTTTTATGCAAGAGTAAAAGCATTTGGATATATCTTCTCTGTGCAGTTAAAAAACTCCTTAGATGCTTATACTTTATAATTAAAAAGTTAAATAATAATCCCTTGCTAAGCAGAATGTCTTAAAACCCACACTCACCTACTTTTCTAGGACCCAGTGCAGTTATTGAAGGTGACACAAATAACTCCCATTAAAGCCAATGCATGCAACAAAAGACAAAATTACCTCCCTAACAGGAGCAAAGGGTTCGTACCACAGGATACTCAGTGCCATTGCACTTCCTCCCTTGGCCCAGACCCCTGACCGGAGCGACTTTATCTTAAACTACAGTTCAGCTGTTGACTGCCAGAGTCCATCTGTAAGTGGAAGCAGTACTTTTTAATGTCCTAAGATTATACTTTGTATTTAGTTTCAAAGGAAAAAGAGCTAGCTAGAAGTCTCTAAATCTGAACTGTCAAACAAGAAAGTTTTTGCACTGAGTAGCAGTATAGTTTGTAGGCATTTATCAAGATAGCCCATCAAGTTGACACTTGACATGTAAATTGTATAGTAAATCTGACAGCTCAAATATTAATGCATCCACCTAGTTCTATCTTACACAGTTACTACTGCAATAGACTTTTTGAAAGCATCCTTGATATCCATTTCAAATCTCACTGACTTTTCAAGTTGACATCATATCAACCCAGTTTGTTTAGAACTAGCTATTTGAAGACAGCTCAGTGTGCGATTATTAAATTAATTACTGATTCAAGTGACAAGTAATATTTTGTATTCATATTTCCTATTAGTTTGTAATCAGTTAAAAAGAAAACCCTCAACACAGAATATATATTTGATCATTTCACTTGAAAGTATTGCCATGCTTGCAGGTCAAGGGATTACACTGAACTGTCCCTCTCTTGCAGTTGTTTCCCATGCAGGATATGTTTTCTCCTCATAATAACCTGATATCCAAACAAGTGATGAGTTAAGACTTCCAGGGCCAAGACAAATACTCATACCCACCCAAAAGAAACAGGTCTGCTCTGCTATTTACAGCTTCGTGTGCTGTGCACTGAGGACTGCAACAACAAAGATCTCCACATCGCGCTGGGCGCTGAGCAGCTTCATAACCTGCTGAGAACTGCAAGAGCTCCTGACAGGACCAGCTCCACACTCACCAGCACTGGGCCACACAGCAGATATGAGCCACTTTGTGGGATGGGATTTCTGGGCTGGTCTAGTGCCTCTGAATTCTGTTTACACTAGCAAGAGCCCTTTGTAATAGGCAAGTTTAATGTTCCCCGGGGGGAATGGAAAGAACACTACTCTTAAATATGCCTCATAAATAGCAAATTGTAGACTGAGGGAAGATACAAAATTGAAAACATTGCTATTCTACTGAATAGAAATTACTCCAGCCTTCTTTAAGATTAGTATTTGTATTTCTCATCAGACTGAGGAGGGGAAGGGAGAAAGAAAAACAAAACAAAACACAAAACCAAACAAATACACACAAAAACAAACAAACAAAAAAACCCCACACATACACAACAAAACATCACACATACTATCGCCTTCTCTCCCCAGAATAGGTCTTAAGTGCCATTTAAAAAATATTTTAACATCTATCTTGGATTCATTCTTTCATTTTTGAATAAGAATTTATACGAATCATTATCCAGTGGTCATTTGAGAGACAGAACTATAAATAAAAATAACTCCCAAATTGTTTATCCCACTAATTGCATGTGACCTTTGTTTTCAAGTTTCCTTTCTAATAATTTCAAGTCTCTGACTCATATCCAGGCCAGCCTTCATTATACAAAAAGATTGCCATTGGTTTTAGAAATAATCTCCTTCCTCAGTCTTCCTTGTTATTTATCAAATGATTCCATCTGTTCCTTAAGAGAGCCCATTCAAAAAAAGAAAAAAAAAAAATTAGAAATAGAAACAAGAAAAATAATTTCTTGCCAAACCTATTTTATTTTATCTTAAAAATAATAGGAAGATAAAGCGAGAATGTAAATGTAGAATACAATACTTTAGGAATTTATTATATCTTTGAGGACATGTTCTAATGCCAGCACATTGAAAAACAGCAGAAACAGGCTTTAGGAATGCTGAACTGCAAACTGGTGACCGCAAACATGCAGCCACGGACCAAGGTCTGGCATATTAGTGTGATCTAGCTCAGGACAAGAACATCTCTTGATGAACAGTAACAGTGAAACACTAAATTTACTGTATTATATGGGGCCAAAAAATTGAAGTAAATGGTATTATAATTATGGCCACAAGACCATTTGTTTCATATATAACAATCTCACTGTGTTCAATTAAAAAAGATATATTGGAACTATCAGATACCACTTTTCTCAGGGAAAAGGATATAGTTTTCTTTTCTTTTTTCCCTTTTAAAAGCCTATTCTTTTTAAAGCCTACACTGAACATAAAGTTAGCTCCTGACTTTTAGATCAAAAGATGCTGATATGCCGCAGCTAAGATTTCAATGTAAGTAGATTCCAAATAGTATGTCTACTCCTTACTTCCTCTCACACCTTAACCCTGTTTCCATCCAGTCTTCCCACTGGCCTAGTTTTTGCAGAAATTTTCTTTTGCTACTTGAGGAAATATGGGTATTCATCCGGCAGGACCAAACTGACTGTGAGTTTTCATTCCGGTTGATTCAGACAGTTTAATCTCTCAAAGGAAGAGAGGTTGGTGGCCAAGTTAATCTCTTCCCTAGTACCCCTACGGAAAACAGGGAAAAGAAATCTTTCCGCCTCTTCACAGTTTGGTTAATTGACTTCCCCCTTCCCACCATGGTCCTGGGGAAGGCACTGCCTGCGGCTCCAGAGCATATGGCTGAAAGGAGGGGAAGTAATTGCCAACTGCAGAGAAGCAGCACGCTGTGCCTTGAAGACAGAGAAAGGAGGAGGTAACAGCAGAAAACCCATATATCAGCCAAGAAAATAAAATGTGGCCTTACTTGTATTGTAAAAAATGGCAACCAAGATAAAGGCCTCAGGGATTTTTATTTAGAAGAACACAATTCATAAGGTAGGTATAAATATAAAATAATTAGCATGTAATAAAAAGTGTTGGCAAGAATGATATAATACACCCTAAATTATCTGTTCAGATTAGTATATAGCAGCAGAATTGTTCCTAATAATAAATATTGCCCTGTTTTTCTGCTGACATGGTAAATTTTGAAGACGATGGCGTAATCCTTGAAAAGTTACTCCTTTGGTTTCAACATCAGTATAGGGAAAAGCTGATCTGTGTGTTTCTACCTCGTGCCAGATGGTCAAGCAATGACCAGGGAAACAATTTAGCTCTACTGCAAAGGTCAGATTATTAATATTTTTAAAGACAAAAAAGCCATCCCAAATTTCAGGTTTTATGCTATTTTGTGTATGTACTTCCAGCTTATTGAGACGTAGCACCAGGTTTTGAGTGAAAGGTTCCCACAGCCCTCAGAAAGCATCTTGAGAATATTTGAAGCCCATCCCGCCCTACATCTGCCATCACTGAATGTCACAGAAAATTGATCACATACTCATTTCTCTGCATTATGAAAACAAACACATTAAGTCATTGGAACACTGAGGAAAATATGATTGTTCAGATATTTCTTATGCTTTATCCTGATTTTACAGTGCCTATGACTAATCTCATTACTAATAACTTTTGTTCTATCCAATGAAACACCGTATCTTTTCCTACTTGAGATGATACAAGAGTATTTAGAAACATATCACAGGCAGTTACTACTGTTTTCATCTCAACCCCTATGTATTCTGGTGGAAAGACAGGTCCCTATATTCTTTCCACAATTCTTTCTACTTTTGCTTTTAACAGTCCATTTAAAACAAGCTACGTAGTGATCTTGGGAAGAACCTGCAACTTTCAGATCATCCTAAACCAGCTCAGCAAAATGCTTAAGCATGTAACTTATAAATTAGTCATGATGGCTTCTGTATTTCTCTCTGGGTACCAAAGCACAGCAGAAAGCAAGGAGGGTGATCCATGTATTTTCCCTAGAGGACCTGAGAAATGACCAGAGAAAATACTCACAAATGGATGATCTCTTAAAGATGCAGAGATGCTGTAGGTGATTTTGAAATTCAGAGGAGTTTTTGGTAACTAGAGAAACAGATGAATTTATAAAGTCTAGCTCCTTCATCGCTGGTTGTTATTCTCATTTTCCAAAGGCTCAGTATACCAATGCATTCACCTTAATACAGCATACCTAAAAAATAAACGCAACAAAATTAACAATATCCTTTTAAAACTGAAAATAATACAAGTTCATATTTCTGTTCCTGTTGGTTTCAGCCTGAAGCAAATATCAGAAAAAGGTAATTTTCCCAAAATACAAACAAAATTCTTACATGGGACTTCATTTCTCAGGGCTTCTGTACTGCATCTGAGTGCTACTCAAAATCTCAAGATTTACGTGTATAAACTGTTTTAAAAGCTGAGCAAGTCATTGAAGCAAGAATATTAGCCAATAGATAGGTCTTATGAAAATAAACCTGTACTATTTTACTCATAATTTATAAAATCCTGTAGATACTCTTTGTATTCAAGGTATATTGATAAATGAGCTCACTATAAATACCTATGGATGTAGCATATGTGAGCTAGCCTCTAGTTAAAGGGAAGGGAGTCATGTTTCCTGTCAAAATACTACCTTTTCTGTAGAAATCTCTATGAAATAAGGAATTATACCAAATTCACCTTCAGTGATGCATGTTAATTAAAGTAAGTCTACATTGTAAGCTGTGGGCAAATGTAAGCTTGCCTCACCTATGCTGCAAAACCAACCAAAAGCCAGAAATCATAAATTAGCCACTGATTAGGTACAATTAGTGCAGCCTGACTGCTTTACCTGATATATTAACTTATGTTTAATATATTCCACTATACAAGTGCTTGGTCTGGAGCTGACTCAAGTCCTATGGGATATAAGTGGGGACAGAAAAAGTACTAGCTGTATATTTCGTATAGATAATACCCTTACAAGGATAATCATCTAGCAAACTGCAGGGAGTACCAGGTTAGGAAACTCAATTCTAATGTGAGAAAAGAACTGTGAAATTAACATCTGGGAAGCAGGTCACTCATTTATCAATCAACATATATTGATATTAGATGGGAAAGTTTAACTAGTAATGAAGAGAGACTTAAAGACAAGTGTTCTTTCAAAAGAATTAAATTGCAGTTCACCAAGATAGTGAATTAGTTCAAGTTTTGCAGTCAATTCAACAGCTTAGATACAACATACTTTACAGCAATGTCCTGAAAAAACCCAAACCTCTCTTGTGCTATACATTCCTGAGCAAACAGATACAGTCAAATTCCTGGACCTAGGAAATAAATTGAGGCAAGTACCAAATTCCTTTTATGAGGATTCAACAGTAAGAATGGTACTTGAAATAGGAAGAGAATTTATTTTTAAAATACCATCTTTCTGAGTTTGGAACATTACATATAAAAGTTGTGTTGTCCTTCACTTTGACTTTCTTACCAAAAGTACATTACTTATGATCAAATGTCAGATTGACATGACTGAGTTGTGCTGATCTGCCAATATTACCAGCTTTTCTGATCTGATAAGATGTTCATTTCTTTATCAAAGAAAGATGAAGGTCTCCATGTCCTTCTACTGTGTTATTTAGCACTCAACACGCCCATGAATTCTTCAAAGTTGTATCCCTCTGACGACTGCATTGCTCACAAGATACAAAACAAATACCACATTTTAAAAATAGAGATGTTACTTATGTGGTGATCTTTATTTATTTTTTTAATTCCATCCTGGTTTCAAAATAGCAATGAAAATATACAACCTTCACACTAATTCGCTTTGTTGTTCCTTAAAATGTTTTCACAGCATTAGTTGGCTTGCAAATGTATATGCTAATCCTGATGAAGAATTTGACGTTTCCAACTATCAGCCTATGTGCTAATACACTAGAATGAAATTTCAACTTGGTTCAAGTCTCCAGTAAAAGGGGAACTCTTTTTCTCTTTTCCCTTAACCAAAGGGAGAAATACAGTGACCTCATTTATCTTTTCATCCAGACTTAGTGTATGGAAAAGCATATTTGCCCCCAGTGGGGGATGTGATGAAGCAGCACACCATGGGGAAGGGAGCCTACAGGTTTAAGGCAAAAAAAAAAAAAGTAGATATCCTTGAAAAAAGTGAAATAAAACCATTGGGAAATCTAGGTGCCTACACAGTGTTCTGTTGTTCGTAACTCAGAAGTAATAGCCAGAGACAAGAGGAAGATAAGTAATCTTAATAAAATCAACTTTAGAAAGTTACCAGCTTCCTCAGCCGCATTCCCAGCTGGTGCACATCAGCAGAGCTCCACTGAAGTCACAGGCAACAAGTGTGTCAGCAGAAACCTAGTACTAAGCTCAAGAGAGATTAGCTAAAGGTGGGATGAACTTGAGCTGGGTTTGTTTTTAATAACCCCACCTATCTTTCCTGCCAGCTCTGTTCATCAAAATGTTTGTGTAAAACTAAATTGTGGATCCCTACCCAAGAAACTAAACCAGGTTTGATTAAAAACAAACAAGAACCTCAGAGTTATTGCAAGGTTTTGTTTACTTAATTTTGCTTCAGTCCATGCTTTGTTACAAGAGATCATGCAGAATGTGAGCTATTCATGACAAGCACAGTGTGAAACCTCATCACAACTTACTTGCGTTGAATTCATAAGAGGTACATACACAGGACAAACAAGAGCTGCAGATCAAGTGTTCTCTGAAAGCAATTGCTACATCTCTGAGGTATTAACAACATCACTGTTCCTCTCTTAGCAGGAAGCAATCAACAGCCGGAGAGAAAAGCCATGAAACATTTCAATCGATAGCATCAGGGCTAACAATTAATACCGGCTGCTTATTCTAAGTTTCTAAAGACAGATGATATAATTTTCTGTGTCTTATAAAAGGCTGAATGCACAAGGGTTTAAGCAAATATGAATACATTTTTAAATGCATTCAAAATATTTTTGGATTTTAAATATGTGAATGAACTCCAACAACATTACATTTCTGGGATATAATGTGTATAATAAAATTATAAATAAAATATTTGCAATGAAAACTCCTTCCATTAAAATACTAATTTTCAGCAGTATCTCTATTTTCTGTAAGAGCGTATTGATCCTAAATTAACTCTTCCAACAATAAAAAGTATTTTCAGCTTTCCTTTCAAAACGGCTTTCCAATTATTATTTTAGTTGATCCAAGAAAAAATTTCAGGTACATATTTTGGGGAAATATTTTCTTGTGTCTGGATTTTTATTAACAATAAAACCAAATTCCCAACTATCGGAGTTTTCAAAAAATACAAATTCCATATTTTGCTGGCTCTAATAATCAATTCTTTGTTATTGTAACATGCAGAACAGCAGCTCAAAAAGAAAAAAAAAAAAGTACAGCTTTTTTTCATATCATAGACAAAGTCTAATTATTTCTTACTGTGGAATTATCCTTTTTTTTTTTTTCCCCCTAATTTCACTGTTGCATTAAAAATTTGAAAGTGCCTCTACTGGTGGAAATCTGGTTATATTCTTTTCACATGCAAGGACTCAAGACAAAGAGCACTACTTTAGCTAAAGCAATAAAATCTCAAGGACCTAATTCTAATATTAATAAGTCATTGTATAGAAAATTAATTGCTATGTAATTTCAAGTACATAAAAATCAAATGGAATCTCTTACTGCTATCAACAGCTGTTTGAAATTACATTTAGCAGAAAACATTAGAAAACCAGAAATACTCCCTCACAAACTGCGTGGCACTGAATCTGCCAGCTATCTAGCAAAGTCTAGCAAAACCTCTGTTTCTTACATAAGATGCCCTAAATAACAGATAAAATACAGCATGACTAATAGAGCTCTTCCCCTCAACTCCTGCTAGGTAAGCAAGGACATGTAAGAGAAGCACATCTGAGAGATTGCCAGGAGTCATGAACCCCTCAGTGTCAAGAAATTATCAGAAATATCTACCGCAGGGAACTGCACAGTTAACGAAAACAAAAATGATCTGAACCCCAAGGATAATTGTAGCTCAATGTCTAATTATCCAAGATGAATTTTTGATGACACCTCCTCCGGCCAATTAAGTTTGCTAGGCACCAAAGAGTGCTTTTGGCAAGGAGGGTTAAGCAGAAGACTGGAAAAACAACAAGAAAAAATAGACTGCAAATGCCGGAGCCAGAAGGGTCCCAATTTTCTCAGCAGCAGGAGGCTCTGGTGGAGCCAGGGAGTTAAGACAGCTTTAAACCAGAGGGAAAGGGAAGAGGATCAGCAGACCTGGGAAGCCCCCACAGCATCCAGGGTGAGCGTTACCACCCCCACAAGCTGAGGGCTGCAGCCTCTCCCCACAACCCACAGTATCGGTACCGCACAGCTGCTCATCCCGCCCTGCCATTTGTAACCCCAACAGACAGGCTCTGAGTGAGGGCCATGGCACAGCCCCAGAGAGCCCGACACTCCCCGTGTGCACCTTTCCCAGAAGTTGCATGTGATTCTGCCATGGCCTTTAGGGCTTTGGGCATCATATGACAGTGTGCAGGTTCATGCCACATGCCACAGCCTGCCACACTGGTCTGAGACTTTGGCCAGAAAAAGATGAAAGGAATTCTCTTTATTTACACGTCAGTAGTAAAAAGTAGCTATAGACCAGTAGAAACTAGGCATATGAAAAGCCCTGTACCCCACGTATATAAATCAGCATAGTTCCATTAAACTGCTCTTTAACAATCTCAAATGCCAACATCAACATCAGTCAGAATCTAAGTTACGTTTATCTTCTGTAGGCACTCGGGACATCATGTGGCAAATAGCATTAGTTCACCCTCTAGTTATTTCTCCAGCACAAGTGACATGGCAACTGCTGGAAAAGACTGATGAAAATTTCACGTACTTGCATTTAGAAACTTGATTGGTGTAAAACTTTCTTCTGGTCTAAATAACAGACCTCTGTAAACCATTATGTTTGTGGGAAGCTGGAAGAGTGGGGAAAGACAGGCAAATAAAATAAACAGACATAATTTTTCTTGATCTTTTTCTTCTTCCTCTTTGAATTTTACAAGTTTTCAATGAGCAAAGCTCAGGTTTTTGATCTAGAGCCAGATGGACAATCTTTTAACAAGAGCCAGCATTTACCATAGTGAAAAAATACCCAGCAGAACCTTGTATCTTGTCATTTTCAATAATCCTACTGTATCCCACCAGGATTATTTTTTCCTAGGCCATAAATTTGTTCTCACCCAGTAACCTACCACCCGCTGATCCCCATTATTTCTGAACCTTGTTACAGATAGATTTAGTTACAATTCTTTTTTTCCCTTCTATTCGATGAAGCTGATGTATTATGTCATATACATTGCTCATTCTCTATGAGAAGATACTGAGACAGCTGGTATCTCACTGAGATGTTTATTTTAGGCTTTCCTCTAGCAGATAAGAGCAGTGCAGCAAGGGAGGTGCATACAGGAGATAAAGCGAAGATCTCACTAAAACAAGTCTAGAGAAGGTCTGAGTTATAGTCAGTGCTGGAGAACATAAACAAATCACTTATGTTAGATTTAGACTTGCTTGACCTAAAATGAATTTCTGCATCAAGCATTAGCATTGACATTTCATGGTATTTGAGATGCTATTTACACTCTGCACACTAGACATACACCAGACAGTTTACTTTCAATACAAGCAGCTGGTGGGAAGCATTTGGGAAGCCACTATCATCTTACAACCCTTTAAGATTACTGAACAAGGACTGCAATGCCAAAATAGCTCCAGAGAGTGCCTCTTCTGTTTGGAATTGAATGCAGTCACCACCTGTGTATAGAAGAAATTGGTATTGCTCTGTACTATGTCTTTTTAGCAGCAATACTAAGTGACCCATCTTATGCCTGGTAGACTGATAATGTGTAGACCTATATTATCCAACACCTTCCTCAAAGAGGAACTAACTTCAAAATTAGATTGTTGAGGGCCTTGTCCAGCTGAGTTCTGAATGTCTCCAAGGATGGTGATTCAGCAGCTGCTTAGGGCCCTGTTTCAGTGTTTGACCACCCTCATCGTGAAAAAACAGCAAGCATTTCTTATGGACATTCTTAAGAAATACCCTAGTGACAGCAAGACCTAAAATAGAGCAACAAACCATGTTGAAAAGTTTGAATAATTTAGTGATCTATGGTAAAGCTTTGGCTTGTAAGCAGTGGCAGTAATATGACTTCAGGGTTACTTTGTTTGCCTTGCTGTTACTGAGCACAAACACGATACTAATGGCAAGCTTACACTGAAACACATTATCGCTACAGCATAATGTGGTGTCACCATTCTCCCGTTCTCAGCTGGACCATCCCACATTTCTCTTCAATGCAGATGCAGCACAAAATATTCTTGTGATAGTTTCACCATCAAGTTTCTGCAGTTCAGTTTTCCACGTTTTATAAATTATTTTCCCTCTTCCAGACATGGGTGTATGCTAACTTCCCTGAGGCAGAAACATCATATCATTGATGTGTTTGTAATCTAACCTTCTAACAACAAAAGAAAGCAAATTAACTATTTGAAAAAGCAGTTATTTGATACAACTTCATTCAATTATGTTTATTTCCAAAGAATGCCTTGAGTAGGTTTGATCTAAACCAGTGACAAGCACTGCTTTCTGCTGTATACCTAAACTAAGACTAAATTAACAAACTCTTTCAGTTTGTAATCAGGTTATAAAAATAAAGTGTGGCAAACAGAAACTAACTTGTTTGTTTTGTAAGTAATGTTTTATATGTGCTGTATCCAGAGCTTAATTAGACCACATAGTAAGAGACTTTTATAGGCAGATTTTTATAGACACTTTTCCAGACATGCTGTGCTCCTGATATTCCTCCCCCAAGCCCCAATCCACACCTTGCTAAATAACTTTTATAGGTCTAATTAAACAGGCTGGTGATTCAGTAGTAATCCCATTAAAACAACAGTACTTCAGAACTGGCATCCTTGCTATAGCATCTTCCTTTCTTTCCAGTAGGATTCAATAAACAGAGTTACTGGTGAGATCTCAGGACATTTCTATGTTGCACAATCTGATGTCATCCTAGAAATGCCTCACCTAGTTCTGCGTGAGCTGGATTGTCTACACAGTTCAACACAGCACCAAAAAATACATTAACTCAAATGCCAGCAGCAGTATGGCAGCAGTAGCGTGGCACTGCACCCAACATAATTACACACTTCTCTGCTATACTCCTCCTTCTTATGGAACTGAGAGAGCAAACATTATTCATCAGAGACACCCCTGAGATCTTTTATGTCTATTATTATTGAAAGACAAGACAAACCTCCATCATTGAAATGTTGCCTAGAATTTAATAGGGATCTATAACAATTACCCTCCAAAATAGAAGAATTCAATTGAAAACGATTTATTTCGTTTTATTCTAGTATTAATAAAATTTAAGGAACTATTCTGTAAAAGGCGTATAGGCCCATTAAAGTTGATAACAAAGCTCCTGTTATTTGAATTGAAGCCACAATTCCCTAAGATGACTCAGAAATCTCAGAGACTGGTTATGACACTCTGTTCAACTCTGCAGGCATTCTTTCATGAAGAATAAAATGCTGGAAAGTCCTCAGAAATTATTACAAAAAGCTGCTTATGCTCCAGGATTACCACTTTTCTAAGAATTCCCTTCAGTCACAAATACGCCACTCACAAGAGAATTTATCCTTTGAATACTCCACCAGTATTATCCAGGTAATACTGGGGCTCATGGAAGAACAAAGGTGGTTGCTGTCAGTCTTGCTCTCCCCTTCCAGCATCGACATGGCACGTTTTGTAAACACACATTATAGGTTTGATTGTATTTACCAAGCTGTTGCTACACTTTCCACAATTAAGAGGATTTTTCTGAACCCTGTAAGAAATAAGAGTTACGTGCCAAATTTTTATCTCAGTTATAAATGAATAGTTTTAATGCTCATATGCAGTGTATTTTCACTAGTCTGAAGGAACAATTCCTGTATTATAAGAGGCTGGAAAAGGCTTCCTGTCATGCTTCCAGGGACATGTTTAAACATGTTCAAGTTATCCTCCTAATTCAAATTCCTTATCACAGTAAGAAGTTTTTTTCCTGCATCAACTTTATCAGTCATTTTTATGGCAGAAGGTAAAACAGTTTGAATAAAATAAGATACTCTCATGCAAAACTACTTGTATATTTTAAGTAAACCTTGCAATTCTAACATTTTTTTTAAAAATATTTTTTTTACTGATGCTGAGCAAAAATGTATTTCTTCACTACCTTTCTGGATATGGCTGATACATGTTGCAGTCTGGAAAAACATTGGTACCAAGAAAACAAAGTTAAATAGATGGTTTGTGGCCTTAGTTGCCACAAAATGTGCTATTCCCTAATCTTGACCTGAGAAAATGAAAATGCCTAGAAATATACAAATTTCCTGCAAAACTCAATCCTAAATCAAACTTATAGTTAGCAACTAACATTATAGGGTGGTCTGCAACTACTCCCAAAATGACAAAACACAAAGTCTAACTTACATAGTTTTCTGAGAAAACACCAGCCAGTAAATAGTTAAGCACTGTGGCAGCAAATCCCTTCCTATCTGGGCAATCCATGCCACTAAAATAACAATTCCTCTTATTTCTACCCGGCTCATAGGGAATCAGCAGGCCTTTTACTCATTATTATTTATTTCTTTGATCTTCTCTCCCCTTGAACCTTACTGCACTTCCTTTTACAAGTTTCCCAGCTCCTTGGCAAAGGTGTACATATCAACACCATCTGGCTGCATGCAAAGAAACATTACTACATGCTTCCCTGAAGACAAGCCCGCTGTGCTAGCCCTGAGCCACTGACATGATTTCCAGCTCAGCACTTCAGAAGGGTTCTACTCAAACACCAGTGCTTGCATTTCCTCGCAAAAGAAGAGAGGGAAAAAACATAAACCCTGCACTGGATCTATAACGGTAGGGAATATGTGCCTCATATTTTATGAACGCAAAAATTCCAGGCTCAATTATGTGTTACTACTATGTGCTCTGCCTGCCAAGCCACTACTCTGTTTCTGATAAGTAAGCAGCAATATAATGAAAGGACAAACTACGGACCTTTTAAGTTTTGCTTTTTGCACATTGAAACCATCATGGGAGAGGCTTTGCATCTCAGGAAGTGTGTTGGCAAACCTTGTCAATTGTTACTATGTTTTACCAAAATATTTAACCAACTGAGTAATAATAACCTCTATTGATCATACTCACAAGTGGTGAGCAATTCCTGCTTTCCAGCTGTATATTTATGACAAAGTAAGATTATAAGCAGTATTCTTAAACCCAAGCCTGTCGTGTGTTAGTTAATTTCCACAAGCACATATTGTATGTCTAAATATCGTAGGAAAGTCACCCACGACAAATTAAAGTTAATGGAAATTCTATGCATCTCTTAATTCTTGGAACTGAAATATTAGCACTGCATGCAATACTAAATGCAAGCTCACTATGAGCCTTTTAAGCACAGCACTTTCTTCAGCTTTCTACCTCTGGCTATGCAGTCAGTTCCAGTTTATATTCAGAATCTACCCATCATTAAGCTGCTTTAACTAATTAACCAAAGTGAGTATTACATTGGTTGAAGTGTCATAATCTGTTCAAGTCAAGCTCAGCTTCATCTAGTAATATCAAAACTGCAAATACCTTACCCTCAGGACCTTCTCTGCCACGTGCTTCATCTTGAACATACTCCAACACCAGGTTTGTTGCCATTCTAGCTACCGCACAGAGCACATTACTGTATTTGGGCCCTAGCTTGAAGACTGCTGGAACCTCTGAATTAAATAAATCTACATATGGAGAAGTGATTTGTAAAGAAAACAAAGAAACATAATATTATGGAAACAACTTGCAATTAATGGCTGGATATGCATTTCAAGGCCTGCATCTTTTAAAGTAAAACAATAAATGCAGAGTTTTACTCCTCTATACCAAATTGTCCATGATGCAGGAGCATGCTGCACTTAGGCACTATCTTGTCAAAATACCAGTCAATAAGTTTTGTAGAGCAGAGGTCAGCATAGGACTCAAAAACAATCTCCTGCTTCACTCCTTCAAATGTATCCATATACTCTCTTCTGCCTGTGCCTATGGAAGTGTAACCCAAGAAAGATGGTAATTTTCAAACCCCTGCAAAACCTAACTATACAAGTTGGGTTCCTGAAATTTGTCACTTCTAGAAATGCAAATAAACTCCAACAACCTTAGACTTTTCAAATAAATTGCTTTTAAGTTTGCTATTTGTATTCTGCTAAAACTACAAACATGGTACCATAGATGCTTTATAATCATCCTGAAGAAAATGCAGACCTGTTCTTTCTCTTAAGGTCCAGAGAATGTGCAACTCAAAATACCCTAAATTTTTTTTAAAAAAAGGACATAAAAAGACTCCACACTAATGACCCTGAAGATAGGTATTGCCTTATTACCTTGGACAGTAACAAGCACAACAGACTCCTCTAAAAATGAGAATAATATATCATATACTTTTTATTGCATGACTAAGTCATTGACAGTGAATTTGCAAGCCAGCTATGCACAGGTCATATCAATAATCTTTAATGTCTTGTTTTATGTTGGATTTCTGTGAAGTTTCAGGCTTCTTTTTCACTAATTCTTTAAGCATAAAAACAGCAGGCGCCAAATGAAATTATCAGGCAGCAGGTTTAAAACAAACAAAAGGAAGTACTTTTTCACACAATGGATAATTTAATTGTTGAGTTCCTTGCCACAGGATGTTTTGTGTGCCAAAGTCATAGGCCAGCTAGAGAAAAAAAAAGGCATAATTTAAAGAACAGAGTTTCACAAGGCCTATTATATAAATAGGGCAAACATAACTTGCAGCTCTGGAATTCTCAAAACCACAGAATACTGGAATTTAGCAGACTAAAATAGGAGAAAACGTTTTTCTATTCTTGACTTACCTCTATACTCAGAAGAAGTTATTGGCGCAGCTGACTTCTAGCTAAGCCCAGCTTACAAGGTTCTTTTGCCTATTCACTAACACTAGTGAGAATGCAAAAAAGGTCCACCTGTGCTATCTTCTTTATATAAGACTTTTGACAATATATAGCAAAAGCATCCCGATTTGCAACTGTATAGTCTGTTCTTTTCAAATCAGACAATTGAATAATCATAGCTCACTAAAAATATCTGTTTAATATTTCCATCTCAATTTAACTATGAACAGGCTAAGTATACACTCTGACCTCGAGAAAAAAAATGCCTGTCCCCCACGGTTAATCATTATTTTGATGCCAAGTTGCAAGATACGTGCTGGTATACTGTCAGGGGTGGATCTATACTGCTTCTAGCTCTTCCATATGAATGAGCACCATTAGTGACGCAGGCAACATCATAACTATTACTGCTGAGGATGGGATTCACTCCTACTCAGCAAAGTCATCCTATAATATATAAAAAAATATATCTATTGATCAAGGATAGCATATGAATAATGCATGTCAACATGACATACCAGTTTTCCATATGTTACCATGTAGATTATTTTCCTCCTCCAGAGCAGCTATCTACGTGCCTGTGCATTGGTGCTACATTTACTATGGGAAACAACAGCTCAGGTGATGCTTGGCTCTCAGCTCACACTCTTAATTTTTGCAGTAGTAAATGTTGCTGTAATTGTTTTTCATGGTATCACATTTCTGGTATTATCTGCAAAGAGGCTGTCAAATTTAACTTCTGTTTAGGTCATCACCAACAAAAATCAAATGCTTTCTGGAAAAACAACAACAAAACGCAACAGAAAACAAACAAACAAACAAACCCCACAATTTTTTGAGCTAGGCAAAGCATGAATGTTGTTCAAGCTTCCTTGTTTCATTTTTCTAGCAGAAAATTAAAGGTACACATATGTTCTTTGTTAAATCATGAGGTAGAATAATTCAATTCTTTAGATTTTGTCATGTTTTCATTTTTGAAAGAATTCTCAAAATTAGTTAGGCTAAACTGCTATGTGGAATCTCTCCTTTAAAATTAATATAAACTAAACCAAATATAGTTCAATTTACTTCCATGTCTAGCCTAAATGAAAGACGTTTCAATTTTGAAAGAGGGTGGGGAGAAAGAACTGATGCCATTTCAACAATCCACATCAAATTCCAATGGATTAAGTTGCAGTTTAACTTTCCTAATACACACGTATCAAGAGGTCATAACTGCTTTTGCAAAAGTAACAGATACTTTAGGTAGATGCTCCTTAATAGGTACACTGGGTAACATAGTAGATTTCTCTCCACTTTATTTCTGGATAACCAATATATGCTACAAAATGCATTTAATTTGCTACTGAAACAGAAGACCTGAGTATTAGTTTATAGCCTTCTTGTCAGAGACAGGTAGTTCAATATCATATAACAGCTTATCAAAATGCATCATGTATTTTTTCACTAAAAAAATATTGCTGGAAAATACGTGGGAAGAAGCTAATCAGAAACAGGAAGGGGTGAGTGGAAGAAACTGTTCATAGAAGTGTTGAATACAAGCCAGAGGAGTTTTTGAAACAAACTCCTGCTGGCCCTGCTGCCTTTATCAGCATCATGTATAGTGCAGCACACAGCCACGAAGAACCCACAGATGGGCAAACGTTTGAACAAGTTCTTTGTTCTGAAATAGTTTCCAGATCACATTACAGTAGAAAAACATATTTGTTCTGTAAGGCTGAATAAAGTGCTTTCATTTATTTTCAAATTTAACCACGTTTTCTAATAATGTCCTGAAACACCATAAAATACTGGCAGTTGTGTGGCTGATATTGTTGCTAGGTGTTCCTGTTTGCAGATGAGAATGAATTCCACTTGTAAGAGAAGATCAAATTCCTGTTCAGTGGTGATACACTTTAGAAAATACATCAGCAATAAAATAAACAGAGATTTCATAAATAAATACGTAATATTTCACATGTTTAAAAGCTAACCTGAGACAAGCCTAGGTCAGTAAAGGCATGCTATCTGGAGAAATGAACTGCAATAATTCAACCAATAGACCAACAAGACTATTCTAGATGGTTTATCCCCACTCTGCTGCTTCATTCAGAACCTTAACATATGGAATTACAAACTGAAATGACCAAGTTAGCTGTAATTCAGTTCTGATTAACATGCCCAAGCCACTGCTTTCCACTGGAAGATTGTGTCTACAGTTAAAACACTGACATGATTGACTCAAATACTTCACTGATTCAGTGATTTTTCTTGTGTGAAGTGCTTAAGGTCAAATCTAACTTGCTGACTGATACAATGGGGACTTAGATATTAATAGTTTTCAGTCTGACCAAAAAAAGCAACATGAATACAACTTTAACTACAAGATGTTTCTGTCCACAAAGAATAAATTGACTCTTCATTCTTTTGCTTCTCCAAACAGTCAAAAAGTGAATGAGGATACTAGTGGCAAATTTAAGAAATATGCACCCCAAAGAATGATGGTGTCTACATTCTCAGAGGAAAATCATTATCTAGTCCACATGTTGCAAACCATATGGACCATTCTGAGGCCACCTGCACTTCCTGTAATTTGAAACAGTAGAAGTCTCTCAAGGATGAGCTATAACTCATTCAAAGGTACATTCATGGTATGACTTAAACATTCCTAAAACTGTATGTAAGAAAATTAACAAAGAGTTTAAGGAGAAAGCAAAACACAAACTTGGAAGAAGTGCGCTGTATCCAAACATCCAAAGAAACACATTAGCAAGTCAGTGAGATTTTGATTAGTAGTCAGAGATGAGCTAGCGTCACACAAATGTAATAGAAGTTTCTAGACTAGAAATAATATCAATATATGGCCTCAAAATGAAACTGTCCAACCTGTCAGCTGCCACAATGCTGTGTCTATAGAACAGAAACAACCACCTCAGGTTGCCTCTCCTGGAGTTGTCTACATCAGTGACAAAAAACTTGGATTATTGGAGGTCAGTCAGTCCACTACCAGTGGCACACAGTAGAGAAATGGCAATTCATCAGAGTCAGTAAGAAAAACAAATATTAAATAGAGTGAAATATGTTTTGTAAAATAAACAAAACAAAACAAACACAACAACAACCACCCCCCCAAAAAAAAAAAACCAAACAAAACAACACACCAAAACAAAACCAAACAAACCAACAAAGCCCGCAACAAAAGCACAGCAACAAAAACAAATGAAACCAAACCCCACAAAATAACCATAAACCTCTCCTGTTTTTGTTTTCTTCAATTTTTCACCTTCCCAATGGTATTACTATTTCATTTCTACCAGCCTGCTTATCTAGGTAAAGTCTGTATCCTCAAAACTGTAGTACTTAAGGAGTAATAACAGCAAGAGTAACAGCCTGATTCCCTTTTCTTCAGTTGTTCTTCTTGGAGTAACACTGCATAACAAATGAGTTTGTGTTTCTCTATATGTGCATGTGATCAAACACCTGAAGACAGACAAAGTTTCTTGGTTCATTTTCTTTCTTAATAAGAGCAAAAGCTGAAAAGAGTTTTTCCACTTACCTGAAATCTGCAGGGTCTGTAATTGCATATTGGCTCTTGCAGATGTGACCTCCTTTGTGAGATTTTGGCCCACTGGCAGTGGCAGACAGACCGTCTGATTTTCAGGGGTCCTATGGATGTCAGCCTCTCAGGGAAGACCTAAGAAAAAGAAAACTCACATACTTACATGCTAATCCTACAAAAAGTCTTCCATAATAATGTAAAATACTTAAACTATCTTCTATAATTCAGTGGGCAGCTACAGCACAGCTTGCTCACATTGTTAAAAGCAGAGTCTGCAACATTTTACAGTGTACACATCTTTCAGTAATGCTTTATATATGCATTATTACCATAGTCTTAACACTACATAAATGTATGTGAATTTGGTGTTCATGAAAATGAACAGACTATTAAAATGGCAGGAACCTACTGGTCTTTGGGGAAAATGTCTCTTTATGACACTCCTCCTCTGCAAATGGCCAACTATTGCATTGTGCAGCCTTTCTTGAATTCCTGCCAATGACACTGGATCCTATAATGGTTTTGTAATGAGGCTAAAATCAACACCTCTAAACTAAATGGGAGGAAGAAGACGAAGGAAAGGGAACTGGGACATGGTGAGAGGAAATACAGTGAGGGCAAAGTCATTTAGAAGGTCAGAAGAGAAAAAGGAAAGAGACTAGAAAAAAATAGAAGGAAGAACAAGGGTACTGTATGGTATAAACAGGGTAGATTTTTTGGTTTTTCTCCTTTCCCTCCCTGGCACTCCGTGATTTGTCAAGTGCACATTTGTCATTTTTGTGTGAACTCACAATCAGCAGCTAGAAGAGAAATGTTCTGATGACGCTGTCCTGCTCTGCAGCTTGCATAAAACAACTGTACCATAAAAGGTTTTCTTTGTTGTTTTTAGTTGTGGTGGGTTTTTTGTTTGTTTGTTTTTTAAAGAATAAGCACTTGACTTCAGCACATCCAAAGCCCTGAACTGGGGAAGGATACAAACACACGAACAGTTTTATTCTATCGCACACTATTAGAAGCTGAAGTTTCAGTCACGGAATGCTACGTTCTCAGTACAATGCACAACATCATTTATCTATCCTCACTTATTCAAAACATTTTGTGACAGACCGTGCTGTCATACTGAATAACAAAAAACCCACGTTAAACTACTGAGAAGGGCCTTGGTAAGGAGCAGAGTTACAGCATCAGGATGACAGGGGAACCTAAAGTCTGCCCTCCCATTCAGATCTTGCTGCCAAAACCAGTTCTCAGAACACGTTAAGTAGAAAAAAATGTTTAATATTATTATTATGGTTCCCCTATTCTGTTATCGCACACTTTAAATAAGCACAGAGAACTTCTAAGAAGAAAGAATGCATTTTTCAGGAAACCTCTGCTCAATGATTGCTATCAAACACACTCCAGTTGTTTTCTTGCTACAAGAAATGTTTTCAGTTTATATTGTCTCACTTCTTATACAACTTGCACAAAGACAAATCTTTGTTAAGGATCATCTTCTCCAGCTGCTTTTTATTGCACCTGAGGTTATGAACTTCTGTTCACATCATTATGCTCAGGAGACTGTTTAGAGAAGAGGGTAAAGTTTTCATGCAGCAAGAGAGTTCAAATCTCTTCTCACAGAAAATACTTATTTTTTTCCAAGAACTATAAACTAGAACTGGACTAAAAAGCAGAATTAAGACATTCATCACTGACATGAACAATGGTGGTCAACAAGTCCACAAGAGACAAAGCCATGAAGAAATCATAATAATAAAAAAATGTACTGACAAAATCACTTTCCTGAAATGTAGCAGGGTGGGGAAGAAAAAGAGAGTTTTAAAGTCCTGTTTCCACTTGTGCCACCAGTTTACTGGACAGTTGTGTGCAAGTTCTTTCACCCCTCTACACTTCTCTGCTGCCTGGTCTGTGCACAGTGGAGACAACACTGACCTCTCTTGCAAACTGCATTGAGATCTGTTAGGAACAAAGCATGGTTAAATAGGTAACTAGCAATATCACATTTAAGCACATCCTTCCATTTTCAAATCTTCTCATACCATCATTCTCTACAAAATGTCACCTCAAAGAGATTTCTGCAAAAAAAGCAATAGCTTCAAGTGATTACATTTATAATTTTAATAATGTAAGAGTTTTACAGTAAGATACCATGCAACCAAGAATTCATTACTTTTCCTTTCAGGTTTTAATAACAGTACACTATGAATTATTTAAACTAAATGAAACTTGTCAAGATAAATTAATTTAGTACATGTTGTGATGCAGTATATTCTGCCTTTAATTGTGTTTTCTGCTTACTGAGTATAGCGATTCACGATATCCAGTAATACTTTTTCCCAGTCATTAGAAATATGAACCATGGGAGTGTTGTATCATTACTCAGAAATGTTTTACTTATTTTTTTGATAAAAAGTTGAAGATAGTTTATTAGACTAAAATATATACGTGTTAGTGTAATAACCTCTCTTTGTGTATATATATATATACACATATATAAATAAAAATACTGAAATATTCATGGGATTTCCCATGTACCTCTTCTAATTAAATTCTAGCCAGCAGTACCTACAAACAATCCCAGGATGATGAGTTTTCCAAAGCTGCTGTACAAATATAGTGACAATTAATTTGGTACTATTTAATTCTCATTATAAAATAAAAACAGTCTCAGGAAAGTAAGTAAAAATTTTGTCTCTGACATGAGTGAAAAGGAAGGGTCAATCCATTGCCTAAACAGACCTGTTAGTGCCATGTGAGATGCCCTGGGGGACTCCACCTGGCTCCAGCTGACAGTCCAGCAGTGCCTGAGTTTCCTGTAGGTCTTGTTACTGAACCTGCCAGCCTGATGGGGAATCCTTGGGTGACTGGAGCACCTCAAACAGCACCAAGCATTACTTTTAAATCACTGAGCTGAGACCAAGCTATCTCCCTCTGGAAATCCCAAACTGATGGTGCCTTACACAGATACTGCTGTGCCGTACTGCTGTGCTGTATTGCTAACAGTCTCAGCCTAGCAGCTCTGATGACATTCTGAATAGAAAAATAAGCATTAAGATATTTATATAACAAATATCTTTAAACAGAAATATTTTTAATAAAGATGCACATCTAAAAGGAATCACGCCTTCTATTAAGCTATACTGTCAACTCTAAGGAAGACTATGTACAAAATACCACATCTCATACTATCCAGGTAAAAACTGTACAAATCTTTTCCAAAGCATTTTTTTACAGGGTAAACTTCTCAAAGGATCAGGTTGCAAAAAGCAGGATTCTCTTTTGGAAGTTCTGTACCTTCCTGAGAATAACATCTGCTTCTAAAGAAAGTAATGAGCAGAAATTCTTATAAAATCTTAAGTCATTGTTAGTTTGTGAAAGAGACATGGTTGTTCACTTTTACCAGAGTAGGATAACTTTTCCAGATTTCTTATATTTTAATAGAAGCTGTGACTTCTCTGCACGTCTAGAAGCCAGACAAAATCTATTTTTCAGTCAGTGTTAGGAATGATGGTTGTACTGAGTTTTCTGAGGAAATTAATCAAGAAAATAATCTTGTTGTCAGAGAGAAAGCTCAGTTTAGGAAGAATGATACAACAGTATTCCTGTGTTGATTAATGCTTGTTATTCAGGACAATGATACTTGAAACCGCAGCAATGCTAAAAAGCTGAAATCATATTAAAAAATAAAGGAAGCTCAAGTTTGTTTGAATGAACTCAGAATCAGATTTTTTCCCTGGAAGTTAACCATAATGCCTACAGTACATCTGATTTTAGTTTTAAAAATTAATTTAAATACTACTCTTTGTAATAAGTCTATAAATAGAATAGTTATACAGTACTTTCTGAATAGTTCATAAGGCATTTACTTGTGTTTGTTTAGAGGCCATTCACTTCAGTAAAATGGATTGAGATCTTAGTACAAGTAGAAACTACACTTTGTCAGAAAAACACAGCATTTAAGTTTCTGAAAGCAGTGTGCAAAACTTCTTGAGATTTGGTGTGTTTAAAGATACTGAATCAGATTCTCTGTTTACTACAGTTGTCTTTATGCTTCACCACCTTTTCTCTTATCCACAAAATGAAGAGGCCACTCCATCGTTACTGGACAAAAGAGAATACACTATGTTCTCCTTATACCTCTGACTGAATTCAACAGCAAGTGTCATGTGCAGACCCAGTGTGCTTGAACATCAGAACTGATTTACACAGTGAGTCAGGTCTGTGCAGGGCAACCTGACACTCACTCGAGGTTGCACTCTGCAATGCAGCCATTCCCCCAGAGAGTCATTGATACTATTGTTGCAGAGCTCTTTGCTCCTATTCTCAAATTCCCATTTTTTTTCTCTTTCAAATTTTGTTTATTCCTTGAAAGATTTCTCCTGCTCTCTCCCTCCTCACAGCACTTGCTGGTGGCTGTCAGAAACATGACTGGCCCAGTATAAAGAAAACTTGCCTTGCATCTCAAGCAAGAGATAGACACCAAGCCAGACACTTGCCTTGCATCTCAAGACATGAGTTAGACCCTAAAATTACACACAAAAATCTCCAGATTTAAAAGAGAGGTCCAGGACTTTTCATCAATAATTAATAGCTGTACAGCAAGAATGGAGGAAGGAATACTGTCATGTACAAATGGAGTATTTTATTAATGGATGGTCATAAGTTCATAAGTCTAGCTGTCAGGAAAAGGAAGGAGGAACAAAAGAAGCATAATTCAGAACAAATCAAACTTCTCCAGTATATTGCGAATATATGGGATAAGGGCTAAAGTGAATACATTTCCTCAAATAGATGTGAGGAAAAGGTATGTTGGGAAGGGCTGCAGTCTCATTTTTCTCTGAAAAACGAAACAAAACAAACCCAAAACTTGCATTAAAATAAAAATAACAACTTCAAACCTTTATATAACAGGTTTTCTTATGGATAATCCCCAAGTTCTGCTGCTGGGTTGGGAAGCACTAGCCTCAGTACATGTTGGTTTATGAGAGGAAATAGAGAAGAGAATACCATATCCAATTGATACTTCAGGGAGATTTGAAGGAGAATGAACACATATTTGGAATTAGGCCAGGACACTGGGGCTACTGCGCCCTATCCTACAAAAAGAGCCATTGGACTGTTAATAACCATAAGCAATCAGGTTCTTGGTTTTATGTCTCATCAGCAAGATTACACTATATATTCACTTAACTCACACTTGCTTTTTTTTGTATTACTTTTTTGTATTATCTTATTGATAAAGTCCATTCCTTTACTTTTTATTCATTGGAAATCTGTAGCTGGCTCACCCAGCATTACACTGACCAGCTCATAAATGAAGAAATCCTGCATTGAGATAAAAAACAGATCAAGCAGCTTAAATAGTTCTTAAGAACTCTAATGCCTACGTACCATTCCTCATGTCACAGGCTTGAGATTTTTTTTTTTCAGATAGGGTCATTCTGGAATCCTTAGATTGTTTTAAAAATTAAAAAATATTTAAGTGGTAGCACACAATAAAACTTAGACTTTTAAATATGTACTGATAAAGAGGATAAAATGCATTTACACGCACAAAATATTTATGCTAATGTCTTGATAAACTATGACAAACTTTTCCAGTTTTTGAGGTGTTGCTCAATCTTCTGTCTCCATTATTAAATCACTAATACACATGATATTAAACTAACAGTAAAACCAATCTGAGCGGGTGGGGAATAAACAGCATTTAATTATTAAGTGTTTCGGGAGAGAAAGTTCTTAAAATGCAGAAAGGTAAAAACAACGTATGAGTATTTTTAACAGAAAATAGCTATTTTATGTAAGTATTTTTAACAGAAGTAGCTTGGAGAAAGAAGCCTAGTTATGTGTGCCTTAAGCTTCAAAATTGATTGTTTGTTCTATATTCCATATTTTACAAAACACAGTTACAATGAAAACACAGATCTTCAGAACTGGTTGAAGATTAATTCCTTGGAGCTCAAAAGCCTTCCTGTTTTGACCTTTCTTCAGAAACACATCCATTGCATTGTCGAACTCTTACAAAGTAATATTTTCCAAGAAGACACAAATAAGCTGTCCTGCCATGTATGCTTTAAATGTTCTGGGAAGGAAACCTGCATTTTCCAGTATTTGGCTTGAATGACAACCCTCAGAGAGCAAACTTTCTGAAAAGCTGAATTTTTCCAGACATCCCTAGTTAGATATTCTAAAATTTCTTGTGTTTTTTTGCAAAGAGCATGTACATAGCTATTGTAGTGTAGCTGACAGACAGAAACATATGAAGCCACATCATTGGATCAAGGCGTCAACAAATCAAAAGCTTAAAAGTCTTGCTATCAACCAAGTGAGACCTAGACTTCTTAATCACATAACGTTAAACACAAAAAATCCCAAACAGACAAATTAACAGTTTCTTTGAAATAAGCTTTCTCAGTTAAGAAAAAGAAAGATGTTTACAGTCCTGCACATTCCTTAACTGGTGTCTGTTCATCCCACTTGGATAACACAGTGAGTTTCCAAACCATGCTACACTTTTCAAAGCTTCGGTCTGTCACTTTACTTGTTAGCTCTGTAATAGGAATGGAGCATGCGGTAACCAGTAAGACTAGATCACTAAATTATGCTATTTTAAAGGCTAAATAGAAATATCAGAACATAGAATTCAGGCTTCTCAGTTTAAAAAAAAAAAAAAATAATAATTTAAAAAACCCAAACAAAAAAAACAAAAAAACACAAACAGAAACAAAAAAACCACACACACACAAAAACCCACAAAAACCCAAACAAACAAACAAACAAAAACCCCAAGGTGGTATGTTAAATTTCTAGTAATATATTTCTTTACATGCACTTGTGTGATATTAGCAGTTACATATCCACACTCTCCATAAGCCTAGTGATTCGATACAAGAGTTACGATAAGGTTAGAGCAATACTGCAATACTGGTTTTAGAGCTGAATAACCCATTGGTTTGGCTCATCTGCAGAAGACATGGGTCAAATTCACACAACTGCTGATCCCTGTGCTGTTATGGTGTTTGTCTATATGTGACTCTCCAAGAGACCCACAGAAATTCAAAGCAAGGTGCATGAGCAGAACAGATCAAGGACAACTGTATTTTTTCTACTCATATGAAAATTAAGAAAGTCCATTTAAGGCAGCACATTAGACGAATTTACAAAAGACACAACTAAAATGAAACTCAAATGGAAAGTCAAAGCTTGGGAAACACCTTGTCGTGGTAGCACCACTGAAAGTACAAAGCATTGGGGAAAACAACAGCAAGAGTATCTTCTTATACATTTCTTTTCATATAGTTACCTTTCTCTTAGTATGAATTGTAGTATGTTGAGCATATTGAGATTTTGCATGATTTTGAAACTCAAACAAACCTAGGTAAACACAGTACAAGATACAAACCACCTGGAAATGGTAGGTACTGCAAGTACAAACCAAGCTGCCATAGTTGAGCACTAGACCACTGAAACAAAGCATGCTGAAAGGGTCCCTTTGGTCTTTACTAATTAACAAGAGAATAAGAGGAGAAACTTATGGTCTCTAGATTTGGAAGAAGCTATCTAACACTTTGCACTCTGAAGCTTTTATTTACACCAGCATGATTCCCAGCACCATCTACAGAGAACAGTTATCTGCACAAGGATCTGATGCATTAAAGAATCCAAGCCTATTCTGCAAGACATTCCTTATTTACACAAATACACACCCTCTACATTTCTATACATGCAGTTACTTCTAGCACATCCCAATCCAAGGAAAAGCAGTGAGTATCCAAAGCAGCTTCATGACTGATTTATAATGTACTAGAATAAAAACTTTCTGATTGCATCTATGTAAGTGGGCAAGCATGGCAAATTATCTGAATCAACAACTTCACTTGTTATCAGCATTCTGAGTTGTTTATGCTTACATTGATTGTTATCCTGTACTCCTCTCCAAGAAGCATTTTGAGAGCCCTTTAGCCACCATTCCTCAGTTCTTCAAGAACTAGGACAGATGCTAAATATATATAAACAGCCCTTTTGTGTTTGAACTTGAAAAAGAAATCAGTCATCTCTATATGATCTGTGTTACAGCAAAATGTAATTTTTACTCTGACAATGTGTTTATGGTTGTTACCTTGATCGCCAAGAGAAATTTGCTTTCTGCGGAAGTTTCTCTAGCTTAAAATGTCAACCGTTTTACCTTTCCCCCCTCCTTTCTTCCTTTTTCAACTGATTCACAAATTAAGTTGACCCTCTGATAGTTTAAAAAAAAAAAAAATACTGAAAATGAAGTGTCTGGCGCAATCCTACAATAAGAATCCATTTATCTTGTCTTTTCTATAAAGATATTTTGCAGATTCTGGCAAAGATCCCATTTCCAGTAACAAAAGTCCCCAAGGACTTCTGTTATCTGAAACGTTCTCTTCCGTGATCCTGACCCACATTACTGTGATTCAACTATCTACTACAGAATATAGTTATTATTTGCATTTATTATTTTAAGAGAAAAAGAGCATAAAAATATCTGTATGTTAAACATAGGGTAATATCGTCAATGATGCATCTGAAGAGATTCTGCAAGCTGTATTTTAAGTTCAAAGGCATTTATTCTCTCTACATATTGCTTTGTTACTCTGACATGAGAGGAATACAGGAATACTACACACAGTACAGGCTTTGACTACACAGCAAGGTACTGGAATAAGGCAGACTATAGAGAGCACAGCAATGAGTCAGATGCTATAATCATCCATAAGTAGATGCTGTCTGATACAATCATCTCTCTGTGCAAACTATCTGAAACTCAACACCGGTTGTTATGAGTAAGTGTAAAGTCTATAACCTTACCTTGCTTAATCTGTACCTCATAGTGAATAAATTCTTATTTACACTCTCCACATGCAGTTGCCAACAAGCACTATTGTACGTGTGCATCTCTCCCCACCTCTGGCAGGAGGAAGCTTTCCTGGTGACCTCAAACTTTTGCATTCCAAACACAAAGACTGTTGACTTCCCTGTGGCTCCAGCTCACTCTAGTAAAATCATTATACCAAACTGCTTCATCTTTCATGGTGCCGGAGGATAAAGTGTGTGCGAAGAATTGCATACTTGGAACCATTTCTGAGCACTGAGCAGTTTTGCAGACAGGGCTAGCAGGCTATTCAAAGTCCTTGTGACTTCTCTTTCTTTTAACCAGAACTCTACTCACCGAGCAATATAGTCTTCCCTTTAGCATACGGTATGCTAATATAAAGCCACTTTGTCAGCATTTAGGTGACATCACAACTGAACTATATTTCAGTTCAATCATTCATAAATCAATGTGTATATTCTTCCTAAGCTCTAATGTAATTTCCTCAATACACTCCTTATTTCGCAGTTATTGATACAAAATTCCAACATGATTTTAAAAACCCCACTTTTTTAACTGTATTACATTTTGAATATAGAAGGGTTTTCCCCTTTATTAAATTACATTGTATTAGAATAATCTGAAAATCCTCTGATGCATGACCAAAAACATAGTTCCATCTGTTTTGTTTTTCCTCATTCATGACATAGATGATTTTGTTTTAACCAGTATATGTATTTCACTTTAATTCCACTTTGTGTCTGTCAGGTTACATCATTTCTGATGTGTGGTTACTCTGCTACAGAGCTTTGCAAAACTATTTAAGCTTAAAGTGAACTCAGCTTTTTGCAAAGCTCAGGTGTTCAGCAATGAGATATGGTTACTTAAGTTACCAGTTTAAATTGAACACATTGGAACAAAGCCATATCAAGACCTGGCAAGACCAATCTGGCTAAAAATAATTTCTATTTGAAGGTTGCTTGGTAGCTTATATAAAATGAACAAATTTCCTAACAGTTACTTAGAAATGCAGGTGTTTACACAATCAGAGCTGCTAGCACAATTGGTAGATTGTCAGCAGTCTTTGCCCAAATTCCAGGTGTTTGATTCTGAACTCAAATACTGTACAGGAGACCAGGAGAAACTCTGCTTTATGTCTCAGAGTTACACTGTGCAAGTTTACTGTTTGTATTGCAGAAAAACTTCGGAGTTGTATAAATGAGAGCAAGACTCCACAGCATTAGGTGTTGTACAAACACACAGGTGCCTAAAATGAGAAGGGATGAACCCCACACTAACCAAAACTGAATTTAGGAGTATAATCATATTCAGCAATTTCAGGAGACACCTATGGAAGAATATTCAGATTACAGTAGGCTGAATCACTCCTAGAAGTACCCATCTCTCTCGATGAAGCACCCAGTAAGCTAATATATGTGTAGGTCACAAGAAGGGGATAGTCCCAAAACTTATCTGTTCAACAAACAAGCCTACTAACCCCCAGTTTTCCGCATTAAGAAAAAAACAAACAAACAAAACCAAACAACAACAACAAAAAAGAAGAAACACACTTTGAAATTTTACTAATCTGCCTTATTGATGTGCAAGATTAATTTAAAGTTTCAAAGCTGCAGAGATTCATTGACCCAGACTGCTATACTGTCTCTGAGAAAATACTTCAACTCAAAAGTTGCCACATAGCAAAAGAAGGATAAATATGCAGAAATCTAGGAGGATGTACATTAAACATTGTGTGAATATTTATATATTTTTTTTTAAAAAAAGGTTCACTCATTTCATTGTGGACTTTCTACTCTATTAATGACTGTCCATTGAGTGCTGAAAATAAAAAATAATCATGCCTATGTTGATCAGGGTAATGTGCCATTTCCTGTATGACCAGCACCTCTAGAAACAAGCTAGATGGGGAACTAAACAACCACTGGTATCCGAGGGCATTGGGGAGAAAAGGTTTCATGAGTCACTAACCCTACCCCACCACAGAACAGCAGGTAATCCAAGGGCTTTTTCAATCACTTATCACTTACAACATGCAAGCTCAACATACAGGCTAAGAATTATTATTATGCTTTGTTTTGTTTTCAGAAAAAAACCAAAAACAAACAAAAAGAACCCCTGCCAGGTCTCAGTTTTAATGTCTAAAAGCACATCATTGTAACAGACAGGCCCGTTTCTTGCCTGCAACGAGAAGTGTTTGGATAAGAAAGCAGACAGGAATAAATCACCTCCACACACAAAAATAACTTTGGTTATTCACAGCTGAAGCACTGAAATTTACATTTCTTCTCCTTTCCTGCCCAGGTGATTGTTTAAACCCCCATGGCACTTTGAGGAATTCCCTTCCAACAGCAGATATCTTCTGTTTGTAATACTGCAGCTACACACATGTACGTGTCTACAAGTGTACATGCAATTTCTTTTTCCATCAGTATTACCGTTGGTAGACGTTGACAGACTCATTCTCCTTTCCCCCTAGAGCAGTGGTATTAACAGGCAAGATACATTTCCACCTCTCCAGAGATGGCAATTTTGCAGCTGAACAGCAACAAGGATATCCCACAGCAGCAGAGGAAAGCCTGGACAATGGCAGAGCCTGGACTCAGGTCCTTCTCTATTTCAGAGAATAAATTATAAAGCCCTAAGTATGTGAGCTCTTAAGTTTAGAGCACATTAGCCTTTCTCCCTGTTTAAACTGCATTTAGATTAAAGCAATTTAGCTTGAAACAGGATTTCTCACCAGGATAGGAACAAAAATTAGACACATCTATGCCTTATGTTCCCTCTCTGCTTCTTTCAGCACTTCTGTGCTGCTGAATAGAAGGGAAATTGCTACCTCGATAGCACAGCAATTCTTTGCATTCTCACTTCAGTTGGGTACAGCCATGCAAGAATCAAGAATTAAAATTAATTATTTAAGAGATTACGGACTATATATAGCAATATCCAAGGGTCTTAGTGTTTTTTAACTTCTTAACACATGCTCCCCTCCACAAAACATAGCAACGTTGTTTAAAGTCCTACACAAAGGCAGGCATTGCACTGGAATCAGTTTGATAGCTTTTGTTAGGGATTTTTTTTTCCTACCAGTATAGCAGAGCGTAGAATTTGTTCCATTAGTCCTGATATTTAAGGTCATTTTTTTACAAGTGTTTGCTCAAAGATTGTGCTTCCCAGCTGTCCTCATTGCAATTTGCTTTGCTAATGTCATCAGAGGTTGTCGAAACTTGAACAGGGAGGGGTAGGAAAACAAAAAAAAAGGCAAAAACCCGCACACCATACACACCAACAATAAACAATTTGCTTTAAAGATAGTTCTCTAACAGGAGCAGAATGTTTGTTCGGGATTTCACTATTCTATGCAACTCTCCGTTTAGTATTTTTGATTTTGCGCAAGCACGAGCCGCATAAAATCATCATCAGGGTTATTACCTAGGAGACACAGGTGGGTTGCTCTCCTCAAGCAAGTACTATTTCCAAATCCTTTACTCCTTCCTGTAGCTCCATAAATAATTAAGAGAATATGCCCGTTTCACAGGAATGACTCTTATCAAGTGCCAGCTAGAAAGGCCTCCACAGCTTACTGCACGCCAGAGAGCATGCTACAAACCATATTGCTTTGATTTTCTATGTGTGTGTGGAAATGTTTGGCTCAAGCATAAAAACATAAAGTGGCATGCACTAAAACTGCAAATCTTCAGTACCTCCACTTGTAAACTAGTTTTACAGCTGTAAATTAAAGGGATTTAAAGGCTTTTGTGCAGATGTTAATAAATTCCATTCATAAAATCATTTTTCTTCTCCGTTACAGAACTTTCCCATGTATTTTCACATGAGACACCTGTTCTCATTATGTGGGCATATGCATCTTTCCTATGATAACGCATTCCTTCAGCACAGAATAATTAAATGATATCTTTCTCTCATTCCTCTTGATTCTCAGTAAATCCCTTGTAGCAACAGAACAAATTGCAGTAAATGGATTGCATACAGTAAGACACACTTCAACATTCTGAACAATATCCAACCACAACAAATTAGGAAGTGCCTATTCAGTAGGAATATGTATGCGCACAAGTAAAAAACACTGTATCTGTAACAAAAATAAACTGACGTTTTTCATAATTTTGTATAAACTGTGCGATATACAATGTGCAATAAAAATAGTTAAAAGCACACATTCAAAGCACTGAATGTTGTTTAGCACACTGTTTGGAATGGTTTCACAAACCAGTTTGCAACTTGGGCACAGCCTTAGAAACAACAAATAATGAGAACTTGCATCAATTGAAGATGCCGGGTTGTGTTCATTGCATAAGGCTAATATAGCAGGATGTATTCCTGTATGGTTAAATGGCAAATGCATGAAGGTGATTGGCAGAATGAAGTAAAGCCTTTGTTTTCTAAAATAATAGCTCATCATTCTCTATTGTTATATTTCTCTTATGCACAGGTCAAGACAGCAGTAAGCTCCCTTCCTCCTCTTTAAAAAAAAAGATCATTCAGGTTTTAGGGCAATCTCTAAATCTGTCAGTGCTGTGGATGAAACTGGGAAAACGATGACTGCAGCCTGGTTCCATGGTTATGAGGCAAGGAGGGCACTGTCACAGTACAGCACTGTGCCCAGGAGTTCTGTGCTGTAAATAACTCTGCATACACCCATGCAGGGATTTCATTAGACGCTCTTGACACACAAAAGTTTGCAGTGTGTCACTGGGGATTGAAATATAACCAGAGGTTCAGCCAGCTAGACCCATATGGAGTCCGTACAAGCAGAAGACATATTCCAGAGAACAGGAGATAGATACAGAGTAAACCATATTAATGAGCTTCAGGTATTTCTATTACCTACACTAGATCTGAATCACATTCCCATTCACTGTGAGGGGTGTAGGAAGAGCAGCCAACCCCTAAGCTAGCCACTAACCAGCTTAGGTACTGTGAATATGCATATGTGAATATGTCCTCTCATGTTCACCTGGACCCCATTCTCTTCACTGTGTTAAACTGGGATGCTGTGCTAACATAGACAACATCACAGTGCTGTATATATATATATAAATAAACTCCAAAGCCATGAAGATTAAATTAACCTTTAGGCAGTCTGTCCAGTTTATAGGGCTCTTAGGTCTCTACATACACCAGGAATTTCTGCCAGTGCATCTCAGCTGGTGGAAAACACATCTCTGTTCCCTAGGCCACATGGTTATGCTTGATACCAGGGTCTGGGAATATGGGGATTTTTGCCTGACTGCCGGCCCCAACTTAGCCAAGGCATTTTGCCCATGTTCCCTGCTGTAATTGGTGATTGCTGTGGGCACACACAACATTTGTACTAAGGAAAAGCAGTCTGCCTTTGAAGATGCAACTCCATTAATGACAGGAGATAAAAGGACACATTGTAAATATGGATATCTTTTTTTTTTTAAATAGGTAGAGTAATACATTCACACTTGAGCAAGCACATGAAAGACTGATGCAGAGACCTTGTTCAGGTCCTCTGCACAGAAGCAAATTTACCCAGAAAAGACAAATGCATTTTCATAAGCAGTTTCAATGTGGGGTGTTTAAATTGTTGGATGCATTATTTGAGAGACATAGGCACTGTTTCAGTTTCAGAAGTTCTGAGCACTTAACACCTCCACACCCTTCCCACTCCTTATAATAATGGGGTTCTGGTGGCACAGGCAACATTAGAAATATGGACAGAACGCAGGATTTTTCTTCAGGCTCATTAAAGCGAGGACAAACTCTGAAGGCAAGAGAGAAGTCTTTTCCAAAAATGTAAGAGAAAAGAAATCAATGTAGTTTAAATCACTCTTTCATAAATGCAAGTTCAAATGTTATCTCATGTTATCTTTATATCCAACTAAATTACATGTGTTACACAGTAATAAAACCTATATTTTCTTGAACAGGAAACTGAACAGTTTTCTATCAGACATTACATCTGTTAGTGCCTCAGGACACTTAGACTGACTAATGCCAGTAAGTCTGATGTGTGACAATCACAGGCAAATTACATTTTTTCTGGTTGGTTTATTTTGTTTAAATTGTGTTAAGTGTGTAAATAAATAGCTTAAATGTATTCTATCCAAATGAATAGAAAATTCCTCCTACAAAAGCAAAAAACTGACTGATGGAGTCCTCCAACTGGTGGGTTTATCTTCACAGAAGCTTGCAAGTTAAGACATTTTAATTGTCACTGAGTAGTATAATTATGTCACTTGGCTCTCTATATTAGTATATCTTCCTCTTAAATCTGAGCAAACCTCCTTTAACTGAATAAACTGAAAACCCTAAAAATAAATAAAATTGCTCTGAGAAATTTTTCCTAAACCTTAAAATTGTAACACATTCTCATACTTTAATTAAGGATAGTTTGGGAGAGTAGATGGCTCAAAAGATGGATATCCAGCTATTGGTCTAGCTGTAGTCCAGGTCAAGGTCCCAACAAATGGCATAGTGAATTATTGACTCTCTCTACAATGTGATTCCCTAATTGCATTTTCTGGCCTAAGTGTTTGGATTCTGAAGAACCTCGGTGACACCTGTCCTCTAACAAACCTGAGCAAGAAATCAGGCAACTGCTCAGCTCCCTGACTGCCTTCAAGCTCAAATTAAGCACATGTCGTCCACTGTACTGTGGGGAGGAGAGACCACAGATACCTCCACTTCCAGCCTACAATCACTCTGGATCCACTGCCTTGTCTTCTGAATGAAGAAGGTATCATCCCTCATCATTTAAGTGCAAAAAAGACAGATGGGCTTAGAGACAGACCAGCTGTTAGGTGGAAGCTTTACTTAGTTTCATTTGTCTTTTATCCATGTTATGAAATCAGCTAGCAACTAGGTACAGTTTATCCAAGTACTTAAAATATTTTCACTTTACAAGCAACCAACATGATCCTGTGAATTTCATAAATACCAGCATCATAATCCCTCTTTAATCTGGCAAGGAGTAGACGTTTCCATCCTTTGGCACACTGAAAGATAATATTATTGAAGAGTTATTTGCCCAGTCCCTAGTGATTCAGTCTGCAACATTCAGAATTTAACTATGGAAGTGGAATTCTTGCCTTTCAGGATTTGTTTACAGATTTTGTCAGATGAATGTGTAACTTGTGAACTATAATTAGGGATTTCCAGCTGTTACCAGCAAGCCTGGAATGCACATCTTGCAAGCTTTGAACATATTTAAAAATCATCTACCCATAATCCTAAAACATTATTAAACTACCCAGGATGGAATAGCACATGTTTAAAGGTATTTTAACTCTTTAGTCTCTCCAATTATAGCATACATATATTATAGAATATGCTTGCAGACCTTTGAGTCTCTGTGATTCATTTAAACAAAGTCTAATTCAAGTGCCCCCAGCTCAGTATTGTATTTCCCTGGTTTGACCACTGAGCAAAACTGGAAATCCCTGAGTTTTGTTTTGACTGATTGAAAGTAATTTTGTGGAGCCTGGCAGAGACAACCTTGATCCTTTATATAAGTATGTAGCTAGAAGAACCACTGTACAGAAGAGGAAAGAACCACGTCCATCCATTCCTCCATGTACTGCAATAATTATCTCTTTTCCAGAAAACTTTAATTCACAATGTTTACTCCATTTCCCACAGTACCCATAGGAGTTATTCCTTAACAGGCTTTGTTTTAAATACAACTTAGACAGTTCAGCAATCTCCAAAATAGAATCTTAGCAGAGTACCCTAACAGTTAACTTGTTTTAACAAACAAAAAGCAATGAAAAAATATCTTGGTAAACTGAACAAGCTGATTCTGAATTATGAGATTTCTGAAAAGAGACAGATTTTAGCATATGGAAAATTGTTGTAATATTTTGGTCCATAAACAGCTCAAGCACTATTTGACATAAAAGCCCTCAAATATAACTTTACTATTCCCCATACAAATAACTAATGGGTGACCTATTTTTGTATCATGTACAAAATTCTAAGTTAAGAGAGATCTGAGTCCTGTATCTCTCTATTAGTTAAGGGGGTTTTGTGTCTACAATTTCACAGAGAGATCACATTGCTTTTCAAATTTCTGTCCTGTCTGAATGAACTCCTCACTAGGGAAAAGTATATCTTCAGAATAAATAAGGGAAAATGTAACAGCTTCAGAATGAGAGAAAAAACTAAACATCATTCTTGTTAAAAGGCAGGACTGAATTGTTTCCATCACATGAAACCATGATAGCTTCATTCCAAAATCCAGCCACAGTCCTGATTAACATATATTCTGTGGCCATACACATACATTCCCAATGTTGGCCACTTGAGTTTGAGCCATCTAGTTTATTATTATTTCTCATCTGATTTCTAGTCAATATTTCAAAAGAGACATAAAACAAAAGCAATCAAGAGCTCCTTTTTAAAAAATACAGACATGTGTAAGCTTCTATAAATTATTTTTTTTTCTTCAAGTTACAGAGTACAGTAATTCAAGCTTTGGCTGTCTGCCTAAAACTACAGTTCCTTAAGTTTTAATTCAAACTTTCATCTATAAAATTGATTGTGCCATTAAAATAAAAGTGACATAGTTACCAACTACTCTCTATAATTAGATACTGTTAGGTGCTTCCTGTTACTTGAAAAACATTCTTCGTTTAATATACAGAGAGAGGTAGTGTTGACTAATGAGCTGCTCCATTACTAACTTTTACCACTTAGTAGTAATAGTTTTATCAGAGCTGCAAACACTTTTGAATAGCCAGATATTTGCTTTGAGAACTGAGCTGAAGTGTTCCAAATACAGTAAAACTCTGGAGCCCATGCACAATGTGGATTCTTTGTTCACCTCCTGTACAGGCTGAAAGAGACAACCTAGACATAAATGACCATTTGTTCTCATTACTGATCCCAAGGAATATTGTGAAAGAATGCAGAAATTAATCTAAGTATCCTGGCTATGTTCCATTTTGGATAACATCCTCTCTACCCTGAACACCCTCTATTTCTCTCCACTATTTAATTTCATTTTAATAAATTACTCATTTCCCCAGTTATAAAACATTGCCTAGTGCTGATGATGAAGAATGACTACCATATTCCTCTCTGAGGATGGCTGCAGAACAAGCTCTACCTCACCAGCGTCAGGCTGGCTGGGGAGACAGCATCCCACCCACTTGAGTTGCTCCTCAGTTGTGCTGAGTAGACACAAGAGGTGATCCAAAGCTGGGAATAACAAATTTGGAACAGGACATTGCACCCCTTTTAGTAGGACAACGTTCCAGCCTAGGAGGGGAAAAAGTTCACTGCCATAGAGAAACACAGATTGTGTTTGCAGTTGTGGAGCCATATTGCCATCAGACTTTGAACATCCTTAGCTTGAGCCTGTGGCTACAAGTTCTTTTTCAACTTAGCTGTGTCAGTAGAAGAGGTCCCACTGACCTGTGTCCGCATTGCAACTTCCCTCCAACCTCCGGTGACTGCTTTCCCAGATCTCCCAGCTAAGCTACTTTTCCGAGTGCTTGTTTCAGACAAAGTAAATTTGATTAGCGTAAACAGCTTAACAACAGGTCTTTGCTAACACTAATCCAGTCCATGTTGACTGGAACAAAGTTAGGGGAAAATGTCACCAGCAGCTCAGCTGCCAGGTACCAGTGGAGAGTGTATTCTTTCTGGGTGACAAAGGCAGCTACCTGGAGGCTAGTCTCTTCCAGTTTATCTGCAGTCAGAGAGGTTTCTATGTCTACAGTAATGCTTGTCTTCAGCCAAAACTGTATAAAGCAGGGTGTTCTGGCATTAAACTGGAAATATCCAATCTCTTGTGATAATGCAGAGTTCCTATGGCTGAATTTATACAGAGGTAACTTAGCCACATATAAAGGCACAGAAATACTGAAATATAAGCCTAGAAGATCAAAGTGCAGGGATCTGACTGTTATACCAAACAGAGACCTTTCAAAAACCTTTTAAACCTCTACCATATTTTGTTGGTTGAACTGAAGTTTTCCACTGTTGCCATATCCTATAATACTAGAAAAAATATTAATGAGGGAAGGGAAGTGGATTGTCAGGTGAGCAGCAACAATGACCACACACACACAAAAAAAAAAAGAGAGAGATGTTCTCCAAGTATACAATCTGAATAATCCTGGCTACAAGATTTTAGAAGAGATTGTGCTTCTGAGTGGGACTGAGAGGTCCAAGTGTTAATGCAGTGTGATAAACCAGAGAGGAAAGGAGTGGTCACTTTGCTGCTTTTCCTGAGTGAAGGAGAGCTGCTCTTTCCCTGCCTCTCCTGAATTTGGCATCCAACACCAGGCTTTAAACATTCAGCTTGTCAAGTGGCCAGTGTCTCATATCCACTCGAGTTTTCCAAAAGGTCACAATACCCACAATATTATTACTCCAAACAAAACTTCACCCTGGATTTATCAGCATTAATTTCATTCATTTAAACATCACTTCAAGGCTGGAAATATTAGAAGCTTATGCTAGCAAAAGAAAATTGAACACTGAAGGTGGATTACAAAGTTGGAAACAAGATTACAAAAAAGAACACCAAGTAGTGAACTTAAGAAGACTTACTCCTGAGTCCCTACCTATTAAGCCTGTATTTTCCCTTCCTTTCTTCAAAACAAACTCCCAAACTGTTCACAAATCTTTAATCAGCAATAGCTCTGAGGATTCTCATTTGCCTCTACCTTTTCCTTATGAGCCTGGCTTTTCTCTTTCTTCGTTCAGTACAAGTAAACATTCAGTGACTGGTGCTGGAACCAATTCAAGGTAAATCAAACACTTGGGGCATCTCTGGAAGGGAAGACAGACCAAGAGGAGAATGGAGTTAACTTTCAAGGCTATTAAAAAAAACCTTTATGAATCCAGTATCATAGGAAATGTTCACTGGATGCACATCCTGTCTCTGGCTCAGTTTAAGCTCTCCACAGGGACCAAACACAGCACATTAATAATACAGATGACAGAACCAGCATGTTGAGTCTTTGTCTGAACTATATTCCCTACTCTCTTCTTGTCAGCTTGGAGGTTTGCAACAAGTGGTTTGCTTCATCCATCACTCTTTTATATATCCACAAGGCTAGATCCAGCAAACAAAAAGCTACTTCAGATATTTCTCTTAAGTATGAGGGTAGTATCACAGTTAAAATAGAGATGTTTCTAGTTTTCTGTTTCATGTGCTTTATCTTTGCACCATTTTAATTTTTTTTTCAGTCAGAAAGAAACTACATCAATTTTTTCCTTATTTCTCTGTATAACTTTATCCAGGGCACCCAGTCTTTGACTTGCAGTGCTGGTGATCATTACTAAATGGGTAGTTAATCCCATCTGTAAACTATGGTGGTAGCCCTGTTCCTTTACCCCTTCTTACAGAAGACCTGCTATCATAGAAAGAAAATTCTCCTATGAAACCATAAAAGCCTGAAACTTGCTTCCTAACTTTCATCCCTCACTTTCCCTAAGAGCAGCTGAGAGTTTCTGCCCATCTGGGCTACCATTTGGCTTTACTATCAGAACAGCTGAGCACCCAACAACACTTAATTGCTGTTACCCTCACCACATTCCTGAGGTAAAGCAGTGGCATAATCTCTGCTGTAGTAATAGGAGCACAGAGCGTCTGTATAACTCACTCAAAGCATTCACAAGGTGTGTGGTAGAGGCAAGATTTCAGTGTTCCCTTCACAAGCCATGGCTCTTCTCTCTTCCAAAACCAGGCAGCACAGAAGCAGAGGAACTTGTTTGCTCCCTCTCCATCACCCTTCTGCTTTTCCAGTTTTGATGGGTAGGAGGGTCACATATTGGGCACTTATCTAAAAATCCCTTATTTTGTGGAAGGGAAGAATAAATGGTTCTGTGTCACTGAAGGAGATGTTACTACCAGTTCCACAGGTCTGTGAATACAATTCCTGTAACGTGCGTCCCTCAACACAGCCACAGAAAGCCTTGGAATACAGAGGAATATCACTTCAGTCTCTGTGGACATCTGTCATCTTTGCCATCAGTTTATCATTTCATGAAAAAAATGGACCAAACATGCAAAAACCTCGGTTTGTATAAAAATTGCCAGCCTCAACACAGACTCGTAAGGAAACTTCTGGGTTTCTGGGCATTCTGTAGTTCTGGTAACTTAAAGTAAGTGTCCTGTCACAACTGAGACCATTCACCATTGTACTGAAAAGTGTTCTGCTGTATGCTTGCATTTGTAGCAGGCTAAGCGCTCCCATCAATAGCCCCACAAGAAGTTTTCACACTTGTACTATCCAATTTAGAAGGGAATGTTGGTTTCATCTCAATTATATACTGTAATCCTCTATTTAATCTCTCCTTTCAGGTTTTCCTGCAATTTATTCTATTCAAACTGCCTTTGCTGTTAAAGATGTTAATATCCAGTATGGACATTTGCAGTACACTACTTTCTTCTTAGATCACAACAGACCCTTTCTAGGTTATAGTAATTCCTTATGCAAATTTTCACTTTTTTTTTTTTGTCTGTTTTTTAAGTAAAAAAGCTAAGCAAATTTTCCTGTGGGTACCACAACTAAGTAAAGCAAGTTTCCTGCCTATTTGTGTCTACCATAGTTTAACAGCTCACTCCTCCTCTCTTCCACACCCTTTCCATATCACTCCTGCCTTCCCTCTTCATTTCTAGAGAACTTTTTAAACAAGCATATTTAACAGCTGTTGCTGTCAAGCTTAAGTTACACATGTGATGACTACCCAGCTGGCTGCTGCTTTCTGGAATGGTTAAGATTCCAGGTTATAATCATTCCACTTCACAGGTGAACTTACACTCTAGCCTTTTCTGAGCCACCAACATGCACTGCAGAACACCTTTGAAACTAATACTCCTCTATCAAATTTGGCTGAAGAAGTTCACTGAGTTCCAAAGCTACTGAGAATCAAAAGATGGACAGATTGACAGCATGGTTACATGTATTTGTCTTGAAAGCACATTGCATCCCCTTGTAACAATTCAGCGATTAGCTGTCCCCAGATTCAAGACAAGAAGACAGCTTTAATGGCATTCCAATACAGTCAAACCACACAAATTTTAAAAACATACAGCCAACCAACAGGGATTATCCAGACTACAGTAAAAGTCAATGGATCTGGTTACTACTCTGCCTGGAGGGTACCTCTCACGTCTGTTAAAAGCACAAGGAACCAGTACCATATGGAATCTTCACATTTAGTTTGTTTTGAAGTTTAGAAAATTATCTGATCTCCCACGATATCTATGAGATAGCGGTGCTTCCCACAAGCACACAAGCCACATCTTCATCTTTGCCATACCCTACTAACTATACTGACAAATACATTCCAGTTGTCATTATAATCCTGCCAGAGGAATGGGGTGGAGGGAAGAAGATTTTTAAAATACATCCCTCTTTAAGCTTTACCTTAAAAGTTCAAAATTATTTCTGAGTTAGCTTTTCATGTCCCTTTTAATTTCTTTCATCTTCTGAAAAAACTGTTTGTGACTAACAGAGAGAAGCAACCACTCCAGCTTTCATTGTTTTCAGAACTAACTACTAGAAGTGTTCCTAAAGCCTCATGTATTTCTTATGCCAGTAATAATGATTGAAAGTCAACCTTATCAAACCAAAGTCATTGTGGTAAAGGTGCATCCACTCCATCCAGATCCTGACAGCCCTACAGTGAAGTCTAGGCTGTTTAAGTAGGATATGATCCAATTATAATCCAAAATAGGTATCTTCCAACCTTTCTACATATTCACTTTGTCTCCTTTGCCAATACATCTTCCAATCACATGTATCTCAATAAGGTTTTCCAGGAACTGTGGGATAGGTACACAGGAAGCAGTACAATCATAGATTCAATATATATTTTGATTCAGTTCCCAGTGCTTCATTACTACATGTTAAGCAGACACATGAGGGACAAAACAGCATGAGAGACTTTAGACCTTCAATGCTCAATGCTTTCATTAGAAGCATGGGAGTTGACAGTATCCAAATGATAGGCAAAGGACAACTTACACTTCATTTTTGCTTTGTATTGAGATCAATTTTTGAAGACCAATCTAAAATGTCTTAAAGAAAAGAAAAAAAAAAAAAGAAAATGAAAAAAGTAGTGGCAGCAGTAAATAGGGCCACTTATGTCGATAAGATGATACTTTTCCATGGGGATATGTGTTAGCATAGGTATCAGAGTTTCTGACAGAGGCAATACAAAGCTTAACTTTTTCCTGTGTACCTCGAAGCAAAGTGAATTCACCTTTTTTGCAATTTGTCACAGCACCATCAAAATCTTTGGTTGTTGAACATACAGTTAGCAGTTGGCTCTAAGGCAGAAATTGCAGTGAAGTAGTAAAGCACAGAGCAGTTTTCAGGAAAAGCAGTGGTGCTACCAGGACTGAGAGGCACCTTCTTAGAGAAAAGGCAAACAGGACAGTACAGCAGTAGGAAAAGGAGAAAAATGAGCATTTAAGTCCTCAAAAAAAAAAAAAAAAAAAAAAAAATCAAAAAAAAAAATCCAGAACAGATTAAACAAGAAATTTAGGATTTTTTTTACCCAGAAAATAAAGAAGAAGATGGAAGAGGAGAGAGGTTGGGACACTAATAGGTCTGGTGAAGTTTTTCTGGGGTTTTCTTCTCTCTTCATTTCTGAGAAATGCTTGGAAAAAATTTGCATTCAAAACTCTTCCTTTGTAAAACTATGACAGAGAGTGAGGCACTCCCCCCTGAGATCAACAGGGATGTAAACTTCTCTGAGGTATCCAGGATTCTGCTGAAGCTTGCAATGCAGCCAAATACTGAGGACTTAAGAAAGCATAAGCTGTTTCTTTGTATAATTCCCCGGTTAAGCAGAACCTTAGCACTGTTGCCATGCACGACCAGAGACAGGTATCTCTGTGCTTAATCCATTGGTTTTATTCTCCCAAAAAGAATTCTCTGCTCCTTGATAGAACACTAATCTTCCATAATCTTAAAAGATCAGGTTACCTGTTTATGCCCAGAAACTGTCTCTATCCTACCCCAGCTTTCTTTCATGTTTTCTCCCTTTCTGAACAAATGCATTGTTTTGTGTCTGAGCAGGGGTTTACAATGTATTTTCTCTTGTGAATGGTATTGACCCAAAGGCACAGACTACACCCTTCACTCAAAGTCTGGGCAACATTAAGCATCACTTAAAGAAGGATGGCAATAAAATTTGTCACCCTACAATCAAAAAAAAAATCCCCCAAAATAAAAAATAAGACAAACTCCAAATAAAATAAAATTATGAAGAGACAGGGATCAACACATCTCCTTATATTTACCTGGAGAGGAAATTAAAACTACAGCAAATTACAGCAAATTTTGGAATGAGTGAAAGGAACAGAAAATGCAAAGAAAGAAAGTTCCTTGTAGTGTTAATTTCCCTGACTGCTTTGCACATGCTTCGAGGAAGATGCAGGGCAAAATCATTTCAAGATCACAGCATTTTGAGGCAATAATGTAGCTCATTTTGTCACCGCTACAGATGGCAGGCTGTAATGAGCCCACGTTAATGACTACTATAGATATTCTATACACAGATATGTAATGGTGCACTGCAAGATGTTGGCAATGAAACCAAATGCTGAGAGCCTTGGCCTCATTTCAGGTTTTGTCACAAGCATGTAGCTCAGACCCAGTTTGCTCAGAGGTGGACATAAGAATAGTACATTTAAGAGAATTTTGTCCAATTTTTAAATAAAACAAAGGTTAATTGATGGTTTTGTACTGAATTATTTTCTCCCAGGTGAAACCGGAGGTTTTTGCTGAGCTGCCACATTCATTTTTAGAAATCATCTGGCTGAAAGTAAAGGACAAAACTGGACACTGCAAAAACTGAAACTCAGAAACACACCTGCTTGGGTTGCCTCTAGAGCCGACAAAGATGCCCTTTTAGCATATAGAGTCCCACTTAAACTCACATGCATTTTAACTGCAGAGAGTTACGGCCTCAATTGCATCAATAGATCCTGTCCTCACCAGTCTCATCCAGGACCTACACCCACACCCCTCCTGTCCATATATCCAGAAACATAATTTAAACTCAGGCCTAAACACACAGTCCTGACCTGAGCTATATATCACCTGTTCCCATTCCTGCACTTGGGTTGCTGTTGTTTAGATTTCTCACGCTGACTGCCGACCAGAACCGTTGCACTACTTTCTCCTGATGATGGCTGGACTGCTGCTGTCACTACTGTCCTCTGCTCCTCCAGCTCAGCCTAGCACTGAGGGCCCAGGTTTGAGCTTTAGTAAGGTATCTGGATGCACAAATGAGGGATGGAGGTCTCGTGTGAGGCTGGTCAGGAGAATTAAGGCTTATTGGTGCACCCAAGTGCACTCAGTGCCTTGATATATACAAAACCTGTGAAAATTTTGAGAAAAAAAAAAAAGGTGCTGCAGAAATGCCTCTGTCTCAACAACAAACAGGCAGCCTGGTACAAACAAAGGATATGCAATTATGCACTTCTGTGCAAAGCTGAATTTACCATATTTTCAGGCCATAGGTCACATTAAAACAAACTATTTTATACTTCTTCCTGAAGTAGGAGGTGCATGAAGGCCATACTATGTTGGCTAGACATAGCATCTCCAAGAAATCTATCACGTGGAAAAAATCGAGTGAAATTTAGGTTGACAGCTATGTTTGTGGGATGGAAGTCATTCTGAAGGACAATAATTTGTCATACAAAGAACTAGCATTTGGGATTGGTAAATGAAGAGCAATCATTTGAATAAACTACCAGATGGGAAAGACACTTGTCATGAAGGTCCCCTTAATTTGCTCCAGCTTGAGGCTAATCTGAAAAAACGGGTTTGGACACAGTAACAAACTAACCAACAAGAATCCAGAGTGGTGACTTGGATAGCAGCCCAGGAAACACCTAAATGAATGTGATGCAAGGATTATAAACAAGTCTGATGTCATAAATTTATAATTGGGAAATTATTGACCCTATATAATTTTTGTCTGAAGGGGTGATAAACTTCTCATCATTTGCAACAGTCACAGGAGCAAAACTAAAACAATGTGAGAATACAAACTCTCTGAAAAGCTTGGTACAGCTATGAAAACACTTTGCCTTGATATTAAAGGCATCTTCCACCGCTTACTGTAAGTAGTTTCACAGAATCATGTTAGCCTTTATTGAGATTCTGACTGGGAGTGATTTTCATCTCCTTTCCAGTGTCTTCACAGCAAAGACAACCTTTTAATGTCTATGAAAATAGTTCTAATTTACTGCTTAACCAGAAGAAAATCAGATGGATTAACCTTCTGGGAATTATATCTAAATATTCTAACCTGGCCAAACACACAATTTGCTTCCACCATTATGTGAACGAACAAACAAATTCTTCTTCAAGCTGCCACAACTTATTCCCAAAGGATATAAGACTAATGGACAAACTTCTTACATGCTACCTGAAATCCTCTTGGGGTAACTGCTTTTTCAATCCTAGCACTGTGTTTCAAATAGCACATTGTTCATAAAACACTCTTTTCCTGCTGCTGAAGAAGCTCAAGACCTTTAAGTCCTGGCTTCTACCTGAAATATCACCCCAAATATTTGTAGTCCCTTCTGGATAATAAGTTTTCTATACAAGACCCATGTTATACACAAAAACCCTACACTAATTGGTTTTTATTATCTTAATATTCTTAACATTTCCTCATCTAATAATGGTTAATTTAATGTGTTCTTGTAATGCACTTCTAAATTACTAGCTTATAAAATATATTTTAATAAAGAACACAAAAAATAAGTGCTGATTTCAGGTTTCCACATATTGCATTAATTATCTGGAAATGTCTGCGAGACTTCCTAGAGCAGATTTTCACAATCTCCTTATTATTCCTGTACAGACATTTTAAACATACTGTAGCTACTCCAAGTTCATCGTCCTTGTAACTTACACAAACCTTGTAATTGATATTTGTAAGCACAGAAAATCTGGAAGTGAGAAGGAATATTAGATGGCCTCCTACTTTTAGCTCACAGATCTTCCACTTGAACAGATGCACTGAGAACTGGTGCTATAAAGAGATGCAGACCCCCCCTTTATTAAATCCAGGGGAAGTGAGTGAGCAGAGGGTGCATACAGCCAAGTCCTATTCTTCCTTCCATGCAGGTTATTTTCAAGTGCTTATTTGTTATTTAGGCAGATTTACTGGTGAGCCCAGCAGTAAGCACAAATTAAGGAAAAAAAAAAAAAAATAGGAAAACAATGACACAAGCAAACAAACAAAAACCAACAACAATAACAAAACCCAAAAACTCTCTAATCAGAGTAGAAAAAAAATATTGTAATCACCAATAAGAGAACATGCAAATATTGAGCAAGCCACAAACTGAAACGTTTAACTACGTAACTCAGATATTAAAATGAGTTGTTTCCTCTCTATCCCACCACTAGTGTGAGAGTCATGAGTCTAAATCCTGAATTTGAAAACCACACACACAAAGTCCCACAGCTCAATCTAATCTGGACACAGATAGCACCTGTTAGAAAGTATAACATAACAGCTAGGATAATTATTGTATATCACAGTGTAGTGTAGATACTGGGGGACTCTTCCAGATCCTATTTCTCTGGTGGTACCAGAGCCCAACATTCTCTAACCAAGTTCTTTCAGATATTCCATACTTGGAGGGTGTAATATTTAATAGCAAATTTACTTATTCAAACATACCTGAGGTTACAGAGGATTTCTGATTTAGCAGAGTGATAAAAAAATACATTGAGTAACACAATGCAAACATAAGTTACACTTCTTCCATTTGAGGGTTGTACTGGTCAGTCACAGAGCTCACAGTTGCTGCTTCTCTGGGTACACAATACCGCTTTCTCTGGACAAGTTAAAATAGGAGAGTGAGGCTGAGCAGCTTGCACACTCTCCTCAAGTAAGGAATGAATTTATCTCAGGTGAAACTTGTATCTGCTTCACCAAAGAAAAAGGACACAATATATCCACAATTTACAACAATTTAGAGATCTTATCAGCTGTTCAGTGAATAGTTCACACAACCTAAATTCGGTTTGTGCCAGCTGAAGACCTAGAAATGTGTCCCTGGGCATCAGGTATCCTTCAGTCACATTGTGACTTGGATCAGAAATATTTTTTCATGACTATGAAGAATCATGGACCACAACTTTCAGAATTTTAGGGCTATGCCTAATACATTTGAGTCTTAATCTAGCTGTGTTAGGTACAAAGAACATGGATTTGAAGACAGCAGTAAAACCAATTGCTGAATAAACAAGTAATACACGAACAGAATGTAACGGCAAAGGCTTTTGTACACATCTCACTGTCACTAGCAAACACATTTTCTAGCATAAAGCGCTTTTGTGCAACATCGGAAGAAAACCGTAAGGGTTTTCACCACCATGACTTTTCCAGTGTCTGTCCTCTGTTTGCCTCCAGAGGTTGCTGACAGCCTTTCACTGTCTTATGGTGAAAGCACATGGATGAAGGCAAACAAGACTGCAAGATACCTCTGGCATTCCCTTGGGCAAATGTAATTCACAAAGCATGGCCATGCGAGTATTAATGCAGGTGCTTTTGTGAGTAGTCCCACTGAAGAGAACATGTCTACTCAAAACAGTAGAGCTACTTAGTCGGTTGCAAAATTTGACAAATATCCCTTTACACTTGGAAGTCAGTAACAGGAAAGCTAGGAGATAGCTCTGCAATTAATTCGTTTTGTGTCATTCCAGAAGTCAAGCTAAAGCACTCAGCAATTTGGGTTTGCCAGTGTCAGAGGCACGGTCTGCCCTGTAGCAGCTCCAAGTCAGGTGGGAATCCTTTAATTGTCCTCACCCAGGCCCTGAGCAGCTCCAGGCATGGCTAAGGAAGGCATCTTTTTGTCAGCAGCAGTCCCTTGGACTTTGACCCCAGAAAAATCCTGACAAAGCTTAAATTGTACCACTTACAAGGTATAAGGCAAGATGCAACTCCTTGTTTACCCTAGTTTTATTAGCTAGGACAATGGCATGTTCTCTTGGACTAGCCTGCTTTAGAAAGTTGAATTTACCTGTATGAAAGAAGAGAGATTACATGTCTTCTTCCTGGAATACCTGCATGGATCACAGGAGAAAAAAAAAAGTACTTAAATGCAAATAAGATCCATTAATAACAGAATGTTCAAGGTGCTGTTCTGATGGTTTGAGGCTGTTTCTCCTAAAACTCAAGAAAGAGTGAGCAAGTTACTGAATCACAGGAGTCTTAGAAAGTAGCAACTGCTTACTGGTAAGTTTGTGCCAGCCAAAGTGCATAAATGATAACTATTGTTCTTTCCCTACCTACAGGATGTTTTCCACATTCTGGGTTTCCTTCTCACTGCCACCATCCTTCGTATTTCTTTATCCTATTGCTACTGTTCCCTTAACTATAGAGGACTTCATCCAAATTCTTTGAAAAACTCACCTTCTGTATCTCCTCCCTTTGTTTCGGTCTTAATTGCCAACTCTTCCTGCCCTTGTGACTTTCACGTACCTGACTGTTTCTTCCTTTTCCACAATCACTATTTCTTTAGAAAAACTTCCCAGAGTTTATCAGCCATGACATTTCACCAAACTATTTAGTTTTTAGGTGACAGAATTTAATAGGAGAAACTGAGCTCTGGTTTTTATATGATTGGATTGTTTGGGTATGGTCCTGTTGTTTTGTTGAGGTTTTTTAATTGTACACTCACAAGGACATAGTAGCCTATTAAATGCTGCAGAATGACCTGGAAAGCCTCTTAAACATTCATGTTGTCTACTATATCATACAAAGAAGTTTATATCACCTTCTTTCCTATAATACCTGAGCATCTTACTATCCATATTACAGCTGTTCTTGTAGCATGCAGCATGGCATATAGCAAGTGAATAGCCCTGTTTTACAGCAAAGAGGTACAGTTTTCTATGCATGAAAGAGAATACAGCAGCTGTTAGGGATGCCGGGTAGGCTATTTGTCACTCTGGGTTTTGTGGCAGCGGATCAGTGACCCCGTTTGCCAGGCCTAGGTCCCCACTGGCAGACAACACCTTTTCCGACAGAGCTCCCACAAGACCTACATCCCCCCACAGACTGCGTGATGGGCCGCTGCGGTAACACTGCGCTGTGGGGAACACTACATGGTGAAGCTGACCCAATGATCAGCCTTTATCTGGTTTGCTCTGGGAGAAAGAGCTGTAGGAACATGCTGTGTCTGCTTTGTCCCTGTTGTAGCTTTTTTGACAGTCATTTCAACTAAATTTGTTATAGCAGAAAGACATCTCAAAAGAGCATTTCCTGCAGATTTCAGTCAAGTTGAGAAAAGAAGGATGTCATGAGACATGATTTTGAGAAGGGCTACATCATGATATCTCCTTATTAGGCACCAGGGAATGCATAGAAACTTTATAAATGCCCAGTCATAGGAAGGACTTCTGGTTCTCAGATATCAAAGGAAGAGCAATGTAAGATATTTGTGTGAGAAATTGTAGGATCATACTCCATAAGACATGAGGCTTTACTAGTGTCAGTACTCAAATAATTGCATTATTGCAACTGTTGTCTGAACAAGTTTTGAAAAAAAACCCTCAAAGTTAAAATTTTAGCTTTTGAGGTTCTCAGCAACAAAATTTAAAGTTCCATTTAAGATCAAAATATTTTGTGCCAAGCTGAAAATAAACTTCCTGATTTTAAGACATTTAAGAGAACACAACTTCTTATAGACATCTAAATTCACAACAAAAGTGGTATTTTGAAATTGTACCTTATTTTGTCTGAAACAGTTTGCCTATTTTGACCCTAAGTCAGCCACTAGTTTTGTTCTTCTTGAACCCCCTTTTACAGTAGAATCTCACTGGTCTTAATATTTTGTACAGCTCTATTTCACAGCATTTGAAAAACCTCAGATCTTAAAAGAACTATTCTCAATACATTCACTAGCGCCTCTCTGGCCGTTTTATCCTATAGATTGAGACAAAAAATATTCACAGAACAACTTCTGTGGGAGAAAAAATTGCCACGTTCAACCTTTGCAATTAGCAAACAGGAAAATAGAATGAGATCTTAGGATGAGCTTTTCAGTGTGCATTCTTCATCCAGGGCTACCAGTTTTGCTTTAGATCACACATAGGCAAACATTAAAGCTGGTAAAATTTCTCATCTTTATCTCCTGCCTTGTTTTTCTTTCCTCTGTTCACAATAGCAGCCTCCCTGGTGTGGGATAATTCCCTATAAAGATCTGTCTTGCTCTCTGTGTCCTGGGTTGTTTTTCTCTCTTTTCACACCACAAGCATCCCTTGAGTGGAATAATAACCCGTAAAAGCTTAATAGTACATGTGCTACATGTTGTCTATTTGTGTTTCAAATGCCTTCCCTAGTGTGATATAATGCCTAATAAAAATCTGTCCTGTCTATATGTTCTGCATTGTTGTTTTTTGACACCAGTGAGTTCTGCATCTCAGCAGTGTCAGATCCCTGTAAATGACAGTGTCATAAACCCAGGTACTAATACCATGAAAACTAATGTTATTCTGAAAGGTTTCTCCTTAATTTCTAGAACAGCGTCAATAAGAATAGGTGGCATTCTACATAAACCACCACTAGTAATAAGTACTTGAACTGTAGCAGACAGACAGAGGTACTAAGAGTTTGGGGGCAGGCATTCAAATAGCATAGGTATACAAATTCACACCTACTCTCATCCTGGTAATAACAAACAAAAATTAAACACACAGTTGTGCTTACCCCATCCAGAGTGCAGGAGAGAAGAGGATTTGCTCTGGGATGGCTGTTTCTATCTGCTATCTTCTCCAGCTGCTGTTCAGGGAAGAGAAAAATTAAGTGGTAGGGCTGCACAAAGCTTTCCATAATCCAGAGTAGCAGGAAGCCTGGATATGGTAGATAATGCAAAAGCATGAACAATATAGGTGTCACATTCTGCAGAATATGGTGCTGAGGCCTCAAACAAGCTCAGGTCCACCAAAGCTGCTTAGGTCCTGCTCAGCTACTTTTCATATAATGTTCATTCCACTTTGCTTTTTCCCATTCTCTCTATCAGCACTATGCATGCTCATTTTCTTGTTAGCTAAAAGCTCTTCATCACCCACCAGTGTGAAAAACAAGTCCCAGCAATGCTGGAATTTGATGATCATTTTTAGTTACATGTTACTGCTTTATGTATTTTCTGTGGTAAATCAGCATTTATTCAGAAGTAATTTTCTGGTCTAAAATAATGAGTAAAGAGTGTGACAAATCCTGCTGTTAGTGATTGTGCATTTTAAGACAATTTTAGAGTGCATGATCTCTGTGGGAATAGCCAAGCACATTTTGCTTCTCATATATATAACTTCAAGTCTCAGTGATAAAGTCCCATTAAAGATATCCTGCCCTCTTGACTGGGGTTTTTATCTTTGCTAATGTAATGCTAGTGGTTCTGATGCAATGTGGATGCCCTTGGACTGATTTAATTGGGTGGAAACCTTTGAAATATGCCACAGTCTAATTCACTTTGAGGGTTAAAACAATGAATCCCTGTAGAAAATAATATATTGGTTGGTAAAAAGATGAATTAATGGCAGTACTCGAATATCATCTCTATAGCAATCAGAACAGCTGAATTAATAACATGCAGAGTTCTATTGTGGCTTGAGAATTATAGCTATGATGACACTACGAGCAGCTCAGCCTTCCCCTTTATTGGACCTTTGTAGACACAGTAATCTTTTGGCCCCTGGAGAATTTGTTCTCTCATGATGATCAAGCAAGATTACTCCATTTACATGATCACCTCCTCCCTTAACCATTTCTCCCCCTCCACCCTTCCTCCCTTTCCAGTTCACACACCAAAGTATCTATGTTATACGTGGACTCATGCAAATCAGCAGCTTGGAATTTGATTGTCCGTAGCTTCAAATCATAGTTTTCAAGGGAATAAATGAGCTCTCATTCAGCCCACAAAAAAAAAACAACAACAAAAAATTATTGCAATAAATATATAGGCATTAAAAAACCCTTCCTAAGTAATACTAAGAAATCAGGAAGAAAAGTCTTCCGTCACGTGCCTTCGTGAAAAGCTGGAATGGTTCTTTGTACAACCAGGTGACAGATACCAGATTTACCCTGGAGTAACAGTGGGCAGGCTGCACCATGTGTTTCTATATTTTCTTTTTAGTCTAGTGACATTGCTCAAAACCAGAGGCATCCGTGTGTGCATCCGATGCTGGAATATTTATCTTAATATACTTTCTTCTGCAGCATGAATTTTAGAGGAAAAAATCCATCAGCTACAGCATTATCTTCAGTTAGCTAAGTGCTTCCTTGATTGATAAAAGTGCCATCTTGTATCACAGAAAAAGGGAGACATTTTTACCAATATGTTTAGTTCTAGCAAGTGCAGGATGAGGCTGTTGCGTACTACAGGCATCTGCTAATGCTCTGTCACTTGGGTCAAGAACTTCAGACTGTTTGCTCGATGAAAATTGGTTCAAACACCCCTCCAAAGCCCCCAAAACCTTAAGAATCTTAAAAGGATTTTATCAGCTTGGGGGACCAAAGGGGTAAAAGGTCATTTCCCATGCTTTTTAAATCTCTTTCTTTCAGTCTGCTGGAAAAGACAAGGGCCTTGGATGGGACTAAGGCAACCTGAGATTCTCGACTAGTTTGGTTTTGGGGGTATTTTTCTAATTAGAAGAGGAAATTTCTTACTGTATTTAGGAATATATATAACTATTTTTAGTGAGCACAAAATCACAACCTGAGCTGGAGAGAGCTGTAGGTAGAATCACCATTCAGCTCTCAGGTCTCTGGAAGAACCTGGCAAGAAAAGGGGGGAAAAGACCTATAAAAAACAGTGAAGGCAATGATGGAAGGAAATAAAAAGGAGAGGCAAGGAATTAAGTCTGGTAGCTTTACCTTTAAAGCTAAAATTACTTTGCACCGTACTCAAACCCTTTTTACCACACACACAATGATCACTTGGCTGCATTCTCTGGACATTTCTATTCTGTTTCATACACATTTCCTGTAAATGGGGATTAGGCCATTTCAATCATGACCTGCTCACATAACAATCACTCAGGCAAAAGAGCTATTAAAATCAATGGGAGAGTTTGGCCCATTTAGAGAATGCAGAATAAAATCTATTACTGTTGGCATTTTCCTAGAACTGTGTTGTTATGGGTACAGAGAGGAGTCTTTTACTGTGCAGGGTTTCACAGAGGATAATCTCATCTGTAAAACACTGCTATGCTGGGAACAGATCTAAATTATTCTGGCAAGAGCAATGCCTAGAGCTCTCGGGGTGAGAGCGTGGAGTTTGGTTTGGCTCCAGGCTTTGTGAGATATACCTGTGATGACACTAACCCCTCCATACCCAGACCCCCACCTGCCTTATCCTGGGTTTGCTTACCAAGATTTGTACCGCTTCAGAGAGGAAACAGGGTCTACACTGCAAACAGGTATGAGTTTGAAGCATGCGTGGACATATCCAAGGTAGCGTCTATAGGGAAAAAAGATCTAGTGGTGAAAAAAGCCATAATGAAAGGTCATAATGAAACGTAACAGCTAGAAATTAGTAATTCAGTGAATTCACACTAGAACGAAAATGCATATTTTTAAATAGAATAGCTAATTAAGTCATCAGAAGATATTACCAGAGGAATGGTGCCATTTCTCAGTCACTTAGGTCTTTGAACTCTTTACATTTGAATATGTTTCCAGTACATTTCCCTAGGTACAAATCTTTTCAGATGCAGTATCACTCAAATGGAAGTGGTAATCTTGATGCCAAAATTGCCAGTTTGAGTGCTCTGACCTACATCAGCACAGATCAGGTACACATTAAAGAGGGTCTCCTCTTACTTCAGAAGCTAGGAATTTCCTAATTAATTTACAAGTGAAATTCCAGAGACCAAGCAGGAAAATTTGCTATAAAAAAATTTTTGGTCAACTTTGTAGGTTGACAGCGTCTCACAGTTTGTATCCAAATTCAGCGTGTTTATGCTGAACACCACCTTAGTAAATCCCCTCATCAGTTGCCTGCATCCGTACAAGGAAATATCTCATTTAACTTTGCAAATAGATATATGCAAGACTGAAAAAAAACCACATCAGAATTGATAGAAATGGGCCCAACTGAGAGAGAGAGACAATACGAGAATTGTTACTCATTTGAGATAGGGCAAAACCATCATCCTTTGCTGTTACAAATACTACCTGTGTCAAAGCAATGAAATTATATACCTTGAGCAGAAATGCAAGTTGTTATGGATCTGCCCCAGGCCAGTATGCCATGAACAGGGCATTGTCAGTGCCTGAGTGTAGCAGGAGCCGGTAATCTTCAGAGATTACAGGTGAGGGGGCAGGCCTCCCATTTTAAACTAACAAAATGCATGTTGTCTTTAGCTTTCAATTCTTCACAAACACTATCCTACATTCATTTTCAAGCCATTGTAAATTGGACCCTCAAAACCAGGTTTTCTTTGAGGTCTAAAGGCTGAGTTATTGGCACTCCTTGGGGGAACAGGCTACTAAACTTTTGCATCAGAGTAAACTGGAGTGTTTTGCATGCTGTTTTCAGATCAGATAGTTTGTCTAATGAATGAGATGTGAACTGAGTTCCTAGGGCTCAGGAGAAAGCCGAAGGAGGATTTCTCAGTCTCCCTGAAGCTCATAGCATTAACCCTGCATTTTCTATTGCATGTCAGTGTGTAACAAACACCTAGACAAACCAATCCATCACCAAACCTTCTGCAAAGCATTAGCAGACAAAAGCAAGGGAAAGGGCAGGATGACTGTTTTTTGAATTCCAAGAATTTTTAAAGAAAATAAAGGTTGACACATGAAGCTTTTGCCAGCATAACACTATCTGCTGGGGTTCTCATTTTCTGTGCTGAGAAAAGCCCCATACATACACAATGTAAGCCATCCTTAGGGCTATAAGTTGTTTCGATCCTAGAAACATACACAACATAAACTGGCAAATGCACTTTTTTTGCTGATATAAAGTCCAGACTATGTCTGTTTGCCTGTGCAGGCATGTCAGTATTGCTAAAAACCATCGAAGGTGTTTGAAATTATCTTCAAATACCACAGTCTGAACCTTTGCCACAGCAAGGTCATTGCAGGAACTGAATGAGGAGCCAGATTAAAGAAAAAAAATGTCACTTATTTGCATGCATAAATGTAGATGGAGCATGTGGGTGCCACCCTAATATAAATGTTTCTTACAAGCTGTAATAACATCATTATTTCCATATATAATGTCCCATATATAAGCACTGAAAGTTTTTCCACAACTTCCCAGGCCTGCCCTTACCAGCCAAGCTGGGCTCTTTACTTCTCATGCAAATACTGTACAAAAAGGGTGTGAGCAGAGAAGGGAGCGTGGTGGAAAGATTCCCCAGGCCAAACTGGAACTTCACTAACATCTGTGACAAGCCCTGGCTTTATGCCTGTAAAGCCATCTTTGCTGATCACCTGAGGATGCACACCGTGCAGGAGAACACAGGACCTGCTGCTGGGTCTCTCTCCAGAGCTGATACAATTGACAAGGATGAAGAGTTCAGGGAATTCACAGACTAATGTGGGAAGTCATCAGATGTGGGAAAAGGCTTATTTTTCTAGTAGAATAGGAAGAAAGCAGGCTTGCAAATATCAGTGGCAGAAGCTTTTGGAGAAAAAGGAGAGAGCCAAAGATGGGACTACTGCTGCCTCAGCTACTGTGCTTCTCTCTAATTACCAGAGAATTTATTATCATTAAATACCATCAATCTTATTTAAGCATTGCTATTTCTAGATGAGTGAGATATCCCCCTTTCTGGACACCATAAAAATCAGATTGTATCTTCACGATAACATAAATGTCTAAAAAGATGTTTCCCAAACAGCAGGTGGGTGATTAAAACCTAATAAAAATCATTTATTAAAACAAAGCTCCATCAAAAACGTGGCATCAAGAGACACCAGCGACACTTTAAAAAAAAGCATAAACAACAATAACTGCAACTGCTCAGAAGGTTCCCAGTATCTCAGATTCACTCAAGGTTCATATTAGACATTGTCCTGTGTCTAACACAGTTTTAGGGTTTAAATGGGCTCCATTCTGAAATGGAGCTCAAGAAGAAACAAATCACATCACTTTGTGAGTAACTTTGAAAACAAATCCTTTGAGTGTTGCACATTGTTTGAACTCTTTCACCACATAGTTCTTCAGCAAATAGCCTTTGTTACTAAAGTCACAGTTAAATAGTGTTCCTATTTGTCATTTACACTTCATAGATATAAAGGAGTACAGATAAAAATTCGTGAGTACTGTATGGCACCCAACCACCATTCACTGGCAGTAATTAAATCCTGCTGTAAAACTGCTGCAAATATTTCTCAAAAGCAGGAACAGATGTTTTTTTGCAATCAAGGAATGACGAAAGTCTGACAAGTTCCATAAAACAAAGATGTGGGCACGTCAGAGAAAACTTCCTCTAGGATTTTGCTACCATGCTGGCTCAATTTGCCAGCAATATTACAGAGATAAAACATGACCATTTTCTGCTATTATTATTCTTGTCTTTAGTAACACAATAAGCATCAAGGGAATTGTGGAGTAAAAAAAAAAAAAATTAAAAAAAATCATAATCATAATGAGGCACGGGGCTTACAAATTTACATTTCTATTTCCAAATCATAATAAATTAGCACAATCACTCAGACTTAGTTACAATTCACAAATCATATCCTCTTGTAGCTTTTATAAACTATGATTGTCTAATTAATATTGGTACTTATAAACATGTCCTGGTTATTCGCTACTACTATTTTTTTTATATGTATTGAAATTCAATTAGAGCACACAAGTTGTGCAAAGCAGTCCCCAAGCTGTGAGATTGTTAAATGTGTTTTAGATGGGGGCAGGGGGGGTAGATTTTGCATTTTCCAGGTTTAGGCCTGCTGCAAAGACAACCTTAGTCTTTCCTCCAAAATATGTCACTATCCACATTGAAGAATTACTTTACAGTAAAGCAAAACTCCCCTCCGGTTCCAGATTGTATATATTCACCACGGGGTTGTCATGATAGCTTGTCAGTAGGTCGAGATGAAGAGAGCTATTGGATCTGCAGGGATGTGAAATTGATAGCAGAGATACCATGTTCAATCAAGAGGCACATTAGCGACTGGAAAGCAAAGTTCTCAATTGAGCTGGCTTTAATCCAGTGAAATGCAGTTTAAACAAAGAGGAAGAAGAAGGAGACGAGATTTCCAAGAATGCCCAACACCCCCAGCCGAGGTAATATTTTTAAAGAAATGGCTCAGATCTGAGATAGACACCTGTAAAAACAAAGGGTTCTTCTCGGTGTCAAGAATTTATGAAAACTGGGCCACTTGAACTAAATATCTTAACAGCAGCTGAGCTGCCTAGAAAATGTGACATATAAATTACCCAGAAAATATAGTGCCTGCATAGGTTTCTCACTGAAAAGCACGATGACACCAGCTACCACTTATTTAAACTAGTGCATTTCATTATGTCAGGGCAATTGCTACCCTGGTGCATATCTTATTAGCGTTTATTTATTATCAGTGTTAAGCAGGTTAACTGCACTGTTATTTCCTCTGCTACTGGGCTTTATTGCATGTCTGAAGCAGAGTTCTGACTAAGCCCAGGCAGCAAAGGAAATAAAGAGGCCATGGCTTAACAGTAAATATCCTCTAAAGGAATATAGTAATCAGGTAGGGAAAAACAAAGCAAATTTCTTCTGGTGAACATCAAGAGAGGAAATCTAGAGCACCCACTCTGATGAGACCTAGATAAATAACTCACAAAGGTCATTTATCAGAGAAATTTAGTATTTTCTTTCTATTGCAAAATATCTGTGGAGAGTGTAATCTTCACTTCCTTGGTAAATTCCCGGAATTCTTTGATTTAATGTTATGGGTTGATTCCTATCAGTTGCTGTAGAAAGTAATTTCTCATTGTGCAAGTAACATTAATTAGTTGTTGTCTGGTCAGGAAAGATACCTTGTACTACTGCTGATCTATCATTGCATGACCTCAAAAGCACTTCTTCTACCGATACTCACAGCCAATTGGAGCATTCACGTGTTTAAAAGCTTTCCCATCACACCTTCGAACACTTGCCAATGTGATTACAAGGGAAAATGATATCAATAGGAGTCCATCTCTAAGAAGAAAATTATGCAGAAAAAATAAAAAGTGCTGCATTAGCAGCAGCATTTTTGTATTATTCACGCACTTAACAGGATCTGGTACAAGAAAACAGTATAGCAATTAAGTTATCTGCACGCAAGATACCTTGAATAAAACATAAAAATAAAAACAAAAAAAAAAATAAGGGAAATAGCTACAATGTTAATCAGGTAGTAAACTAACAGCTGCAATTTTCTGTACATTTCCAAACAGTCACTGGTGAGTGCTACATTTTGAATCCCTTTACATATTGTTAAAATTAGATTAAATCACATGGATTTTTGCAAAAAAAAATAGTCTTAAACAGTTAGCAAAACATGCCCTCATCATATCACAAAATTAACTTCTTGTTTATGACACCAAATGATGCTTGCTGTCTCAAGTAATTGACATGAACAGGCTCCTCTGCACGAGGAGCACGAACAGCAGCCTCTCCCCAGTCACTGGGATTCCTGCAATACACGAGTCAGGACGTGGACCTGGTGTTTCTTAAGGGAGAAAAAAATCCCAGTTCTGAACAGGACAAAGATTCATTGCATGTTATGAGAGAGACATCTTGCAGCTTTTTGCATTAGCTGAGACAAGCAAACACACCACACACAGACAGGGAAGCAGTGCTGCTGCATGTACTTTCTGGCTAAATGGGCATTTTCCTTTACAATGATACAGGGAACACTAAAGCCCAAAGCACATATCAACCAGCAGTTGATACAATGACTACTTTAGCTGTTGATTTTTACCTAACATAACATTTGGGAACATATTTGTTGGATTTACTGTTATACACTCAGAGAACACCTTTCATCCTTACTCCTCTCAGCTTGACTCCCTCAAATACATGTGTACATATAGCCATGGATATGTTTAGTATGCAAGTCTGTAAAATAGCTCTTCACTTTCAACACTGCCCTCATCAAATCCTACGATGAATACAAACAGGAGTGAGTCCCCCCCAGCCTGAGGAGAGGCACCCACTGCTGGGACAGACTGGGATCCTGGCAGAGGCACCCACTCAGCAAAAACAGCTGGAACAGTGGAAGGAGAGCATCCCCTTTACCTTCAGTTAGTACCCAAGTATTTTGCTGAAATCCATTTGTTGCTGAGCTCTGTGGTTTGTTTTGCTGTAGGGCTGCTAGGAGTTTTCCATGAGTTGGGTCAGTTCTGTGGCATTAACACAACCTCCCAAACAGCCATTATTGTTTAAAAGAAAAAAAAAAAATAATAATAATAATAATAATCGGCTTGGGGAAAAAAGGCTGCTTTGTGCATATGAAAGCACCATTTACCTTTCCTTTGTGATTTGCACCCTGTCAGCATTGGGCACAGACCCTTCCAAAATGGCGGCAGGCATTGTTGAAGGGAAGCACCCTCCTGCCCCCCAACAGCTTTTTAACAAAAAGCATTCGCTGTGCTTGTTAACCCCAAACCAAATAAATTCACCCACAGGCAGTTAAAATACGGTTCATAAAAGAGCATAACACCACAGAAGGGACTGGCTCCCGCCACCACCGGGCTGGCCGCGGTGTGTGCTGCCCCTTGCGCATAGGCCAGCAGCCATAGCCGGCCTGGGCAGCCCTGCCCAGGGCACCCACCATCGTCTTTCTGACTGGAAACTTTCTACCTTAAGCTTCGTTTATTTGGAGTAGAAAAAAATTTCTCTCAGTTCCACTAAATTATTCTACTTTTTCCTGTCAAATGAGTCTTTCTGTCACCGCGGGCACAGCCCAGGCAGCGCTGCCCAGGAGGGTGAGCGCCCAGGGCTGTGGCAGGGCCCCCAGCTCACTCAGCTGCCACAACAGGACACCCCAGACAGCCCAACCCCACTGCCCCAGCCCTGCGGAAACTTTATAGGCAATGCATTCCCCGCAGGCGAGCTTGTCAGCACCAGCATGACTAAAACTCAAAAAAGGTCTCCTAAATCTGAGAGTCGGCTCTGCTTGAAGGGATGGGTTAAACCAGGGAGTAGGCAGGAGCAGCAGCCATGGGCTGTGTGAGGAGACAGGTTGGTTGCCAGGGCTCTATCCCTGCACCCACCCCCCAGCAGCTTCCAGACAGCACCAGTGGGGACAGCTATGAGTGCTCACATTTTACTCCCAAGCAAGTTCCTGTCACTTTTCCTCTAACTGCCCCTTCCCTTATAAAAACCTCTGTTCCACTTTGCTCTCCCTTTCCTTGATGCACCCCTTAGAAGAGCACTGCATTTATACCTTTTGCTCTTCTTCCCTCCAAATGCCTCTTTGCTTTGCCCCTTTCCATTTGGCATCTGCAGCACTGGCTGATTGATGTTTCACCGACAGCCAGGTTACCACCTGCGCTGAAGACTTTGCTGCTGCATTTGCTCTTTCATCTGCATAAGCCAGAGGTGGTAGAAACCAAAAATATTGCATGGATCGTTGGGCAATCCCACCAGGACAGATAAGACTGCTGTCTATTGCAGGTTTATTGGTTCTTTAATTAATACCTGTAGGACCAATTTTCAAGAATCCTCCACAACCTCATTTGGGATGTTATTTGAAAGGCTAACAGCAGTCCAGAATATTTTCCCTAATATTCAAATCAGTTTTTCATTTCTATGTTCATTCTGTTGAACATCATAGCTTCTACGGTGTGACTGAATCCTTGGTTTTCTTCTATATACATCAATTGCATTACTTTGCTCCTTAGCCGGTATCCTGCTAAGCATGTAATGTTTACCAGAACACTTTATATTTACCTCTATACACTAGTGCTTCCAGTCCACTTTATTTGTCCGTTATCAGTATTTTTCAGGCCACTAATATCTTTACAAAATATCCCAAACACAAGTGTGTGAGGATGCATGCGGAGACACTAGGGCCCCACGGCATCACTATGAAAGACTGAGGGCAGCTAATTTGGGGAAAAATAGATGGCATTAAAAACCCAAGGAGTTGAAGAAATACCAAATCTATCTATGTACCTTCCAATGAAGGCCGCCCAAAACTGTGCCAGCCTTTCTTCCTGTTACATCACATTGCAGATCAAAGCCAATTTTATGAAAACAATCAATTGCAAGTCTTTTTACTACAGCATTTCTTGCTATATCTCTCCCAATTTGGAGCATGCTCTAGAGAGGGTTTTTTCCCTCATAAATATTAGTTTGCTTTTTTCCACAGTATATTTCATTTTATTTTCAGCTCAAGAGTCAAATCTATCCATGGAATCAATAATTTTCACTACGTAAGTCAGATTTTGTCCATAGGCACAAGAGGAGTGCAGTGGATGATGTAAAAACACTCAAGAAATAAGGAAATCTAATAAGAATATTCATTCAAAATTAAACACAAAGCTACTCCAGTTTTATTTTTTATTTCTACAAATACCACTGAAATTGAGGTTTATAAGATTTCCTCTAAATGCCTGGGAAAGCAAATCTTAACATTCTATACATAATCATTCCCAGAGGAATCTGATTAGGAAGGTTATGTTCATCTAGTTAAGAAATAAAAATAATACCATACACTTTGTGGCAATCTGTGCAGTAGACCCATGCAGAGCAGCATGGAATTCCCTTGACTGCAGAACTGAATACAAAGCAAACAAACAGTCAGATAGGGACTACTAGGTATGGAAATAGTTAACTGAAGTGCAAGCAAAATTCATAAAACATTTAATCAAATCATTTTAAAATATGAATGAGCTTTAAAAATAATCAGAGTCTGTACCCAAACACTGTGAAAAAAGAAAATAAAAGACATGGGAAAGATACTGTTCCTGAAGATTAACATACTTTCTTCTGTGGGAGGTTAAGTTGGGCTGCACAGTGTTTGACAACAGTCAGGTGGAAAGACTTGTGAGGTACAAAAGGATAAGACTGGGGAATAATAATTTTACCTATTTGATTTGTATGAGAAGCATGAGGAGAAAAAGATAGGAGGAAAATCCTGCTGGAATTTTGGACAAGCAGTCCCACATAGAGCTTTCTAACCATAAGAGATGACCTGCCAAGTACCATCAAGCCAAGTAACAGAGATGCTCAGAACTAGCTTGACCTCACTGACACTGCAGGGATCCTGCAACTGCCTCCCTTGGATGTTGCTTCTTCCCTGGGATTGAGGAGCAGGAGTGAACCTTGCTCTGAATACAGGCAGCTCATTTCTAGATTTCTGAATGGCTTCTCCTCAGGATGCCTTGTTCTGCTTACAACAAGCTGGTGGAATTCATAGCTTGCTTGTTGTAGACAGCTGCTCTGCAGCAGTTGTAATCCTGTTTTAAGGCAACAGTTCTTTCTGGAATAATGCAATAGAAAAACAAATTTGGAAGCACATTGTTCTGTCAGATTCAAAGCTTTTCTTTCAAAAGAAGCAGCCCATCTGTATCCCAAGTTCCAGCATATGGATAGTGCGATCATGTTCCCATTGTCCTTCTTCCCTGTTTAAATTGGACACTGGATACGGAGAATGTATCTCTCAAGCCATTGTGGATACTATGTGCTGTAACTGAATACTATTCCTGTAACATCTCAAAGGTGACATGAGATATCACTTTCCTGCCATTCTTAAATAATGTATAGGCAAATGGGTGGATTGCTGTATAAAGGAGAATTTTTTTTTTCTATGACTTCCAGTGTTACCTCAGTGAGACACTCAAAAACCTTATTTATTTAGGTGCTTTTAGAAAGGGCCTGGCCCTCTGCCCCCCAGCTAAGAAAATAAAGAACCAGCCTTGTCTGGAAAAGAAGCTCCTGAGCTAAAGTAATATTGGCTTTAATGGAGCCGTGTCTACGTTCAAATGTGTCCTGCAATCTTCTGTCTTGCCAGGCTAGTGAGAGTGCTTTGCATTGCCATACAGGTGATTCTAGGTTTGATTTTCATTTATACTTCCCCATGTCAGATGAACGTGCCAAATCTGCTTGAAGATAGTAATCGAAACCACATTCTCACTCCCAAGCACATTCTCAGCTCCTTCAGTCTCTAAAGCCCAGTGTACCCCAGTATGAGGTCAACTTGGCAGTGGCGCTAGGAAAAGGTCTGGCAGAAACACCCTCCTCCTAACAATCCAGAATCCGCCAGTTACCACAGCAAGAAAAAAAGCCCAGGAAAACTGAAGCCGCGCTCAACTTGTTTCAGGATTTGCCTTGCTCTGTGCAATAAGGAGCTGAGGAAATCCTTGCTTGGAAGCTCGGCTGATAGCACAGAGCTTAATCACATGGGTGTGCAAGAAAATAAGTATGTGCATAGATTCTTTAGCTATGCTATGTATTGCCCATTGCAGACTTTCTTCACTTTAATGCTGACAAGCTGTTGACTTTTTTATTTTTAATTATGAACTGAAATCCCTTTTGCTATCAGTTATAAATATAACAAACAGTCTTCTGTTTAACTTCAAATTCCATATCGCTCATGCAAGTTGTAAGTTTAGTCAGCTTAGTATCTCTCAAATAAAATATTTGCTGGCAGGAAAATGAAAGGTTATCTTGTATTAAATAAATACATAGTGATATGACTTGCTAGTGAAAATTCCAGCTAGATGACTAGTGTTAAGCTTGTAATACCATTAAACAAATCCACATTCACAAAGGGTTTCTCAGCCCATTTGAAATACTAAAAATGCAGGAGGAAAGATGTTCTTGTGATTAAAAAACAGGTTTGTGAACCTGAAAATCTGACTTCTGTTCTTGGCTTTGTCATACTGTCTGGGTGACCTTTAACAAAATAACTACTCAAAGTGCCTTAATTCCTACTTTGTAAACCGGGAAAAATAAAACATTCCCCTTTTATAAACAAATGGAGTATCTTTGGTAGAGAAAACATAACTGACATGTTTAAATAACACAAGGGGAGACTCAAAGAAATACCAAGATCTTCTGACAGCTTAATAGAATTAATCTATGGAAGTAGTAAGAAAATTATCACTGTTTTCATCTGAAATGGAGGGGTTGCTAACTGTGGAAGGTAGTAAGTCCCTAAATGACTTTAAAAAAAAAGTTATGCATTCCCAAATATCAGTCTCTCAGGCGGACTGATCCACTCTGCTGCTGCAGTTTTCACTTCTGCCCTGCACTAAGAACCAGCCTCCCTCTTCCTACTCCTTTTCCCTCAGTTACGTTACCTAAATCTCCTTCGCTTTTCTTTCAAGACTGTCAAAGCTACAAGAAGCTCATGTTTGAGAACCTCTGATGCACTCAGAAGTCGTAAAAAGAGGATGACGGCCTTCTGCAGAAAAGCAGATCATATTTCATGTTTCTTAGGACAGCAGTTTTATAAGAACTTGCTTTAACACACCTTGTCAGCTGCTGAGATCAACAAATCTGTGAGAGGGAAATGCTGTTACTAAAAATATCTTGGAAAATCTGACTGGTCTTTTTATTTTAATTTAAGGAGGAGGAACAGAAAACTTAGCCAAACCCTTTGCTTACTTGACAGACATGTTGTAGGAAAGAAAACTCTCCAAAAATGAAGCTCTGTTGAAAAGCAGTACAACACCCTACAACTACAGCAAGTGGCAATAGGCAGCATGTGGCAAAACAAGCTTGTCTTGAATTCCTCAATCGACAAACTGGTTTCTTATAATAATTATGAATCATCATAAACTTCAAACTTCTAACTCATTATATGTTATTAACTGCTAAATCAGCTCTTTTCTTTCTTGTCTTTTGTCTCTTGGGAGAAATTGGAAGGCATTTCAGAGCTTCCTTATGGTTGATCACTTCAGTGCTATCCCCAGGAGCGCCTAGTTACCATCTCAAACAGGGTTATTACTCTAATTTAGAATGGTATTAACAATTCTGTTAATCCATCTATGCTGAAAAAAAAAAAGTGTCCAGATAGTAGCTGCACACACTGAGGAGGAAGTTTTTATAGCAGCACTATTCTTTCATATCTATTATTCTATTTTGAGCTCTAAGGGTGGGGTACAATTGTGGCTTTGTTATAGTCTTGAAATAGGAAATAAAATGTTTACTAAGCAAAGGTAAGCCTTCCTAGGGATACATGTTGTTAACCATCTAACCTCAATCTTACTCCAGCAAATCAGTCACAGAGTGGTTGAATTTCTCAGTGAGACCAAGGCGTTGTCAGGTCCACAAGGCCTCCTAATAACGTAGCAGTGTCTACAGTCTGTAGTATCATCTAAGTAAAATGTGTAAACAAAAGCTAATACTTTTTACTACAGGATAATATTTTTTCTTTAGAGAATAACTACTTATAAACTGAAGGTAGAGTCAGTAATTTTAAAATTTTAAATAAATTTCCATAACAGACCATTTCCTACCAGTGAAGTCAAGGAAGTAAAAAATATTTTCCAGTAATTTCAGGGAAGGGGAAGCAACACTTAAGACCCAGATATCACATGAATTTAAGCATCTAACCCCCAAAAGTTTGAAATTCAAGTACAGCTCCAAAAAACCGGAGGCATCTAACCTGAAGTGTTCATGGATCTAAAAAGATATGTTTCTGATGAGAGACACCATCTAAGTTCTTTCACTACCCATATTGCTTTGTAATGTTTTGACAGCGTTAGTTCTTGCTGCAGACCTGGCTGGAGAACCCTTGAAGGACATGGAAAGAGCCTCGCAGACTTGATTTCTTTGGACCTTGAGTAAAAGAATACAACTTTTGCAAACAGCCAATTTATAAAAAGTTATTAAACTTAATTACAAATGCTTATCCTGTCCTTTGAAAATGAACAGTGGCATAAAGTACTCAATCCCACAACCAAAAAAACCCAACCAACCAAACAACAAAAAAACAACCAACCAAATAAACCCAACCACAAACCCAAAACCAACCAAAAATCAAAAAACCCACAAAACCTCTTTAGCCCAAAGGCCATTTTGCAAAGTAACACATGAAAATGCAAACAGCTACTTGGAACTGGGAATATAAGCTTTTAAATTACAACTAGGGCAACGTTGTTTGGGCCAATGGCATGAGCATGGCCATCTGTCTACAGACAGAGGAGTGGAAAGCTGGCTTACAGGCTACTGGACAAGTAATTTCTGTTACATCAAGATCAACCTTTATCTTCCGTATGGTGTTAATGAGTTTGTCAGATATTCCATAATACAGCCCAAACAACAAGAAGATTAGTTACAAGAAAGCATTATATAAAAGTGTTGACACAATTAGTCAAACTTCCTAATTTTCAACCCTATCTGTATTTATCTGAATCTAAATATATCGCTAAGGTGAAGTAGCTCCAATTGTAAGCAATCAAATGCTGTGCTTCTATCAAAGCTAGGTGAAAACAGAGAGGAAATGAACCCAGTTTATCTCATTATCAGTGTGTGCTTCAACTGTATCAGGTCGCAGCCTTGCCCACCTGTACCAACATTTCTGTAATTGATTCCTACAAGTCCTCATACACTGTGGCATCCAGTTCCATTTAAATGCAGATGTGCGCTAATGGAAAGGCTCCACATTTCTGAACAGAAACTCAGGGAACACATTACTTGCCAATTCAGTGATCTGAATGCTTTTATTCTTTTCCTTAACAGTCTTCATTTTGTTGTGTGTAATTTTTTTTTTTAATTTAAACAACATGTTGGTTTTGGGGTTTTTTTTTTTTCATGTTCTGTTAAAAGAGGAAGGGGGAAAAGAGCTAATTATATCTGAACTGAAGTGTAACCATGGCCCTATTAAATAGGTAGCAGTTATGGGCTATTGATCGCAGTTCACAGGAAAAGCTTGTCATGTAGTGTCAAGAGGTTAATGTAATTACAAGAGCGGGCAGCAGGATCAGCTGTGTCCTCGAACAGGCAAATAACTAAAAGCTGCTTTAGAGACACATAATGTTGTCAAAGCATAAATAATTCATCCCAGCATTCAAGAAGAAATTACTGCTCTGTTCCAGCGTATTATTCAGCCATTAAAATCCTGCCCTTGTAAAGTCTTTTGATGTAGTTATATTTTCAGTTCCAAGAGCAGCTTTTGAGCATTCAGCTTTTATTAAGCCTTATATTGTGCAGTTTTCAAAGTATTAAAAAGGATATGAAATAGACTTACAATTTGTTTAATAACTGCATTGCGATTCAGATAAGAGGGAGAGAGCCGTGTGGATTTATGGAGTGCCTGTGCAGCGCGAAAAGGAAGCTGTGGCACGATGTGATGGAATTTTTAACTCCCCTAAGCTGGCCAAAATCAAATGGGCTTCAGCTATTTACTAGCATTGATATCTACAGCAGTTTTCACAGCATTTGGTGACCCATTTCTCAAAAGCCAGCTAAGGGACAGACATGAAAAGTATCAGTGTGCACAGCTATTCTCCTGTTACAGCCTCTGGACTCCAGCTTTTTGCTTGTCCTTGTTAAAGTCTGTGGCAATTTGATATTGAATGGCTTCCACTCTTCACATTTGTAGCCTGAACGGTGTCTTGCTGTTGGTTGCAAAGCCAACAGTTGCTCACATTTACTGTCAGGGGTTATGGTGCTAATTTATGCTAAAGTACAAGAAAAAGACTATAATAAACTGCTTCTCCACCAGACTGCAGCTAGCCACATGCAGATGGGTAGTTTGGTAGAATGACAGAAAACAGAGAGGAGGGACAGGGTGTTACAAGGAATGGCTTTCTCCTTGACCCTCCTGCCCCCATACCAAGTTGACCTGATCCTCAGACACTTCCGTTACACAGCCAAAGCCCCCAAACTGCATTTCACTAATAACTCCTAAATGAAATTCCCAGTTAAAATTTGCAAATAATAGGAAAAAAAAAGTGAGCTTTGAAGTCTCACTCCGCATAGCAAACTTGCTGTGATTTCGACCATGCATGGAAAGGAAAATAATGTGGAATCTGAATATCATTTTGATGTCTCTGATTATTTTTTATTTAAGTATTCAAACAGAAAAGCAATTGTCTTTTTGAAAGCAGACTAAGCAGTTAAGAGCTTTAAGGAGAAGGGATAGGGATGTGGCTTGACAAAGAAAGTGGACTTCAATTTCAAGATGACCAAAAAGAAAGTCACCCTCCACGCACACCCCCTGCCAAGCTCTTCCCACCATAATTTTCCATCTTACTCCCCTGCTGGAGCCCCCAGTCTCAGCCCTTCCCTGCCCGCAAACATGGTTAGACCTGGAAAGCTACAGCTGGAGACATGAGCTTTACCCTCCCCTCAACACTTTTGCAAGAACGTTGCCATAATTACAAAGCCTATAGCGAGATTTCAGGTAATGATGGCTGTGGAACACTGTTCATTTTTTATTAACTAAAACAATAGCCTGTATTTGGTATATAATTGCAGAAAACAACCATAGAAGAAGATATTACAGCTCTCAGATCCTACAGTGACTGGCAGCAATCTGATGAAGAAAGGAATAAAAATTCAGTTATAAAGAAAATATAGCAAGAAGGAGATAAAAAGGAAAATAAAACAGAAGCTAAAGGTAAAGCTGGGAAGACCACAATTGCATGAAATATGAAATAGAAGCTTAGAAACATTTTCAGAGGAAAGGTTCACCAGCAGAGGAAAAAAAAAAAAATATACAGAGAAAACATGGAGGAAAAAAACCCAAACATATTCTCCATTGTTTTTTGCAAGCCCATTGTCTTATGAAAGCCCTTAAAATACCACTAGTCTGGCATAGCAGTTACTCTTCTCACTTATTTTCAAGAAATAAAAACCAAGTGAAGACCTGCCAAAAACTACTCTTCTAATTCAGTCATTTCAACTTTTCAATGACAAAAAATAAATGGATTTTCAGGGGAAAAAAAAAAAAGACTCTGAGCAAGCATGTTGGTCCTCGCCATGAATATCCTCATCTTTGAGCCATGAATGTACCGCTTGCCATGTGTGCTTCCCATGCACTGACACACGGATGTTTGCTGTGCTGTGAGGGGAGTTTGTCTTGGCTTTCTGTTTATCCGTATGGTGTTGACAGTGGGATTTTGATGGTGCTCGCACTATTTCAATCAGAGCCTGAGGAACAGAGCCCAGTTTATTCCTAAGGGAAGTTTAATTTAGTTTAATTCTTAAATTCACCATACATGAGTAAGTTAATTAGGAATGTGTCGATATTTTGTATACACAGCTTACAACTCTACATAGATAAATAAAAGAGGAGGTGGTGTTTGAAACTGCAAAAACAAGCAACTTAAATGCAGAGGCCTGATGGTTCAAAACTGGCAAAACATGGTAAAAAAAAAAAAAAAAATAGGAAATTTATGTTGTTTTCCTGTCCCTTAGGGTTGTGTGTCCTGTGGCAGCTCTGAAATCACATCAGTGCATAGGGACAGCTAAAGGTCAACCCTACATTGATTCCCTCAGGTGGAAATTCAGTCCAGATGAAAACTGTACTTCTTGTCATTCCTGTCATTAAACCTCATCACCCCCAGTCAGCTGGCCTGGTTCACACCTTACAGTAGTGGTTTCTGGTTTCTTCAACTTAGCTGTGACAGGCAAGGATCAACACTTGCTTCCTATGCATGCCACATAGTAAAAATGAGATCTATGCATGTGCTCCTGTGTTTGGTTAACAGTAGCTCAGTTGTCTCCCATGAAGACATGAAAACACATCATTCATTGCCACAGGTTGGACCTTAACCAAAATTCTTTGGGGGTGAGGGGAGGCAGTGAACAAACAAAAAACAATAACAACAAAAAGAACACCCAAACCACACACAACACCACAAACCCACATAAACTACTAAAATTAGACAAAGGCTTGTTCAGAAGAGTTTTGACCGTTTTTCCGGAAGGTTAGTTCCACGTTTCTAGTCCATAAAGCAACCTGAACCCCATCCCTCCTGCAGGGGAGGGCTGCCTCAGCCAAGTTCTTTTACTATTAAGAGATTCACTAGGTGATTGAAAAGAAATAACATACAGGTTAAAACCTTTCTCCTTTTGAAGACAATGATCAAAATCCCAGTGGGGCTGGGATTTAACTTGAGGATTACAGCTGCTGTGAATCAATCCTCTACCAAGTTTAGAGGAGTTAGGCCAATTAACACCACCCAGGGGCATATCCCTTCCATTCTGCCCAGAAAGCAATAATATCCATTATTGTTTTTCCCAGCCAGTGTTCTGCCATTCTTCTTCATCACAATTTCCCCCTCATCTCCCACCTTTTCTTGTTTCCCAGTTCTGACATTTGACTTGCAGAGCCCTCTGAACCCTTCAAAATATTTGTTCTCTAAAAAGTAATAGAAAGAAAAATGTTTGGATTTTTGCTTTGTCAGGAATCTGCTTTAATCATGTCCAGTTAAAACAAAGATAGAAAGTAACCTCCTCATCTTTAGCAAGGAAGGAGACGGGGCTTTTAAAATATACAAATCAAGTGAAACAACAGCACAGACCGCCAGCCCCAAATCAGATGTGCATGGAGGGACACATGCAACACATTACACACATCCGCCCCGCATCTCAGGCCAGGACGCCTCAGTCCGTTGGCCATGTTCTGAACTCCTTAACACACAACAGATTTCGTGTTCTTAGATTATCTGTTGTTTTGATAATCCATAAATACTGTTATGCATTTTTAATTCATCAGAACAGAGTGAACGCTGTTAATTTGTGCCTTCCACTTCATTACGACAACTCTAAAAATGAGCAAGTTCTCCTCTCTGAAAAGCTATGCAACATGCTCTTACAATGATAACATTTCTGTGTTATAATTTGTCCCTCCGCTCCTCCTGCATTTTCTTGGCTTCCCTGTTGTTTCTCAGTCTGGCTGCAGCTCTGCCCCCACCAGCTCCTTCTACTTCCAGACAAACTTCACAGGCTGGAGCTCAGACGAAGCAAAGACAACCTCCTAACTCATCAGGGCTGTGCAGATTTATACCTGCTTACGATGCTGCTCTGAACTAAAGTGCTGTAAGACAAACTGCATTAGCTCTGCACTATTTCATGCCAGGAAACCCCCAGCTGACTTCGAGACATCTCTAAGGCTGCTTCACACTTGTAAAAATCTGAGCCATAGAATATGAAACAGGGTTTTTGTTTGTTTGTTTTGTGTGGTTTTCTTTTAAGTTATGGTTTGTCACTGAGAAAGTTTGATTGGTTCAGGCAACGTAAAAAAATCCCATGCAACTCAGTTGCCCAGTCACACACTGAATTTCAAACAGTGATGAATCAACGAGGACACTTCATGAGTTGAATGCTTGGCTGCGCTCTTCAGCAAATTCATTAAAACAATCCAATTTGCTTTACAAAATGATATATAAACAAAAAAAGCAACACCATATATACCGAATATCATTTACAAATGAGCACATAGCTGAAATGCAGCTGCTTTAAGTGGGTTCCACTTGAACCAAAGCCCCAGAACACAACACTGAGGCTGAAAAGACAAAGCTACAAAATGAAACACATGAAGCAATGCAGCACCGATCCCACCAGTCCAATACAGCCCCAAGTACATACTGAACACCAGTTTACCTCATCTACAGGGATAAATGCTAGTTCAGGCTGTTATGTATGGAAGAGGCATGGGGTTTTTTTGCACAGACTCAGACTTTACAATGGACACAATTTGCTCACAAATAAGGTCTCCAGTTGCTCTATTTAAGATTCCATATGTTGTTCCAGCTGATAATGAGATATTAAAGATTATGAGATAAACCAACATGTTGTTCTGATTCAAATAGGTCAGCTTATAAATCCATGGAAATTCCTTTTGAATACAAGCAGAAAGGGTTTAGCATAAGTTTGTTCGACAGTCAATGAAAATTAGAACCAATGAGGAAAATGGTGGATGAACAAAAGATTTGTATTCCAGCAAGAAAATAAGAGTGTTACAAAAAAGTCATCTGGTGACTTGTCCCATGCTGGGAAGCTGTTTGGGTTACACGAACGCCTGGAACTGCCCGGGCAGTGCTGTTTCTGCTGACAGTACCACATACAGCTCCCCAGTCACACACGAGGAGCAAATTCATCCTCAGAACACGGAGCACAAACACAGACATGTGCGTGATGTTTAACGACTGCTTTCTTTGCAAACAAAGGGAGGAAGCGTTCCAGTACCCGACAGCACATTGTCTTTATTTCCTCAATAATTTAAATAGAGCTGCTTTTCATTTATTGCTGAAATATGTTTGTATCTGCATTAGATGCTGTAGTGATGCTCCCTGGATGTGTGTCATTATGACACGCACAAGCCCCTCCAGTCCTGGAATGAGTGGGGCTGCCAGGAAATCACAGTGTATTCGGGACCTGGGAAAATGGAAAATCCTCACCAGTGGCAATTAGAGAATGAGGGATGAGGGAGGCTTAATGATGCAAAAGGAAAAAACTGACATAAATGGGAGCTGGAGAACAGGAAATATGAATAATTTGGGATGAGCATAGGAAGGAAGCGGTCAAAAATGCAGTAAACCAGCACTTTATCAGACAAGCTTTGACTTGAGCTTGTCTGCATCAAGAACGAGTGTGCTGAGGAAATGAAGACCCAAGCAGAGGTGAAGAAACCCAGTACTGGCACCGCTAATAACTGTGTGCAGAGTAATCACCAGTTGATAGAGTTTTTCAAATGAAAACATGCAGGTTTCTTGACAGAGGAGGATTTCATGTAAAACCTGCCAAGAAGCCACTGCTGACAGTCTGGACAAGGCCCTGGCTTTATTTTTTTTACTTTACCTGGTTTCTTTGATTAATACAATGCAAATCTGAGCTCAGGCCCAGAACTGGCTGTGTGCGCTTCTGGAACACAAACTAATTCTGTTCAGCTTTTCTTCCTCTACTGTGAATAACAAACACTCATTTCAGTTGGCTCAGTGTTTGACAACAATTAACTTTGGGAAGAGGGAATGGAGACCATACAATTTTTCAACAAATTGTGAAGCTACAGTCTGAAAAACAAACAAACAAACGTATATATATATACCCCTGCCCTCAGCTAAAATACATATGCACACACAAACTTAGCAAGATTTTGCAAGTGTTTCTGATTTAAGCCACACTTGTTTGTTGTTTGCTGTTTCCCTTTAGTAAGCAACTGACAAGCTAAAGTCTTGCTATGATACAAAACATACCCACCGAAAAAAGCACCAGCCAAGGCATCAGATCTGAGCCCAAAACCACCACCTCTTGGGGTGCCCCAAGACAACCAGAGCTCAGGTGCATCCCTGGCTGAGCCTGGAAGTTCACTGCCCTCAGGCAGGACCAGAGCAGCTTCCACAAATGATTCAGAGAGCCAGAATCTCCCCCCACTGCTACTGTAAAATCTCCCACCCCTACTACCCAGCCCAAAGAGTAAAAATTACCTGGTATCCTCAGGGAACTCACTTTCTGTGAGTTCCTTCTTCTCTTCCAAGCAGCTGCTGGCTCACTGGGGAACAAAGAGCACAGGAGCACCACAATTGTGGCTTGTAATTAAGAGAGATGCGCATCAGCTGGGATAATTTCCACAGCTGGCAAAGGTTAGATACACATTGACTACAGGTGGTTTTATACACCTTGCAAAGGTCGTGCTGAAGACAACTAGTTGCATTTACCTCAGACAGAAGCAAAACCAATATAGCTGAAGTCAGGGCAGCAAAAAGATGCAATATCAACAATATATTTGTCTTTTCTGCTTAACCAGACTATGCATAGGTAAAAAGTGGCCCCAGAGAAATAATTTTACCGGTCTAATCTCTATCATTTTAATATGCCATCAGTTCCACCCAAACTCTTCAAGTCAAGAGCCAGATTGGTGTGACTTACTTTTGTTCATTTATAAGAATTAAGAGTTCATTTTTTTATTAATAAGTTTCTGAGATATTTCTTATTTTTATTAAAGAGGCTGAAGGAGGGAGGAGTCTGCACTTTACGGGGAAGGTGATTGCTCCCAGGGACCCTGATTGCTTCTGGCAAAAACTCCCACAGGTTCAGAAGCATTTTGTAAAATGTTCTCCATCAATCCCATGAGTGAGTCCTGTTGAATGAAAGTTTGTACCTTTGTTTGGATCTGAGCCACCTTCTGACCGGTTGCCCTGTATCCTACCAAAAGCATCTCTGTGTATTATACACATTCATTGCCAGCTGAAGTTGTCTTATTGTGTTGAGAATAAGCGCTAATGACATTAACTGTTTGCCTTAGAAAACACTGGCAGCAGTACTGCTGTGGAAACGGTACGTCAGCAATCGTCACGTACATTTTCAGTTATGCAAGTAAAAGTAACTGAACATATTTAAAAAACTGACGCTATTACAGAGCACATCTGACTTGTCTCCCAAGGGTGGTCCTGGACAGGCGAGCCCATGCACAGTGAGCTGATGGTCACATCCTCCAGAGGCAGCTCCGCACAGTGGCACACCCGCCCTGTCAGTGTCACATCAAATGCCACTTCAGCAGCTTTCCTGGTGGTTCTGCCAGGCACGGGAGGGCTGGAGGTGAGCGCAGAGCTGTGGTGCTCAGCGCTGCACCACGGCACTCAGCCAGAACAAAGCTCTTTTCAGGCACATGAGTGTAAACAAGGCCATTTCGTACACACATAGACTCACACAGATAGTTTTAGTACTACCTGGTCCGGATGAAAACTCCATTGCTGGAAGCTACCAGGCAATGTTACAGGAACTTTTAACTGGGAAAAACTCCTCGAACTCTTTTCCAAAGGTCCATAAACTTATTTTTCCCACCATTTAACTTGTTACTAAGCAAGAGGAAAATAGCCACCCACTCTAATCCAGCACAACTCTTGCACACCCATCTGTATATTTTGCTTATAATACTCGGTACTGTTGAATTCAAACACAGGTTTGATACATAACTTTGAAGTTATTCCCAGAATTAAAACAGTTGTGTGGATGTCCTTGGGTTTCAGAATAACTTCTTCGCAGAAATGCCACAGTCAATCAATTAAGAAAGCTAAAAGTAATCAGTCACCCACGGTTGATTGGATTTAGCAGTTGGTGAATACTTTTTGTTCTTGGATCAACTACACCCACTTTGAAAGCTGATTAACAAATTTTGACGATCTCTTCCACCTGTTCAGAATGATAAACTGGCTCCAAAACTAATCACCTCCAAAACTAAACACCTCCAAAACTAACCACCTCCAAAACCGTGGGTAAGTCAAAAGTAGCTCTTAGCAGGCTGTGGCCTGGTGTGAAGACAAAAGCAGGTGAAAAGTGAAGCAACACCTGTATAAGAAAAGTTTCTGGACATCAGTTTTCGAAGCTGGTAACACTTATGAAAGCAGCGTGTTTGGGCATGGGAAGAGTGGAGACGCTGCCTGCAAATATTCAATAACTCCCGCTGGCTTGGGCTCCCCTCCTGCCCTCCCCCAGCACAGCGGGATCCACCAGGCAAGTGCCCACGGGGTGGGACGACATCAACCGGGGGAATCTTCAGACTTTGAAGCAACAGGAGCTGTTTCTTTCCTCCATCTGTGGATACCAGACATCAAAAGTTGGTGAGTGATGCAGAGATGTCCTGTCTTTTTGACAGCCACTGTGGGGCACTCTCAGAGGCTGCAGAAACGACAAAAAAGGTCATGTTGCAATCCTAACCATTTGGCCAGAAAAACCCATCTGCCATCATAATACAAACCTGAAAACAAAGCTGACCAAGCGAGGAGTTGCAGGACTCCACAAAAACCTTTCTGTCTGTTGTTGGATACCATTATTTTGTATTGTTAGACACGTACTTCAAATATTTGCATAAGTAATGGCCATACAAAAACATACAATAGACAGAAAGACCAACCTGAATTTGCTATCGCTATGTGAGTCATTGCCAAATCACACTTTAAAATATACTTTCTAGTGAAAAATATAAATGCAAATTATCTGAAGTTTTATGTAGCATGTATCTAAGGACTAGATCCTTAAGCTGACGCAAGTCAGGGCAGTCCCAGTGAAATTAGTTCATGCCACCTGCAGGACCAGATCACCTCATTTATCCTTATTTTCCTGCCAACGTCAGTGTCACCTTTCCTGGGCCCTCCCCATTATGCTGCTTCAATCAACCCAGCAGCCTCTTTAAGTGTGGAAGAACATCATCATTCAATTATAACTTCACATTTTTTTTTTCAAGGGAGTTTTAACCAAATTTTTAAAAAGGTTATAGTAAATGCTCTTTAATCCTCGTCATATATTGCAACCTGCTGGCTCCATGGAAAGTCCCAGGTAAGCTCTCAGACACAAATTAATGAGGTGAGCAGATGAGCTGGGAACTCCCTTGCTTCCCTGGGGATTCTTGTGCTGAATATTGAAGTGTTAAGTTTCCAGGCGATCCTATAGGAACGTGGCAATGAGATGGCACTGAGCTCCAAAGCGCTTCTGAAAATTTGAGGCCAGTGTTTTTAAAGGACTTTTGGATTTAAACCTACTGAAATCTATCTGATGCCCGCTCACCTCGCATTTTTAAAACATGCATGACTTGGCCAGCCACAGATGAACTGCCTAAATGCTGATGCTGGCCCAAAACGAATGACCTTCCCCCAGCCTGCAAATGAGCAGGAGCTCAGAGCGTATCTCCCAGGACAGGGGACACCCACCCATCCCCTTGCTCTCTGAAGAACCCTCCTGTGCCTTTGACCCTGCTCAGGCCAGGTGACAGAAGGCCCAGGTGAGCAGGAGGCAGGACAACACCTCTCGTGAAAGCCACCATCCCGGTAATAGTGAGAGAAAGAGGGGTTGTGAAGGCCAGGAGCAGCAGGAAGGAAGAAGGGCCAGCGAGGACAGGACCTGCCCAGGGCAGGTCTCACGGAGACGGGCTGGGGGCAGGTTTGCAGCAGGCTCCGAGGAACCAGAGCAGCACAGCAGGTTCCTCCATGGCTTTCTAGCCTCTCTGAGCTTACGTGCCATGACAGCCGGATTCTGATAAATCCCTCCCTCAGGTTATTATGATGGAGACGTTTCAGGAGCTTCGTCAGCAAGACGCTTAATGCGAGGATGAAAATCCATCTGGGAAGCGGGAGCTCGTTACGTGAGCTGCTGCACCCCTCGGCTAAGCAGCTCTAAAGCATCATTAAAAAGTTGGCAGCAGGCACCTACCCGCACCTGTAATTGCCCAACAGCCCCAGACAGCCCGGCCCTGAGATTGTAGTTATTGACCCCAGGGGAGGCAGGTTACCTTGGCAGAACCGGGAGGAGCACGGCGCTCCTGACGTGGTTTTCTTCTGCTGACCAGCACTACTTTTTTTTGTTTTTTTAATTTTAAAAATAGTTTTCAAAAAGTGAACACCTAAATGCCTCAGCCCATTTCATTCGTTACGAGATTTTATAGAACAGAATCATGAGTAAGTTGAAGAGTGCTATAAAAACAAGGATATCATTATCCTTTGTTGGTCTGGTTAGAGGCTAGTAATCCACAGCACTTTACTGGAATATAATTGCCCTATATATAGATGTATAAAAGTAAGTTAGTGTAGCATATTCCCGTGGCTACTCTCTCCATCCACCCATGAAGAATACATTTTACTGAGCTGATTGGAATGGAATCCTTTAGGTTTTAATTTTATTTTCTAAGGAAAATGTCTACATATTCATGTAACTTTCTTGGAGGCTCCTGTAAACAAAGCATTATGTTCAGGGCCACTGCCAGAAATAAGATATGTCAGAGGTCTGTAACCCATTCAACAGAGCATCAGTCAATGGCCCAAGGGTACTTCCTTGCGAGGGAAAGGGTAAAATAACTGAGGTCAAGGCCTCAAACGCAGCTCTAGTTTTAATCATGTTGTTGATTTAGAGCATAACATGCCTTTTTTTCTCCCTTCCCAATTGTCAAAAACCATTTTGTTTTTCTTGACATGTCTAGAATGGCCCCAATGTCTCTAGATAAACCACGTTTGTTCCTCACACTACTCGATGCTCAGCTCATGGGCACCTACATACATTGTCACTGAGATGCAAATATATAGGCTCTATATGTAAATACACTTGCTTGCCTCATGTTACTGTATAAACATGTGGAAACAGTGAGGGGCAGAGAGAGGACTAGTGTCTCTTGAGTAAGGGAATACTTCAGTAAAATCCATATACTTGGACAAAAATGAAACCATGGGGGTAAAAAGTTTTCATAGGATCATTTCTTAGATTTGAGAGCTAAAAGGGAAAAAAAAAGAGATAATAAGAAAGAGCAGGGAGAGTACCCAAGTGTTCAGTCCTCACTGGACATATTGAAACAGTTGTTTCTTAAAAAGATGTAAAGGTTTTGCTTTCATTTCACAATAAACCCAAATAATTTGCAAAACTTCTTTGTGCCTGTGAAACGGAATCTGTTTTTCCAGCCATGACACATTTTCTGTTAATACATTGACCAGCTGAATAAAGGCACCAGAGAAACACCCAGTTGGCTGGTTTGCTCTCTCATAGAAAACACACTGAACTTGCTTTTAAAATACAATTACCCAGCAGCATCAATGGGATCATCTTGGGACCAATGCTGCATGATACCGTTCTGGTAGTGTCACAGGAATCTTTCCCAAGAAAAATTTGGTTCAAAATAATTTTCATATAGACAGCTCAAAAGCTTATGAAAATTTCTAGAGGAGCCACTTGTGAACCGTGTACATATAAAATTCAGACAGTTCAAGTGCCACATCCTATGCTAAGCAGCAGCACCATGAAGAAGTGATGGTTAAGGACGTTCTACCCTTGGCACTCAGACCAGCAGCATGTGCCCACACGTGTTACCATCACACAGCAACATCCTCTACGCAATATTCACTTTCAGCCTCCATCTTGGAGCCCTGGTCACAGAAACTGTCCCTCTCCGTTCTCTGCTGCTCCTGACACTCTCACACCTCGGGTTTGCATTTTATCCCTCAGCTTCTCTCTCCCGCACCTTACACGCTTTTCCCTTTCTGGCCACGAGTCTCCAGCACGAGCCCACCAACCCACGCAGCCGTAGCCCACAGGCAGAGCAACAAGTGGAGCAACTCAGCAGCAAGCTCACCGTTCCCATGTTAGGGCTGAAATTCTGCCCCAAAGGAAGCGGCAAAAACCGTTGAATTTCTGCCAAGGCGACGTCCAGCCCCAGGCAAAGTCCAGGCAGAGAGAGGGAGACTGCTCCCAGTGATCCCAGGAGCGCAGGTGAAACCCCAGCGCGATCCTGCAGGTTGATCTTGGGCACGGCACCCATGGACACCACCCAGTCTCGGAGGAAAAATCACTGCGATTGTTAAACAGGCCAGCCTGACCGCAGCATCCTTCCCACGTCACAAACAGCCAGCGCACCGCACAGCTGGGGATGACAACAAGAAAACGTAACGTGCTTTAAGGTACCCACGGGTGTTGCGCAGTTTAAATGAACTTGGGGAGAGCGTTCCTGTGAAATCTACTGAGGAGAATTATTCCCTTTGGGGCTGACTATTACTCTGAGTTCTGTATTTGTATATGTTGTGGATAAACACTAAATTAAAAAAAAAAAACATGCAATAATCAGAAATAGTCCATTTCAGGTTTGTACAGCAACTACTTTATTATTTTCAAATGCAAATGTTTGCATTGTTTGCTATTTTACAATTTTACAAACTAGGTATAAAAGACCATAAATAAATGACATAAGTTATGTGTACCTAAAATTCATGGAGGGGGGAAAAATTACAAATTAAAACAAAATAGAAAAATCTATATATCTAACCCAGAGATCGTTCAAATGCACAAACCAAGAAATGCTGTTAGATTTTATCAGTATGAACTAAATTATAATATGCCTCATACATTCTAATTTTAACCACAGTCCTTGCATATTCCAACATACTTGCAGTGATACAAAAAAATAAATGCACTCTCTTTTTATTCGTCTGATTAGTATTTCAGATTTTTTTTTTTTTCTGGCTATGAAAATGTCACATTAAAGAAAAATACTGCTTTTTAAGTCCTGTTTACCGGTTACTTACCAGCCTTTTGTATTTTATACATATATATTTTTAATACATAAGATCCATCACAAAATTAGTACAGCAAGAAACCTGGACAAACATCAACCAGTGGTGTGTGAGCAGGACAATTTCTTAACAGAGGCTTTTGGTGAGAGACAGCCCTGGTGACGGCCTCTTCGGACACGGCCGCAGCGCCGCAGCGCTCGCTTTCCCTTCGCCGGTGCCGGGGGCACAGCCGGCACCTCCACTGCCCACCGATCTGTCCCGGCAGCAGAACCGCGGGTGACAATGGGCTCAGGGGTCAGTGAGGAGGGGACAGAGGAGGAAGCAGGAAAGACTTGGAGACACCTCACTTGGCTCTGGCCAAGGCTGTGCCCTTTGAACGCGGAGCATCCAGGCTCCCCTGTGCTGACTGCAGTGAGCCTGTCCCCTGGGCTTGCTGTGGGGCACAGGGCACCGTGGCAGACACTGGCCCCTGCGGAGCAAGCGGGGAGCACCACCTGCCCCACTCCGAATACCCAGCAGTCGTAGCTTCTCTGGGCTCCAGCACACAGCTCAGCTCAAACCAGCTTACGTGACATTTAAGAGTGTTCTCCAAACACAGAGAGCTTCTCCAGGTAGCACCACAAGTCACAGCCCTGTTGCTCAGGTCGCAGAGGACGGAGTGCCTTCTACTGCACGTCACCTGCCCCTCATCGCCCGCACCAGGAACACGACATGCTTCACGACTCTCTTGCTAACTACTGTAACCTTACAGGTCTTGTTGCATTTTTGTTCCTTAACTGTGCTGGGAGCAAAGTGTTTTGATTATTACGTTACAGGTTTTCACAGCTTGCACACAGAGCAAGGTGCTTCTGTGAATGGAAGAATTGCATATATTTGTTCGCATTCAACAAGTCTTTAAAATCCTATTTTCACAGATAAAAAAAGGCTACTTAAGAATTCAGTTCAGGGTTACCAGTGGATGGATATGCAAGGTATTGCCTCCATCACCTTGTCATTGAGAAACTGGTCCGTCTTGATCATAAACAGGGTATTAGTACGAATAAACGACACTTAGGGAAATCTTTAGCACCCTTATGGATCCCCTAATCCACAACTCCAAAACTAACTTGAAATTGCCCCCATTTCAGGCTGCAGAACTACTCATTAAGGTTAGTGTGGCAGCTAAAAAATACATTTATAGATACAGAAATTTAAACTTTTTTTTTTTTTTAAATGTGTGTATTCTTTCTACCATTGCAGACATGAGCTGTTCGCTGCTCTCCTATGACAGGGGACTCCTGCGGTTCCAGAGGTGTTTTCGGCACATTCACAGGCAGTTCTACACACGAGGTGACTCTCACGCAAACACACACACACAAGCACACATACGCACCTTTCAGATGAGATAATAATCCATTATCCATTCAAGGAAAAAAAATATATTTATATCACTGCAATGGCACGTTTTGTGTAAAATGTCAGTTCAGCAATGTATATAGGCAGCTCACAGGAACTGGGTTCTTTGCTGCGGCACCTGGCCCGGCGTCCATGGGAAGATGTGTAGTGCTCCGTCACCTGCATTCATCCGAGATGCAGCAGTGACAGCCAGGGGGATGAGGAGAGAAAATAACAAAATATATAAATAAAACCGAAGGTAGGAAGAGAAAGCAGGAGGCAAGGAAAACAAAAAAAATCCAGAAGTCTGCTGGGCTTTGACACAGTACATTCCTCAAGTGACAACTGGGTGCTGAGTCTTATCGAGTTAGTTATCTCTCAGTGAAGGAAAAAACAGGATGGGTGGCAAGATGAAGTAAAAGTCACACTCTCTTCAGGGATTGATGACTGTTCAGTGTGTGTTTTCCAGAATCAGTGCTGGGGAAGATGCAGCCATGGATCCAGAAGGCTTCATGTCCAGTCTATGTTCCTCCATGGTCAATATGATCAATAGGCCGGGCTACGAGGCCATGAAAGCAAAATCTAATTTCCCTGCACAAAAAAACGAAACAAAACAAAAATATATTTAACGTGCAACAAGACAGCAAGCAGACCTGCTCCAACACCTCTGCACAGGCTTCCCAGCAGAAGCGCTGCTGTGGGCAGCCGGCCCCTCCCTGGCCGCCCCAATGGCTGGTTCCCAGCAGAGGAGACCTGGACTCATCTCTGCCCTGGTGAAGAGGTGAGATGGCAGCAGGCCCACAGAATTAAACCTCTCCCAAGAGGGGAGAAGGATTTCCTGAAGGACAGAGGAGGAAGAGAGGCAATTCTCGTGCAAAAGGGCGGCTGAACGGCCAAGCAGGAGGCTGTGGCGCATCACCGCCCAGCGCGGCCATCTGGGCAAACACGGCCAGCCGTCCCCAAAGGGAGAGAACCTGCTGCCTTCCTCGTCCCTCTTCTTTTCCCTGCACTACTTCCAAGTCTCGTTTCTGTGACATATCTTATATCTATATATACAGATCACATATCTTTTTATATTTATACATACCATCTATTTTTTTTTATTCTGCTCTCCTCTAGTTAAAATCACAATGAAGCCAATACCCCCTCACTGGACATGTTTTATCACAAGGAATAAAAACACCAATGGCAGCTCTGAAAACGCAGCATCTGAGCTGCCTTCACAGTTTTCATTCTACAGGGACAGAGTTTTTCACTTTGTGTGGAAAATATTGGACTGTTTTGAATCACTGTCACTAGACTACAAGAAAGCAATTTTATAAACTGGCCAGAAAATTGGATGCATTTTGTTTTTACGTAAAAAACCAATCTCAACAGAATGCAACAGATTTACAGCAAGAAGAAACTTAGAGTGTCTCTACACTTCAGAAGCAAAAGAATTTTGCTGCTGAAAGTACAAGTGTCAGGTGTTTAAAATGAGAAACCACTTCTTATGTTGCCTGGCAAAATGATATTAAAACATGCTGGTTTAAGTAGTTTTTTAGAAGAAATCTTAAATTTCTTGAAATGGAAAAGCCTTTGCAAGTAATACTGCAGAACAGTTTTCACTAAGCTGTCATAACTTGACAGGATCCACATTTAGCATCCCATATACTGAACAAGTTGTATTCTGAGAAACTTGGGGGTGAGGGAGAGCTAGTGGTTAAAATCAGCAAGTTATTGTTAAAAGTGACAAAAAGCGATGTGAGTGATGGTACGGTAAGTGTGACTTGTTCAACTGAGTGAGCTGGTTTGGATTTAGAATAAATGCAATTATTAAATCTGACATATAAAGAACTACACAATTTCTGAATTTGCTGTCAGGTGCAGAGTGGGACCAAAATACTAGTGACCAAAGAGCCAGTCCTAGAAGCATCAAAATATACATCTAACCTTTCTGACGTTGTGCCTGGCACAGCTGAAATGCAATATCTATTCTAGAGGATGTGTCACGAAAATCCTCCTCCTACCAGGCACAGCACAAATGGGCCACATCCAGTCTCTTTTCTAAGGTCATCTCATCACTTTGGTGCTCGAAAGGACTTAAAAATGAATCTAATTTACACAGTGTGTTCAAAACCAGCAATAAAAGCTTTAACACACATAAAATTCAAGCCTGACTGTTTTCAGAGCTTTACCGGATAAAGCTTTACCTGATGTGACCCAATGAGGACAACCACATTCCTATAGCAGATACGTCCGCCTAGCAACCCAGGAGATGCTTTCCCTCACTCAGCTTTCCACCGGAGGACTCGGAGGGCAGCATTTCAAGCAGGTCATGCTCCGTCTTGTTTGCCGTACTTGGAGAGGAGCACTTTGACCTTGGCCATGCAGCCTACACCTGGCACCCACACCCACAGCTGCCTCGATAATCCAGCCCATGAGGCTGGGCTCAAAAACGAGTTTGGTTCCCACAGCTGATGAGACCGGATCACCACGTGTGATGTGTAACAGGGCTGCGTAACACAGAGCAATCGCCATGCCCGACACCCGAACTCCGCACAACCAGGGAGGCTGGATGCATAACCCCATTTCCTTCTGCTCCCCTTGCCATAAAACCACTGACACAGCAACTGAGACTAATCTTTCTAAATCACAAATATCAGTTTTACTGTTGTTCCTGAGAAGACAGGAATATTCCTTGGTTTTTCTTAGTGCGTGTATGAGTATTGGTACTTTCCAAGGTTATTCTTATGTTCTATGTGATCAATATGTGTGGCTTTTTCAACCCAAAAATATTAGGGCTTTCCTACTGCTCTCAGTGTGGAGTGGGGTCAAGCTCTTAGCAGTGAACTGAGCGAGCCTGAGACACACTCCTACACCTCGTCCACACACCCTAACATGCAACAACTTGAGAGCAAGACCAGGTCTTGAAACAGTGCCATCGTCACTGTCATCAGATAGAACCAACAATGTGAAACACTGAGCAATTAGTCTGGAAAACCACCACAGGTTCATACAACCCAAATAATACATACCATAGCACCCTTCCTGCCGCCCCCCCAGTGATGAAATCCTACCACGGTTTAAGAAATAAAGCACCACAAACATGTTGGACACTGTACCTCCACTGACCTTCTCTGTGTGACAAAGTGAATAACTTCTTGAAAGAGAATAGAAGTCTCAAAGCTCCATAGCCACGATTGTCACAGCTGACTACTGGCAAGGCGTTCCCAGAAGTGGTAGGCTTCAGCACGGCACAACAGCAGCCCATCATCTCCCCAGAAGTCCAGTTTTGCCCAGTAATCCACGAGGTGGGTCATTTCATGTTTCAAGCCCATAAGTGGGTAGATCACTAATCAGCAGGCACTGATTAGCCAAACGATAATCTCACTGAGGTTTCTGCAAGGTATTAGTGATGCATCAAGTCTGCAAAAAATATCCTAGGGCAGATTCTTCATTCCAGTGAAAGATGTACAATGGTGGTTTCACCCACAAATAAACCACTATGGTTGTAATCCTATGGGTCACAGGGAGAAGGAAAGTAACTTTTTGTTTTTTTAAGCACAGTATCTGGCAGCAAACATAGCATCAAAACTTGAATGTGACTTTATATTTATATAGATACATGTATTTTACATATCGTTGATCAACAGAGGAGTATGTTCCAAGAAACAATTCGTTCCAGGTCTGGTTTAAAATGACGGCTTGTCATTTCTGGAGGCCCCCCTCCCAACATACACACTCGGTTTCCACAATCTGTACATCAAGCAATGCTGCAGATCTTTATTTCGACGGGCGAGGAGACAAGTAAAAAAAGTGCAGTTCTTCAATTAAAGTGCATGGATGAGGTAAACTAATTTCAAGAGTTTTGAGTTTATTCAGTACTGGCTCAGACGGGAACCATCCTGCCGTGCATCTGTTGCATCTGGGTGCGCATTGCTTGAACGCTGCTCAAGATCTTGTTCTGGTGGGCGATGGCAGTGATCCCAATCCTTGCCAGGTCACTGTGGAAAGCAAGAGAAGAAGCAGGGTGCTGAGAACCATGGATCAGATGCTGGTGCAGAGAGAAATATTAAGAGTTAACCACAAGCAACATAGCAAAAGCGAGGCAGATGTACAGAAATGTTTAATTAAATAAGTAAAGGCATTGTGGAGGCATTTTAATGTTATCCTCCATCCAAATGAAAGGCATTCCATTCCTTTAATGAGTGTAATGATATGCAGCACAAAGCAAAAGAGGCCGATTAAATCCAGATTTACCAGTTTCTTTGTTATATCGCTGAGTACTTACTCCTGGTTCATATGCACCACAGCCTCTAGGGTGGTATAGCCGGCAGCTGTGAAGTTATCCTTGTATCGCTCCATTTTAATGGCTTGGAGCCAGTCACTGACAGAAACCACCGCCGAGAACTCAGGGGAACTGGGATCCAGCAGGGCTGTGCTGGGCCTGGATGCCAAACAGTGAAAGGACAGAGAAACGGTGTCAGCTGGATCGCGAATCGCAAACCAGAGTTTGGCTTCTGCAGCAATTCTGCTCAGCGATCAGGGAAAGCAGGGGCAAGACGTGCCCAGCAAAACTGGTGGCTCTGCACAGCAATGTCCAGAAGTGCAAGAAACTTCACAAAATGCAAAGTAACAGGCCAATTTTTGCTAAGAATGAATTTGACCTTAGGTTTCTACTTTTGCCATCAGATCTAATCTGAACCACGATGCCACTTACAATTGCCACCTCAGAGGCAACCACATTCACAGAAGATGCTTTTACTTTAGAAAACAAAGTGGATGGCAGCGCTGGACGGCATTCAGGCTGCCGGGGCCGCATCTCGCAGGCAGCGATGCCAGACCTTGCCAACCCCGCGTGTGTCGGGGCTCGGCTCAGCAGCTATAGAAACACCGCTCAAGTGTGCGCAAAGGAACTGGGAGCTCACAACCTGCCTGACTGGTTTGGAGGGCAAAACCCAAGGCGAGTTCAGATAAATCCTGCTTCCAGCCAGGTTCGCAGGCAAGCTCAGTGCATTCAATCAAACTCAGGGCAGCAGGGAGTTAATCCTCTCTTTAATCAATCCATTCCTGACCGGCGCGTGTGCCAGGAGTGGCGGGAATCACGTGAGCTTTGATCTCTGCTCGCACCGGGGAATGTGCTTCTCATTTCCCCTTGCACAGATTTGCGAATAATTATTTTTACGAAATTTGCTTCTCTTATTAATATCTCATTTATTATTTCATGTCCATTGTAAATCACAGTTTCATTAAACCATTATAAATTATTACTATCTATCTAACCAAAACAATTATAATTTAGCAATTTATTTGAAAATACACATCATCAAAGATTAGGTGTGCAATAGCATATCTTGCCTAAGGCACCGAGTACATGCCAGTAACACTTGGTACACAACTCTTTTACTGTACAAGCTAACACAAGACCAATGATGGCAACCTAATTATATACAATTATGCTTCACATATATAGTTATATATTAATAATGTTATATGCATAGTGGGAATTCATATTCCAAAGAGAATATAAATATCTATAAATAGCCATGAACAAAAATGATCTTGAATAGGCTATTAATTTTTGGTTTGTATATATAAACACACACACACATATATATATATACACATACACACATAAAATGACCTTGAACAGGCTATTAAATTTTGTAGAATCTATGTATTTTCAAAGAGTACCGGTAAAGTGGAAAGAAAGCAAAATGGAGGAGTTCATACTGTCACTCTCAAATCAAATTATCACGGTAGATCATATAGTGATTCTCACCATGTAAATTATTTAAGCCTCAAGGGTGGACACATTTTTGCCAGGTTACCAATGCAATTAGGGCAATCTGAAAAATATGTGGTGACAGTAGCCTCACAGGGTTAATAACCCCTCTTCTGATAATCTAAGTTGGAGGCAAGAGTCACAAAAGGTCCTACGAGTTTAAAAATGAGAATAGCTTTTTCCAGAGTGTTGTTATGTTGGAGGCTGAATCAGAATCTCTGTTACTCCTTCACTGATTTAAGAAACTTAGTTTTGTATTGTGCAACGAACATTTTTGTACCTTCCCTTCTACCAAAAAATATTTTACCATTATCTTCCTCTCGTTTCTTTTCTTTTAAGCTTTTTTTCCATATTTGCTGTAAGCAAATTTATCTGACAAAGCAAAGACATTTGAAAAAATTAGAACAAACCTGTTGCAAATTAGTAAAGCTCTTGTTACTTCAGCAGTGTTTCACCACCTTAAACAAACTGCTGATCTGTCCCAACAACATTACTTTATTTTTACCCTACAACTCTGGGAGGTTCCTTCCCACTGTGCTTCTTTTGCACGTACCAGGTATACCATGCTTAGGAAACAAAACAAAACACAAATGTAATGTGGGATTGGTGGAGACATGAAACTGGCTTTCCACAAAATTAAATTCAAATTCACATAAAAATTAATCCACACCTTCCCAATGCCCGCAAGGCGTTGGCTGTAACACCGTAACGCTCATTTGCAAATCCTACACAAATCTAGGGTTTATAAAACTTGATGATGTGTAATACCTTTCCTGCAGAAAACCACATCACTCCTGTTAGCTCCACTGCATTAAGGCCACCCCTGCAAGCCCTTTCACTGGGGGGAGAGGGAACAGATGCCGCAAACTTCATCTTCAAACAGAGCTTGCCTGCATCCGAACTTTTTCAGGACATGTTTAGGATTGTGTTATAAAGCTGGTTGGTGCTGTGTGTACAGTAACACCTTTGCTCATTCAATTTTCCTTCTCACAGAGGCAGGAGCTGGGGTGCTCAGTGGGGCTCAGCAGCGTGCCAGCCCACCCCCTGCCCTCTGGCATGCTGCAGTGTCTGCTCTGCAGTCTGGCTTTGCAGAGCTAGAGCTCGCTCTAATCCCAGCTCAGAGCTCTAAGTGACCTGCAGCTTTGCCTGTCAGACCCACTGTGCTCCCGCGTACATCATCGTTACTGAAGCACAGCTGACCTGGAGCTCTCGCTGCCTGTCCTCTTCAGGCTGTTGGGGTTGCGGATGAGTTTGTCCAGCATGTTGACGATCTGTCCAAATTTAGGCCTGTCACTGCGTTCCTTCTGCCAGCAGTCTAACATCAGCTGATGGAGAGCAATGGGGCAGTCCATCGGGGGTGGCAGCCGATACCCTTCTTCAATGGCTTTAATAACCTATAAATGGCACAATTAGGAAGACATTAGAGAACATCAGACACTACTCATGTCTACCAGCTGAGTATCATTTATCCTAGGGCGATCCAAAGTATGGAAACAAATCCACAATTAAGTGAAACAACATGGAAAATTGCACTCAGACGCAGGCAGCTGGTGGTCTCAGAACTGTCATTTCTCCTCAGCAATTCAAAACTAAAAGGGTACAGTATCCAAAGCAGACATCAGATAGACCAGGGCAAAGTAACACAAAACAGCATATGGGATACAGGGATGACAAAATAGCCCAGGGTAGAATTAAGCAACTACCCCAGTTGGACAGAGGGCTGGAGAAGCACCAGATCTACAGCAAATCTTTAATACCCGTGAATTTTGGGTGCAATATGTTGAAGATGAAATTTTCCCCATCATTTTTAGGGTACAGCAGATCATCCTCTCCTCCTGAGGCAGCTCATCTCTGTCGCTAACACCTGTTCTCTCTCCACTGTATGCTCTGAACCAAGGAAAGCAGAGATGGGAACCCTTTTGTGCAGTTTTATCAAGAAAGTTACCTAAGTCCAACACAGTAGTTTAAGTGTGCATTTCATATTTAATAGAAAACAGAAAACTCACAAGCTGAAGTAATTTCAGACCCTCTAAAAGGGGCTCTAGAGCTCTGATGGCTTCTTCACTCTCTCCGGAGAATGGAACATGACCAGGACTCACATGACAGGGACATGACCCAGAAGCCTTCAGATCTTAATTAATCAATATGACTTTGCTGGCAGGATTCACCATGAGACCAGGAGTGCACTGAGACTGAATTGCACTAAATTCCCTCATTCTGGTCTTGTCCAATTAGCAGCTAAAATCCACTGGGAGGACAGGGCAAGGGATAAGTTTGCACTAGTAGCAGCTATTCAGTGACCACAAACAAAGTGGCTCTCACTGCTCCAGAAGGTACAAAAATCCTTTTGATTTCTCTTGATTAAACAGACACTGAGAATAATTTGAAGTCCACTTCTGCTTCCTTGTGAAAAGCACTGCTCCCACCATTGTTAAGGAGAAAAAAATGGTATGTCTATGGCATGTACTAAAAAGAGGATGCAAAGACAGTAATATTGGCTTTCACCACCCTGTTCAAGCCAGCTTTTCGACCTGGTCTAGCACAGCACATTAGCAGCATTCACCAGCCAAACGTGGTAGCTCTGTGCTTGTTACACTGAGCTCCACTGTGCTGTGGAGACAAGCCTGATAAAACCAAGACACATCTGGTGTTTTATTTTCTTGCTAAGTCTTGATGACTTCCTGTTAGCAACGGAAGGCAACATTGGGTGCCAGAAGAGACATTTCACATCAGAAGGAAATTAAAATTATATCCCCCATTTAGATTAAATGCCATCCACATCTAGACACTCTTTGAAACTGTTCAGCTCTACATAAGAAAACAGATGACTTGTAAAACGACTTAACCATTCCCATGACCGTATATTCAGATTAGCATTTGCTTCTTCCTTTATATGTTTGTAAACCCCCTGGGAAAAGAATTATGCATAATCTATGCCTCATTTTCACTGGGATTTATTTTTTTTTCATTTAATAAAAATTCTATTAGCAAAAGCCCTTATTAGCATTATTATTAAACACTCTTCTGGAATACCAGCCATTGTGCCTGTTCCCTCTTGGAATATACTGAAGTAGTCCAGATGGTACGGTTAAACAGGACATGCATAATTTAAGAATGGTCATTTAGGAAAGCTGCTTTTTAACGTCCTCAGGGGGCAGCCATGCAGTTGTGGCAAGGATGCTCTGACTGATAATCAGAATTGGATATCATATGTGTTGGTTTAGATATCCTCAAGAAATAAAATAATCTGGAAGAATTACAAGCATACTGGGGCTTGAAGAATTAACTACTAATAGGAAGCCCCATTAAATTCAATGTTTTTTTCTGAACGACTTTCAATAAAGTTGAGATTTACTATTATATCAAAATTGAAATCTTCCTTCTCTTGACAGTATTACTATCTGACAGCTTAAGTATATTCATTTCCCCTCCCTCCATTCTTCTTTTCTAATTAAATCGCTTATACTAATTTCCTAAAATTAAACAAACAAACAAAAAAGAAGAAAAAAAAAAAAGGACAAAAGATACATGCAGAAGTTGAGTTGTAGACTCTACCTTGGGAACCCCCTATTCCCTGACCACAGATCAGGCTTGAAGCATTCAAGGAAGTCTTAGTTCCAGAGAGGTTCCCTGAGAAACCACAAATCTACCACCCATGATATCCTTCTAAAAACACGGAATAAATGTCTTATAACCATATAGCAATTGACACAGAAACACATCAGCAGACATCTAAGGACAAAGACGCAGGGGGAAAGGGAGAGAAAAGGAAGAGGAGGAGACTCACATCTTGGTTGGACATATCCCAGTAAGGCCTTTCTCCGTAGGACATCACTTCCCACATGACGATGCCATAGCTCCACACATCACTAGCAGATGTAAATTTACGGTAGGCAATAGCTTCCGGTGCAGTCCACCTGATGGGGATCTTGCCACCCTATCACAAATAAAAGAAATCACAGGCTAAGTCACTGACCAAGTAACGTGCGTGGCTGACACTGTCCCACACTGCCATTAAAAACACAAAATGGTTTTCTGTATGCAATTCTAGAATCCTTCTGAAAAAACCAGCCACTTTCTCTTTTTCTTGCCATAAAACTGTCAGATCCAACCAGGAGGCAACGCTGCCCATCTGTTTTCTTTAGTCACAAGGAGGCGAACCAGTAAATTATTAAATGTATTTTTATCAGCCCTCTAAGAGCTCTCTGCTTAAAGCTATGCTGAAGCATGAGAACAAGCCAGTGGTTTTACAAAGTATATATTAGAGATTTAGTTGACAAAACAAATAAGTACATGCTGTTAATTACTATTTCCTTGCTTGCCTGTCTGACCTGTTTGGCCTGTTTCAGAAAAATGGAATTATAAATGTTTTGCTCTTCAAAAAGGTAAAATAAAGAGAGGATAAACTGGGAAGATTTATGAATACTGTGGTGTTTCCCATGGGCAATATCCCAACTCCTACCAGAGATGTGAGAAGGCAAGCAAGCCTCTGGGCTCTCCCAGTCCCTGTGGAAGAGTTCAAAGCAGACCATGGTACAAGGCTGCGTTTGATACCTGTTGGAGAGAGCTGCCTCTTGTTACAATACTTCTTTTTAAACAAACAAAACCACTTGGGCCTCTGATTTGGGCCACCGAGGTCCTGCACTGTTTTATAAAGAACCCACTCCATCCTGTTTATCTGATTTTTGCCTTAGCTGAGTGATCCCAGGCCAGAGATTTCTCCTTTTGTTTATGTTAATATGCAAGGTGTTTTTAATTGAGCTTTTGGTTTCCTGCAGTTCCATCTGGGGAACGACTTAAGCTGAACAAAGGTTTTAGGGATTTTTTCATTTGCTTTTATGCTTTTTTGATTAAGTTTATTTTGGTAGGTTATTTCTCAGCACTCTTCTAGACATTTTTTATCCATAACTGAATGCAGCATGTGCATACTTAATGGTTTATTGTTCTAATATCTCTCTCAAGTGTTTAATATGGACTTGTTCCAAAGCCAAGTGAAATCAAAAGGGACGTGTCTCCTGGCTTCTTTGGCCTTTGCATCAGGCCCTTTGAGAATCAGGTTGTAGCACTGTGTGCCTTGTGTGTCTATAGGATGCTTTCACTTTAATGAGTTATACTACTTATGAGGAGCAGAACACATCGTTTCCTTAAAAAAAGGATGCTTTAAAAATTGCATTATATTTCATCTTGTCTGGTTATGAAAAAGCTCTGTTCCTCCTTTCAGACACAGATGCCTGGACATTGTTTATACATGGTTGTCATTCTAAAAATTGACAATAAGCTCCTCTTATTTAGCTGCTCGAGTACGGTGGAATTCATCCAAATTTTCCTGATCCTTCATTACTGATAACAAATGAAGACAATGCACTCTAATGCAAATGTCAAAGATTCCCTGTAGTTTGCTCTTGAAAGCAAACATAATACTACATCTTCACTTACTAAATTCAAAGGGAAGCTTTTCAATCATTTCTGTCTTGCCCTAGTGTGTTTGTCTAAACTTTGATTTCCCTGAACACAGCTTTTCAGACCTTTTGCCTCTTCCACTTGCCACCCCTATGAGTGAGAAATACCAAATCTGGCCAGCGTTTAATACTACATGTGTCTATCCTTCCCTGTAATGAACTGTGAATCCATTAAAGGATGAGTGTTGGGATTAAACTGCAAAATCTGAGTGCTGCAAACAAACTCTGCACCAGGGAGAACAGATGGAGAATGGCAGATATTTAAAAACGAAGAAAATAAGCAATTAAAAAGGAGACTTTATAAACTCTGACTTTTTTTTTCTTTGTGTGCATGTTAATTACAGAGGTATTAGTACAAAGGCCAGTAGTGGTCGGGGTGTTATTTTGTGGCCAGAAGTACTTGTGTTAGAACACTGGGATGCTGAAATACAGATAAAATGGGAAAGAAACAAAAAATGGGAATACAGGCCTCACACTCTTCTCAGTCCAAATTATTTAGGTCAAATTTATGACTAGCTTTTGGAAGGGCAAAAGTGGATTTTTAGGGTTTTTTTGTGGCATATCTACACTTGCTGAATCAAACCTCAGTGGGACTAGCCACTTGCCAATACTCATGGATGTCTGTAGATATATCAGAAGGAACAGAAGCCTAAGCTCTAATTTCTGGCTTCAGATTCCTGTCACGCACTCTAACACTCCGAAGGAATCAGACAAATACTGATGCAATTGCTGATGTAGCAATAACATCAATTTATACCAGCTAGGGAGTCTGGGCCAACATTTATTTTTAGGTGTGATATGGGTTTTCACTTACGACTGAGATTATTTTAAAACAAACCATTGTCAACTCCCACACAGTCGGACAGAACCAGACAAACCCACTGGGTGTCTTCTGTCCCTCCTTACCCGTGTGGTATAAGCGGCTTCAGGGTCGTCTTCCAGGACGCGGGACATGCCAAAGTCAGAGACTTTGCAGACCAGGTTGCTGTTGACCAGTATGTTCCGAGCAGCCAGATCCCGATGCACGTAGCTCATGTCAGACAGATACTTCATTCCTGAGCCAATGCCACGAAGCATCCCCACCAACTGGATGACTGTAAATCTGCCATCATTCTTCTGCATATGGGGAAAGGAAGAAAATCACAGAGCATTAAGCTAAAAGCCACATTATTGCCATTGCTGAAACTGGCAAGGAGTGTATCTCTGGATTCCCATCTTCTCCTAAATAAAATGCAATCTTATTTCCTCACTCTCCTGACTAGTGCCTATAATTCACCAGTAAAGTAAAAACCCAGAAGTTCTGTCACAGCTTTCAGTGATGCAGTATCCAGCTTGCAATGAATCTGGTTTTAATGACTCTATAGCACTGCGATGCTTTCAAAAACGGAGAAAATCAGAACTGTTCCCATTAAACACGGATTATTTAAGACCCTGCTATTTTAAACACTACACTTATTCTAGATTCTTCCACTTTACATTTATTCTGTTTTTTGATAAAAACAACAGAATTTCCAAAGTACAAACATAATTTCCTTAAAAATGCTGAATTTTCATTATCTTTCTGCAAAAAAAAAGAACCAGAACGAAAACCAGAAGATGCTTCCCAGTATAAAAATTTCCTTAGTTTATTATGAAGAAATTACCTACCCTGAGGAAGGCATCCAAGGAGCCATTCTCCATGTACTCAGTTATGATCATTACCGGTTTACCTAGAATTTGCAGAAAGAAAAACACAGTTCCTTGATGAACACAAATGTTAATGGGATAAAAATGGGTTGCACATGATTTTACTGCCAAGACACCTGGCTTACACAATCTAATTTAATTTGAAAAGCACCAAGCTTATGCCTCAGCTGTGGGGAGCAAGAGAAGAAATATTATAGGACAGAAACATATAAAGGGCTCCATCTGGAAGGTTAACCCTTTTGTTGACTCATTGACAAGGTCTTTAACTAAAGTGGCTCCTGTTCTCCAAGGAATATATGAATTGATAATTGATAGCTAAGAAACAAAGATCAGTTCAAACTTGACAAAAATCTTTAGTGTAATTAAATTGCTTGCAGACTGGAAAGCCTTCCCCTTTCAAAATGGAATTTGTGAATGACTTGGTCTCTCAGCCTCTTTTGAAAGATCAGCGCTTAGGGCAAGTTAGAAGCTGTCAGCAGCCACAAGGTATTCCAAGACAATTGGATTCAAGAGTGCAAAATACAAGCTGTTCCTCTCAACTTTCTCTGTCCCGAATTTGTATCCCATGTCTCTCGTTATTTATAAATGAGCCAAAGCCCTTTGCCTCGTGAAGTCAACCACAGAATAAATGATTCAATGAATTGTGTCACTTGTGGGGCACGGTGCTTCAGCAGCACTCAGCTTTCCCTGCTGCAGCACAGCCAGCCAAGCTGGGCAGTCTGAAGAGAAATGTAATGTCACGTTAGTGACATAAGGATGCTTTCTAGGTGCTCTCCTGCCTAAAACAACAGCAAATACATAAATAATGCTTGACATGGCTTTTAAGAGCTTTACAAAGTGGTGTGATGCTAAAACTGAAAACATTTAGGTATTATACATACAAGTAACTAATTATTTCACAGGGTTAAATCATGCTCAATATTCAGCACCTACATATTTACAGAAATAGGTCCAATATCATCTCCATTCTAAAAGTGAGCAATGGCAGACGTAGAGAAGCAATTTATCAAAGGTCAAAGGGCAAAAGCCCAGTCCCAAGATGAGCACTGCTAAGCCCACCTGAAGTCAAGGGAGCACCTGATGATCAATGCCGGGCTGTCCTGGCTACCCTTCCTTCCAGCTCTGCTTTGGCTACAGGAGCTATAGTTTCTTCCTAATTAAAAGACAGTGTCCCAGAGAAAACTGCTTTTGTACCTCTCAGAGCAGCTCTGAATAAGGGAACATTATGGGTAAAGACGATTTCAATGGACGTGTCACCTAGCCTGTAGATAGATCAATTCTGTCTTGGCATTAGAGATATCAGAACTACTAAACTTTTCCTTGCGTCTATCACCAGCAAGTATCTCCTCCAGAGCAACCAGCTAGGAAAATTATCCTACCATGACAGGCTGCAGCACTGGAAGTTGCCCTGATCATTTCTACCTCGGTGTGTTTTTCAGCAAGATGTGTTTAATTGGTTAGGGATTTCTGGTTTTGAAGTAACTTTTATTTTACTTTATTTGAAAACAATATGCTATAAAGACTGACTGTATTGAAAATTTTACATTATTTCACTTAGGCCAGCATATAAGTGTGACACATCACTGATTTCACTCATCATTACTTACTTCATCTTTTCAGTCCCAGTCTATCCTTTGCAGACCTTTTCCTATTCCTGCTTCTCCTTCCCAACTGATACCAAAACTCTTCCCGTTTCAGCCCCATGCAAAATGCCATGTCCATGATATGTCAGCCTGGCAGGTGAACCCTTTCTGATTCGCATGACTGCAGCAGAGAAGCAATGGCATTGCATAAAGCAAACGGGATGAAGGGCTTAGTGACCCTGGCTGAGTACGTGCACTCTTAAGAAAAGGGATGTGATAAAACATCATTCTCCATCTAATTCACTTTTGCAAGCATCCTTTGGTAGAAAGAGAAAAAACTCCAACCAAATCTGCATATCTCACTGTTTCATTTATCCTTTACAACTGTGACCGGAACTCTTCCACCGAACAAATACAGCTAAATGAGTTTTAATTAACCTTCCTCAATCAAAAGATACTATGTCAACGTAGAAAGGAAGAAAGGGAGACTCTTTCAGTGCATTAACATGTAATTTCATTACTCAGGCACTTCTTTAGCAGGGGAGTGGGATAGAGAGAGGAGAAGTTACCATCAGAGTCAATTATTAAAGTACTTGACTAGCAGCCAATAATGTATTCATGGTTTTTGCTGCCTCTCTCAACCCCCACCTACACCACTATTTATCTCACATTTTAATTTTCAGTTTATTAAATGCATTCATTTATCATAGCATTCAGAAAACCTGTGGAGAAATTGAGATAAATGTCTTCTTAAGTAGCCCTGTTTACCAAACAGCCCAGCTCCGTGGTAAGCGAGCCGGCTCGCAATGGCAATGAAACGTTCTCGGGTCAGGCGGCCACCTCCTCGGTGAAAATTTCAAATCATTTTAGTTTAGTGACAACTGCATTATGCAAATGCATACAGTAATTTATAACTGCTAGAGCTGTAATAGCTCAGGGGTTTCCAGCCTCGGTGGGATTTCAACACAAAGATCCCTCTGTTGCCTTGCTTTTAGAGAGGTGCTAGAAAAATCACTGTCTGCAGCAAACACAGTGGCCTGACCACAACGCCCTTGCCTTTGGCACAACAACAACAAAAGAAAGAGAGAATCAGACCTGCAAAATTTAAACTGACTATTATCTTCTAATTTCGGTTTAGAGGGAAGCCCTCAGCAAATTATGAGCAAGATCAGTCCAAAACCCTATTTTCCCTAGTGGAAACTGTCTTGAAAACCAAGCAGTTTGAGCCATTTTCAACAACTGTGAGAGAGGGAAGCACAAATGAGTAAGGGTAGGATTTCCAGAAATACAAGTGGTAGGGTAAGCATCCAGCTCCCACCGACATTCAAGAAGTACAGGGGTTTCAGTGGTATTTATTGATGGCTTTGACAACGCTCTATGGGAGATATTTTGTTCTTCTAGTAATATTTTATTTTTTTAACTTTTCATCCATATTTCATTTTAATTCCTTACACTATTAATATCCTGTGTTCATGTTCATCATGCACAACATCAGCTGCACAAGGTAAGCTTCACAAATTCCAGCCTTTAGCAGCAGCTCCCCAGATCCCTCTCTGCTTTCTTTGCTACCCCGAGCACGAGCCCTTACACCCAAAGGGTCTTTTAGGATCAGCACCCAGTGCCAAGCTTTGCCAACATGCTACCTAAGGCGGGCAGCATAGGGACAATAACTACACCACCGCAGCGGAACCTTATCAAGTCAGACCCAAGCACGTCTGCCTCACAGGTGTATTTTGAGTTGTAGCCTATAAACAGCACCCAACGAGCGCTGCCATTCTCTAAGGCAGGGTTCATGGCACAGTGAACGCTAACAGACTTAAAAAAAACCCAAACCAAACAAACAAAAAGATCAGCCAGGTAAATTCTGCTGAGTGAAATTATCATACCTGTGAATCAGAGAAAACAAATAAGCAAGTTTCACACTAAAATAGCCTCCTTCATTTCAAAGGCATGCTCCTTACATCTGTGCTTTGTACCTTAAACATATGACTCTGTAGTTTTGTTTTGATATTTTTCCCCCAACCATTTTAAATTCTTTGCTCACCATCTGCTTTTGCCTGCCCTGTAACAATCAGCTCAGCCTAGCAAAGATGCCTGCTTGGCATAGCAGGAAGGGGGAAAAAAGCCAACCCCTGCAGTATTAATTCCCCCTACAAAATCTTGTACAAGCTGCCTACGGATAGAGTATCAGTCGAAACCATAAACCCATTTATAGCTGACAACAAGATTAATGGCTTGTCCTGCACCGATTTCCTCCTATTAGCTATCAGTGGACCTGTTCCATCTGTCATTTCACAGGAAAGAGGGTAAGAAGGAAAAAAAAACCAGCACACACCACCACAGACTTAATTTCTCAGTGATTTCCAAACTGGTCTTGTCATAAAAACGACCTACTTACATTTAGTAACAACACCTTCCAAGTGGATGATATTGGGGTGGTCAAATTGTCCCATGATGCTGGCCTCACTCAGGAAGTCTCTCCTTTGTTTATCAGTGTAACCAGCTTTTAGAGTCTTGATAGCAACACAGATTTCTCTTTTTCCTGGTACTTTGAGACGTCCACTGCATACTTCACCAAATTCCCCTGAAGGAAAAAGGCACAAGAATCCACGGTCACGAACACAAAGCACACACTTGTGTTGTCAAACTGTTGTGTCAGTTAATTTGGAGGAACTGTCACACAAAAATCATAGGATCCCATGTTCCCTAAAAGCAAATTTAAAACTGTATTTTCAGAAAAAAATGCAAAAGTTCTGGCACTTACCCACACCAATAACTTTTTCAATCTTTATGCAGGAGGCATCAATTTCTTTGGCAAATTCTCTCACAGCTTGGTTTGGATCCTCATATGTAAAAGGATCCACATATGTTCTAACACCTGCAAGGCAGAAATGTTTTATTTGAAGTCACTGATCTACATGCTGCTGAACACAGAACATATGAGACTGAAGCCTTAATGATATACAACAGCAAAGAGAGTGTACAATAAAAATGTACTGTAAGCCAGGAATGACTGATGAAGGAAGGACTTCATGTATTTTTCCCCAAAATTGATTTTTTTAAATGTAAACATTTCATAATTCCAAATATTGATGTAAGGAATCAGGCTTTTGCCAATAGATGAGCTTCGCAAATCACCTGTCATCACTAAAATGCCAATAGCCTGTCTAAGGACCTCTGAGACTAAAATAGATCACATTTCCCTTTTGGGACCTGGGTGACTGAAATGGACGTAATAGTAGGATTCAGTCCTAGAAAAAACAGCAGGAAAGTTCACCTTTCCTCTCCTGCAGGATTGCCCCTGGCCCATCCAGAAACTGCCTTAGCAGAATATTGTGGGGAAAAATCATGCCTAGATATCACTACTAAGAACAGACGTCTATCAGTGAAACAGAACAATGGAAATAAATGAAAAATAAACGATGAACCCTTCTCCTGTCTGTGTCCTACATTTTTTTTTACCCAGATACTTCTATTTTCCCTGTTACTGAAGTGCATGGTTTTGAAGGAGGATGTTTGCAAGAGTGGAAAACAGAAACATATTCATCTCAGAGGAATGTCATCCCTTATTTCCCAAGCATCAGAACACAGGACATGTTTTACGAACCGAATCAAAAAATCCAAGCATCACTGCCTTTACCTTGGTTCAAATGTTTCTCCTCATCTGCCTCTTGCTTAGCCTTACTGTACTTACTGCGCCTGTCGAAACAAAATGAAAGAGCATTACAGTTCAGAATAAGTATCTTTGAGACAAGCTCGGTCTTCTTAACGTGCTGAGACTTGAGTTGTTTGCACCTGCCACGACCTGCGCTCGGCAGCTCCCCTGCAACAGCCCTGACACAACACACACCGGGGGTGGGAGATTCCGCTCCCCAGACTGCTCTAAGCGGTATTGGCATCAACAAAGCATCAAGGGAAACACACATCTCTGTGTTTGCATCTCGGCATTTAAAGAAAGAAAAGAAAGCTTGCGTTTAAACTACTTTTTCTTCAAACAGATATTTCCAATTCTGTGCAAAAAAGGGGCCTGTCGTGTGGATTTAAATGCTACAACAGCGGTGGTTTGGCAGATCGATTTTCAAACATAATTAGGCAAATGCCAATACCAACACACTTTAACTGCAAATTTAAAACTGGAAATGGTCTAGTAACATAGGAATGGCAGCAAAAAAAAAACCCAAACAACCCTGACCACCAAAAATGCAGATCCCCAAAATTTCGTTTGTTCTTTTAATCACTGTATAATTGAAGGGGGTAAAGAACTCCTGATAGCAGAGCTCCTCTACTAACCCTCTGAGTTGGAGACTATAATGTAGAGTAGTATGTTAATTCTACAGATTACTATTTCTACACCTACACACATTATATTGTATCCAGTTATGTATTTAATTAGTTCAGCTTTAAACTTCAATGGATAAGTGGCATCAAGAATGGATAATACAAAAAGCTAGTCTGTTAGGGAAGATATTGAGGAGTCAGCTCAGCCCAATGTGTACTGAGGTTCCCCAGCATTTAATGGTTTGTAGATGTAGGGATTAGATTTAGACTTTTCCCCATCGTTCCCTGGAAGTTCAGACCCAGGCATAAGAACAGACATTGCCAAAGTGAAGGGCTTATTTTTGCTCACTCCTCAGTTTGTCCGGTCCTATGGAAGGCCGAGTCTCCCAGCTAACTGGCAAGAGCCTGGGCTGGTGTGAAGAGGGAAGGCAGAAAGAGAAACCAAGGCTGCAGAACAGAGACGAGAGTGGCACTGCCTGTGATGTGCAGCCTGCTGCCTGCAGTGGGACTGGAGATTCCCCCTGCCTGCCAGGGGCACACCGGGTTAGAAGTCTGAAAATGGTGAATGGGTAGAGGAAGGTGAGAGCAAGACCTGTCAGGAGATGTGAGTTAAAAGGGGTCAAAAACTCGCAGGTAAGAGGAAGAAAAGAGATGACTGAGAGCCTCACTTGCAGCAAATTTTCCTAAGTCTCACCATTCCCCTCCTGTCAGCAAAACCTTCTGCCCATTAGCAAGAAGCATCTCACTTCCCACTCTGCAACTGGCCTGCGGGGAATGGCAGCTTCCCACCCCCAGCTGAAGGGCCATTTCCCAGCCTTTGTCTTCGCAGTCTTTTAGCACTGCGTGTCAAACCCACTAGGCTAATATAAAAACTATATATTAACCATGAAACAGAAGGAAAAAAAATCCTGTTTGACAAGTGAAGACTACCTGATCTTTGAATCAAGCCTCACAGCTCCCAACAACATCAACAGAACTTGTGTTCAGACATTAAACGCAGGTACACATCCAACCATAAACGGTTGGGAGCTTCTTTTCTTGATGAAAGTCAATTAAACGCAGATGGCTCCAAATCAGAGAAGCAACATTATTAAAAACCACACTGGATCCAAACATCAATTTAAACCATTTATTTGCCTGAGGACTTACAGCACTGGTATAATAGAGCGGAGTTAAATAAAAGGACTACGTTCTGTTCCTAGTTACTGAACTGGTTAAGAAGGAAGAGGCTACACGAATCTCACCCAGTGCCATAGGGCACTAAGTCAGCCGAGGGGATCTCAGAGGTGGTTTCAGGTTTTATACAACTTCTCTCAGAGGAAACAAAAAAAAGATTCTGCCTTTTAAGCAGGACCCCTTCAAATTAATGTTATTAACGTTCAGGCACAGATGGGACATATGAAACACAAACAGGCTTTGCATGAAAGCATTTTAAGTATGAAAAAATGCTCTTTTTGTCTTATTTTTAAAAGTACAAGCATCCTAACAACCAATAAAAACATAAACTTCCCCCACTAAAATCCAAAGACATACAAAAAGCATAGGAAAACAAAGGGATTACTGTTCAAGCAATGTAATTGTAGCTTATTAACTTTACAGAATACCTTCCAAACTAACTACCTACTTCCACTTCTCCCTGTGTCACCCCTTGACCTCTCCTGCTTGGCTGGGGGCAGGACACTCCTGCGTGCCATTGTCCCCTGCGCAGCCGGGGAGCCCCGTGCCATGGGGCACACAGGGCTGGGGCTGCCCCTCGGGGCTGCTCACCTGAGGGGCAGAAGGCAGCCTTTGTCACAGATCTGAACCCCGTAATTACAGGGATTTGGGCGGCGGTGGTGATTAAATAGCCAGCATTCAGGAGAAGAACACAGCAGCTTTCAGAAAGCAGAGGGCTCAGAGGCACAGGCAGATCTACAGGTGGGGGAAGTGATGAAGAGGAGGTGACAACAGAGGTGAAACAAGGACCCGAGGCCACAGTGCTGCACCCATCTCCTCCCCAAACCAGAGAGAGGCCAAGTGCCACGGGGTACCCAGCACCTAAAGGTGGGAAAACGCCTCTAGCTGCTCATGGAGCTGAAGAGAAATCAGTCTATCAATCAGAAAAATTTCTGATAGAAACTTTTAGATGGCCAGAGGATTCTGCAGGGCCATCTAACTGCACACAAGCCCTTTTAGAAAGAGAGTCTTTCTGTTTCAGACTTTCCTAAATCCTTTACAACTCTATTTGCCATACTCTGCGGGCTTTAGAAACACTCACGCTACCTCCTGCGCTCTGCTCTATGGGTATGCTCATCTTAACCTCAGTAAATTTAACCTACATTTAGGCAGATTAGTTCTCATGTTAACACAAACGCCATGGTTGCAGGACAGAACCAAACAGCTTGAGCCGCCTCAAGGCAAAGTCCTTCGGCAAATCCTGTTGTAAAGATGAATTTTGGGATCTGAGCAATGATTTGAAAAAATGGAATGCTAAATTAGTAGTAATAACCTAGAGTTCAAAAGTGGGCACCTAGAGCATATGCCCAGTTCCTACATTTGGCTCGCGGATGCAGAGAGGCCACGTCTGCAGGCCAAAGCGTGTTTTTGATTGTACAAATGTGAGTTTCAGGTCATGGCTAGATTACAAAACCTCCTTGTGGGGACTGTATGGACAGAAAAGCTTTTTCTTGTCTGAAGTCATTTTAGAAAAAAGTGTAATTATTTTGCTATTCACTTCTGCTGATGTAGAAACATCATGAAATATCCCCAAAGCCCACACCTCTAAATGACATTGGAAAAGTGGTTAAAATCATTAGAGTAATAGTGAATATTAAAGTAGATTCTGTTTACTGAGGGCTACTTCCAGATACTGGAGAGCTATGTATTGAGGAAGGCTATTAATTAGCAAGGCACTAGGCATTAGTATGCACAGAGGAGTTTCACTGTCCTATTATTGCATTCATCTTGATTTGTCTTTCCCCTTCCACGGCCTCCCTGAGACCTACCAGTGCAGAGCTACGGGACATCTCTGAACCCACGGCCACCGGGATACTTTTATCTCCATTCCCACCAGTATTGGTCCAGCTTTTTGTCCCTGCTGTCCACCTGCTCTTTGTCGTGTGTTGATCCCAGTGCAATGCTTGTGGGCAGGAAAAACCCAACAGACAGGCTGAGCGGTGTGAGGACCTGCCTGAGCGCACCCACGGCAGCCAGTCTGTCAGCTACCTGGCTCCAGGCAGCCCATCCTCTGACAGCTTTATGGCCAATACTAAAGAGAATCAATATGAGGGCAAGGGGTTGACATTTCATTTTCTAAAAAGTGATCCATTGAGGGCCAATCACCAAGCAGTGTTTATCAGCCTTGGGAAGCAACTTTTTTTATAGGAGGAGGAGGGGAAGGAATCATCTCAAAGCAGCTCGACAGGCTCAATTCTCCAAGGTGGCGACTCATAATTAGAAATCCAATGTATCCTGCTATCAATCCTGCCTTAAATAATAAAGTGATCAATAAAAGCAGAGAGGAGATTAAGTCATCAAGCTCAGCGATGCTATTTGCTGTTCCAGTGGCTTTTAATAAACCTGTCTCTCTGCATTACATTTTCCTATGTTTTGCTCTCCTTTCTCCTTGCCAGCATGGAGGCTTTGAGTTGAACACCCATAGAAAACTGTAAAAACGCATGTCTGCTTTCCAGGTATTACAAACATAGTGACTTAACTGCTCTTTAAGACAACATAAATTAAGAGAGCAAATCAAGAGGAATTTATCTGCATTTATAGCTGATGCCATTAAACTGATCAACAGAGACTGACAAAATGTGAATCCCTTAGATCCCAGACTTCAGATGCAAGTAGCGATACATTCAGTTTTATCTCAGAATTACACTAGAAGCAAAACCGTGCTGATCTTTTTAATTGAGACTGAACATAAAGATGACTACAGGAACACTCGCACCGTGTTTCTGCTACACTGTCCTCCCACTCTCAGGATTGTTCTTACTGCCTGGGTTGAATTTGGGAGAATGAACTTGTTGGAAGGTTATGGTCCTGCTCTGATGAAATAACCATCAATCCAGTCTGCTGTGTTACTGCCTGTGATGCTGAATGACTGTGGCTTCTGTTTTACAGTCATATCCACTCACACTGGAAGGACTAACCCAAAAAACTAATGCAGACTCATATAAACACAAAAATCACAAGCATAGCAGTCTGATGGCTTAGTTCACAACAATGCAATTGTTTATTCCCTGTCTATCAGGAGTGAGTCCAAGAAAATCTACTGTACCCATACCCATTAAACTTAACTTCAAATTACACTAACCGCAAATCTCTATCTGGCTTGCTTCTCAATGCCAGTTATTGGACTCAACTTTGCATTTGAAGGGCAAATAGAGCTGGAACTATTGCCATTACATCACATGCTGCTTGGTTCTAATGTTGAGAAGATCAAAGCTACATGGGAGAAGGCTTGTAATGCAAATGTACTGTTTATGATGCTAATCAAAGAATTTAGCTTTGTTTGGAGGAGACAAAAAGCTCCCTCATGAAAGACAGAGGGGAAGAGAGAAGCTTAAGTTCTTACCTCCTGCTGATGACAAAGGCTGCAATGAGAATGACCACAAGAACAACACTGCCAGCCACTGAAACAAGAAGCACTGTGGGATTGGTACCATCGCCAATGATGGGGGAAGGAACTGGAAACAGAAAAGGCAGCATTAGTGTCAGATACCCTCAAAAAATCAACCTAGGTAGCACTCAGTGGGGCTTTCTGGCTTGTGAAGGCAGTTTAGAGTAGCACTCAAATCTACTTTCAGGCCTTTATTATATAGTCATTTGACACAATTTTCCAACAGAGCCCTAATCAGTGGAAGACATGATGTTTGATAATGATTTGGGGAACTTCACTGGGAACATGGCTCCCTCTCCTTCTCCCCTTCAGTGTTTCTCAGATGGTAGAATGGCTCATTTTTTTCCATTTCTAATTGCTTTCCACTCTTCTTTCCTCCTCCTCTTTTTTTCTCAGTGGGGCCAGATTATCACTCCCCAACTGGCACAAATAGAATAAGTTATTTTAAAATATGTCTTCCCTCTTCCTGCTGGATTATTTTCAGCTGTTAACATCCTAAAGGATGTTGTCACTAACTAGCATGATCTTACATTGATATAAACAGACCTGTATGACCAAAATAAAATAAGCTTGGCCACATTGCCTTCCTGCCACTGAAAAGCAAATGTATTGGGGACTAAATTTGCATGTTTCCTTGAGCAAAGTGAAAAGCTCTACCAACAACATAAATTGAACATTCTGTCTTTATATGACTGTTTAAGGAAAAGTGCAAATATGTGAGCTGTTGTAGGATATCTAACTGCCCTATGTCAGTAGCTAGCAAAGGAGAATAACAGGGTTCTATTCTCCTGCAAATGATTTATTCTAAAAACATGTGCAAACATCTAAATTTACAGTACACAAAACAGGTACATAGATCTCTCAAGCACCAACGGCTTCCAAGTGTTTATAGGGTATGTGTCTCCTTAAGCCACACTGAAGTATTTTCATTGTTAGAATCTAGAATATACTAACAGCAGCACATCCAATAGGTGTCTCAGGTCATATTCACAGCATCACTAACAGTCATGAAGCCACGGAAGAGCATATTCCCAGAACGGACACACCACAGTCCAAGCGACCAACAGGAACGTCCCAACACGCAGCTCAGTTACATTTGTGCCCTTTGCTCCAGCAAAAGAAAAAGAGATCAGTGGGCATGTCATTACCTGTGTTAGTTGTGAACTCAAACGGTCCGCTGAAGTCTCCATAACCTGCTGCTGTCCTGGCCCGCACGTGAAATACATACGAAGTCAGGGGGTTCAAGCCTTTGATGTCCGTGTTCCTGGAGGCTGTCTTCACAATGCGATAGCTGCGCTCGTTTTGGTCCTAACAACAAAAGAACACCGTGGTGATCAAGTGAAAATGGCTCGCTGCACCATGAACTGCTGCACCGTGAACCGTGGACCATCACTTCCCTGCCAAAACTGTCACGAGGAAAGAAGGTGAGTAACAATGATGGAATTCCCGAAATACGTCCCGAGGGCTCCTGCTGTCGGCCTTGCTCAATAACTCTACGCTGCGTGCTGCACAGAGCAAGCCAAAAAAGGGTGACAAGGCAGTAGGTATGATGCTCATATATCACTGATTATTTAAGAAATCACACCACTAAATCCTTTGGAAAATAGCCAAGTCTTCAAATAGGATCCTCTTGATGAACAAGCAACATTTTACTCACACATGCTGGCACTTTCTTTTTCTTCTCACCAGCCAGGAGCCATATACATAAAAAAAGATTTAAAATATTTTTTAAAATAAGAGAGTTAGAAAATGTCTTCCAGAAGGTCCAATCTTAAAAACTATTCTATTTTTGGCTGGAAAATCCATCAGAAAACGTAGTAATGAGGTTCTTTGCAAATCAGATCCCTTTTACAGCACATGTTAGGGAAGCAAATATGTGATTATATTTGTAAAAAAAAATTAGAAGTATCCATGTGTGTGCGAGAAAGAGCGCACACAAGCAAGAGAAGGTAATCGTTCATTTTTGCAGAGAACCTTGAAACAAAACAGCTCTTTTCATAGTTCCATACTTGAGGAGTTATTTGTAGGAATAACATTTCTAACTTGGAAAGTATGAAGAACGTAATTTTCTCTATTAAAAGCCATCCAGCCCACACTATCACGCGAAGCAGAAGCTATCGGCAAACAGATTTTCTTCTTATTATTACTGTGTTATATACTTCATTATTATGCTTCTGTCTATGAAGTAAAGTTTATGTCTCACTTCTGCCCAACATTATTGATTCTCATTATAAATATGCTTGCTACAAAAGCGAGTAGTTCCTAGGTAGGAAAAAATAACAAAATAAACTTGTACCATACAGCTGGAACAGCCTATGAGTCTCATTCTTTCAAGCGACCATTTAATGCATGAAATCCTTAATTGGATTTTATTAAACTGAATCAATTTTGTTTCAAATGATGGAATCCTATCTGGAAATAAACTGTAACGGAATGAAGCAAAAAGCTCTCCTCAAACCCAAACAGAATTCCTTGCTTGACCGTTTCTGAACAGTACCTTTTCATAGTATTTTACTTCATATTCCAGGATAACTCCATTTGGCCTGTCAGGTTCCAGCCAAGCCAAGGCAACGCTGTGCCTTGTTATCTCTTTAGCCTGGATCAAAGCAATTGGGGATGGAGCTGCCAGGAAAAAAAAAAAGCAATAATTTAGTTTTAAAGTTTTTAATCATAGCTTTCCCAACATGAGCATTTTCAGAAACTGTGTTTTTCTTGCAGGAGGGTTATAAGTATTTAAGTATTTCACCAGTTTTCTCTTAACAAAATTGCATTTAATTCCTCTCTAATAAAGCTTTTAATTGGATTCTGGGCAGTACTAGATAGGTTTGAAGAAACATTACACTGAAATGTTCACAATGCGTAGGTACAAATCCCCCTGATAGGTTAAGGTACTAAAAGATTCTGCTTAATTTGTCTCCTTTCTTAGGCATAGTACATAGACTTATACTATTGTTGTTGTGATTCTCTTCTTCCGTCTCCTAAAATTACCTGGTGTTACTTCATTAGCTATTTGCTTTACAGAACTCTGAAATCCTGAGGAGCCAATCTGGTTTTGTGTAAAGCTGAGAAAATATTGCCACTGAATTAAGTAAGACCAGAATAAAGCTGAATACATATGCATTTGGACCCTCCCATGAAAACCAGGAAACTTGTATTTCAAGAGTCTGAGCCAATTTGTGCTTCCTAACTTGCTTTGCTAACGCCCCAGTCTGTGAGCAGTCCCTGGAGAACGAGGAAGCTCAGTGCCCAAGGGCCAGATTCTGGCTTTGATAGCTCCTTCCCAGCCAGAAGATATCAGAGATTGGTCCTTTGTGTACCAACCTGGCATCATCTGACCCTGCCCCATGTGGTGCTATATTGATGCGATGAATAGAAAAAGCAGGATTACGCTGCCAAGGGTAAGGGCTGCGTGATTTTTGGAAAAACTCTCCCTAGCAACAAGCTCAACTCAAAGATCCTTTAAACTGTATCTGTGTGCAGTAATAAGGGCTGCAATGAAGAAGATAATGGAAACCATCGCATTGTGCGCCCTGCACAGAGCCCCTGCTAATGCTGAAGTTCAGGTTTTTGACTGGCTGGAGGACAATGCATTCTCCCTTTGACTGTGATAGCAGTAGATTCATGGCTGCGCTGGGGGAACCGGTTTTCTGAAGATTTATGAACCCGGCTGCCCCTTTCTTGCTGTTGTGTTGCTGTGTGGTCACATCTCGAGCCAGCTGTTATCAAGTTCTTTTGATGCTGACAATAGCTGGTATAAATGGCGAAGTCTCCAAGGATAAAAAGGGACATTCATGAAATTTTTAATCTTATCTAACAAAGCTGTCCTGTATAACCAGAGATTAGAGGTCTTCCTAAATTGAATATATTTCTTCTTTTGTCCCCTAAAGCTGTAGACACGTTGCTCTTTTTTTTTTTCCTCTTTTCCCTTTCTTTTTGTTTCTTTTTCTACTCTTAACTTTGAGATGACGATTCATGAAAACGTTAGAGTATAAAGTATCCTTGAAACATGCATCCTTGAAAACTACCAAGAAAGACAAATAAATAAAACAGTCACAAAAAATGAAAGGAAAATTGAATGTTGAAAGCCTCAAACCTACTTGACCGTATCGGACAGTTCTGATGGAAGTGAAAATAACCAGTAGACACCGTACAGTCACAAAAGGGTGTCTCCTCTTGATGTGAAACCATCAGGGAGCTGCTTCCCGATTTACTATTTGACAGTTTGGCATCTCTGTTAGAAATGCCTCCGGAACCTTCCTCTCTTTTTCATTGTCTGTCTCTCACAGGCAAAGGCAAATACTGGATGACAGAGGAGACTATAAACACAGCCAACAGGGAGGGTCCAGGTGTGCTCCATCAAATTATATCTGTGGTATGACTAAGAACCTGCTTAATAACCTCACAGTTCCTCAACAGAGAATCTCACTTTTTTTTCCCCCTTTGCAGTAAGAATACCCCTCAGTTAATAAATTAGAGAAGAGATTCGTTACCCTAAAACACACACACATGACATTACTGATAAACCAACCAGAGAGAAATCTGCTTAGTTAATCAGTGCCTCATGCAGGGCAGACAGGCAATTCTTTTTACTGAGAATCTGTCACTGATGCTGGTCTGACCTCAAGAATTGCAGAGAGAAAGTTCACTTTGTTTCTTTTATCCCTGTTTTAACCTCCTTGACTTCCCATTTCATTTCTGCAGGCATTTATATTGGAATTCAGAGCGTCCTTCAATATTAGGCTGGTAAGTGCTGTATGAAAGCGCATTTCTTCTCTGTTGTAAAATGCCTATTTGCAGCAGAAGAATATATATTAACTATCTCTTCTTGTGGAATATGCTTAGCTTTATACAGTTTGACAAGTGCTTTCTTATGTCTCTCCAAAAATGGACAGCTGATCCTTGGTGCTACTGGAATACACAACCTGGTCCTGGCCTCCAGGACACAGACAGGGCTTGTTCGCCCATTCCTTTGTTACTCCTTACAATTGTAAGAATGGCATTAGTTTTTCCTTCTTGTCCTTTATATGCAACTTCATCCCACTTAACTTTTATTCTATTCCTTTGTCCTGTGTTATGCTGATGAGCAATTTGTTCAAGTTGTTATGCTATACAAAAACCATAAGAGTGCTGAAGTCCAGCTACAGGATGAAGTACTAGAATTGCAAGAGGCTGTCCAGGAGCTCTTTGATACCTCTGTAGCACAAACCTGTAGTGGTCTATGCAATAGGTCTACGCAATAGGCCTTGAGGAACTGGGCTCAGTAACCACAGGGATTACAACAGTTATGCCACTGCATGGATAAAACCCTTCATTATGAATGCTCCCTTACTTCTGCAAATAGCCAAACAAATCAGGTTTGTTTGTTCCCTTGTTTTGCAGGATCCAACAGGTCTGGGTCTCCTTGGACATACGTTACCAAAAGGGCGTAAGAGTCCAGTGAGCGGAGCCCGGACAGAGCAGACCCCCACGGCCAGCTCCTATGGCAGCCCAGGCAGCAGTCACAGCCTTCTGGGCGAGCTGGTGCAAAATATTCACTTTCTTTGTTCTTCTGCCTTTTGCCTTTAAATTAGCTCTTTGGGAAGATGTGAAGACAAACACATAACAGGTTGTAAAATGATGCTTTGATCATGAGCAGAATAAAAGATGGAATCTTCTCCTATACGTGCGTGGGCTAACTGTTCATAACATACACACATTCCTACACAAACATACGGAGGACAGCTTGACCAAAAATAAAAACGTACACAATTAAGATGTTTGCAATAAGGTCACATAATACTTTTGGAAGAGAGTGGGAGTCCGCCTTTTCTTTCACTTTTTGCAAATTCCTCCTCCCTGATATTTGAAAGGTACCCTAAGCAAAAATTTGTTTCTCAATTATCATTGCTTACAACAGCAAGCTTTTCTGCCACACATGCACAAATTGTACATACGAAGCACCAGTTCTACCAGAACAGCCCATTTCAGAGGGAAGAATGACGAGGTGTGTTGGTGTCTAAAAAGAGGTCCCCTTGAACAAAAGCACCAAGTGTAACTTTCCTTAGTTCAAAGCTCAGCAGTTCCTCTCCCTTAAAAACCCCACTCCCTACTGATGCGAATGTTGCAATTTTCTTTTATCTACTTCCTCAATAACCTGCCATTAAACACCTACTAGTAGTTTTATTACTGCGGTTCTGAGCTTGTGGCCTACAGAGAGAGAAAGACACAGATGTACTACAAAAACTTCACCCAAATGCCGTAAAGCCATATCCCAAGGCTAATAAGGGCTGAATTATAACAGTTTTGAGGCACTTTAAAGGATGGTAGAAGCAGAGTGTCAGTTTTTCATTACTGGTTCAAATTAGGGAAGGGGGGAAGAGGAAAAAAACAGGAAATAAATAGATGCAATAAAGTCTCTGGCATGTAGGCATCCATGAGTGAAAACAGCCCTTTATAAAACTACAACACATGAGTACTCAAATATCAAAGATACACAATGCCCAGTGTTTTAGTGAAGATGCCTTCTTAACCACAGCAGGGTTTACTTACCACTCCCCATGATTTGAATTTAAATGGATCATGTTTACTCAAGGGGTCTTGCACTGATTGAAAAAATATACCCACAGTTTGTACATTATCTCAGCTAAATTCAAATAACATATTTAAATTTAATTACTTGAAGCTTAGGGGTTTTCATGCTTTTCTTTTTTCCCTCAACTGCACACAATAACACTTATTTGTCCTTATCAATGGCTATGTGCTTTGTTGAGCATCAAAATTAAATGCTTGAAAGCACTAATGATGTTACTGTGATTAAGGGTTTTTACCTTCCAGGGAAGATACTAAAAGCCTGCTCCATTATTAATTACTTAAAAAAAAAAATCTGAGAATCTAATGCCAAAGAAAAGAAGAAAAGTCCTCTTAGAAATCAAAGCAAAACAATAAAATATCTTTTATTAATTTGGACAAAACACATTTAAGGGAACCTGGCACATTTGGGGATTTCTCTTTGAATATCTACCTTGTAATATTGTGGGTTTTTACATGGGATTTTGGAAATTATATTATCAGATAATCTCACAGCAGGAAAAGGACATAGAACACAGAGAATCAAATATGTTCTTAATCATTTCTAAAGGCAACATTCTCCAGGCCAGATTCTAGTAATTTTATTCATGTAAGAGAGCAATTTACTCTACTAGCTGCCACACTAACTTCAAATCAAGTGAAGGGAGAAGTACCCAGCCCTAGTTAGTTACATGCATCAGACTAAATTAAAAAGGAGTTGTGCTCTTTCCTAAGATGCTGATGCTCCGTTTGGCTTCCCATTGGGCCTGTTACCCCCTGTCCTCTCTCTCACCCAGGTATAAATGCTGCAGGACCCGTCTTTTTGACTAACACCACCCCTGTGCTTTGAGTAGTCCCGGCAAACAGCTCCACGAACAAAGGGGAATGTATTTTAGCATGACTACATTTCCAAACATATGCATAGCATACGTATAAGCCATGTATGTACGTAAGGATAAGCACATGAAAGGGTTCTGCACATGTGAACCTCCATGCACACACGGAGATGAGATGTCTGCACATGTTGGAAGAAGTAAGCTGGAGTTTGGCATTCCCATTCTCTGCGCCCAGGATGACAACGACGCCTTCTCCTGGGGACCAGTAGGAGCCTGCGGGCTGCATGTGCGCTTGAAAAACTAACCACATGCAAATTTCATTTTTTCTCATTATTGCCTTTATATAAGTGGAGCAAACATTTGTACCAGTGATGACTGGGCCAGGTTAGGACTTGGACAAGGATCTAGTGGCCTGATTGCTCAACTGAGCCACTGGAAGCCTCCCAAGACATCCCAAGTCCTCTGTCTTCCCACCGTCAGCCTCACCCTCCCCCAGGAATGACGACTGGCAGGGAACACCTCCCAGCCTGGAAACTGAGACACGCCAAGGTTCAGGCCAGAATTTTAAGGTTTAGCATTTAAAGCAAAGACTTTAAATCTACACCACTAGAGTAAAGCGCCCAAGGTTATCCGCCCACACTTGAAAATCCTGGCCGAGGTAATGTGAAGCTGTGTGACAGCTGAGCTTGGCCTCTTTCTCTCAATCCCTTCAATCAGCCGTAATACTTCTGAACCAAACTTTCCTTCCCTGTTACTAGAAATTACACTGCTCAGGAAAAGCACCAGCTCAGCCACAGGATACTCTCACTGGACACTTTCATCCCAAAAGGTCAGGCACGAGTGATCTTCCCTTTCTTGCCAGGCTCTGCAACCCAGTCACTGCCAAAAATCTCTGAGAAAAACGAGTGACAAGCTCTCAAACCCAGGAATCAGCTCTCATCAGGTACGTTTGTAATGATGTGCTCATAAAGAAAGGGGCTAGAAAATGAGATTTTAAAGACTGTTAACACAGCATTATTATGTTTTAAACATTTCCTCTGTTTTAAAGTTTTCATTTCTTGCCTCTCCCAAAAGAACCTGAGCTACAAATCTTGCCAAACCACAAAAGCTGGCTCTGACTTGCATCAAATCAAAAGCTTGAAGGAAAACCCAGGCTGACTGCAGCAACAAATAGTAGTAGCTGAGGATTACTGGAGTGCTGTATCTGTACCACCCTACTCCCGGCTTCAGTTCTTGGAGACATCCACAAGCAGGCTGTATATTTTCTGTGTTGCACGTCCAGTTCCATGTCAGCTTTAGCCCAGGCTACTTCAGTGTACCAGAACTGCTCTAATTTAGTTCAGAACAACTACAGGAGCTGAGGTCTGGCCACAGTTCCCTGGGGTTTACATCAGGAACTGCAGTGAGACAGGGGTGACAAAGACGATTTTGCACATCCAGGAGATGGCTTGTTCTGGGTATTAATTTCTGAGGACTAGCTTTTGACAGCAAAACATTATTTTCAGGTAGTGGCCCTCCAATTCTGAAGGCCAAATAATGATGTCAGCTAATGCAATGCAGGTCTGGAGCAACTCCAAAGATCTGAATCTGCATCCTGCAATCCCAAAGATTGCCCTAAACCAAAAGACTATAGAGTCTACATAGCATTTAGCAAGAGATCTGTATTACAACTCAAGCATGGGGTCTGTTTAGTCTGAGAATGGCTTGTTTTCTTACTGCTAGCTTGCTAAAAAATCCTGTTGGCATGTTCTGACAAGGATAACTTAATAGCTGCCAACAGAAACACGGCAGAATACTGTGTATTTCCTGTGTGTATGAATGCCAGTTTAAAACAAACAGGAAAACAAGTCTTTCAGATGGAAGGCAATTTATAAAAATCTATCTGAATGTTACAACCACCAAAACATTTCTAAATGCTTTAACTAGAATGATTAACCCAAGAAGGGTGAATGTACCTGGCACTGTGAATCGCTCTAAGAAACTCTAGAGGTATAAGCAATTTGTTAAAACAGGGAATTAGTCAGCAGCCGTCTGACCTGAGCGGGTTTGGAGCCGCTGGTCACAAAGCAGGTCATGTTGCAGTTACTCTTCCCTCTAGTTGAGGTTAGAATCTGACCCAGTATAAACAACAATAAATTCTGTAGCCTAAAGAAGCCAACACTGATGCTGCACTGCATTATTTTGAATTGAGAGAAGCAGAGAAAATGGGCCACGCATTCCAGACGAAGAGAGATTTGCTGTAACTCCCAGAGCTCTCCTTCAGGGCCCAGACCAGTCATGCTCAGAGGTAGGATCCCATGACCCGAATGTGGGTTGAATGCTTCTGGGAAGCACGTGCTGTAATCATCCTCTTATTTCCCAGACGCTGGTCCAGCAAGCACAGACCGCCAGAAACCACTGATGCTGGGACACAACATCCAGAACCCCAGGGTACAGCGGCTCTAGGGGAGCCAGAAGGAGAAACTAGAGACCATAACCTCTAGTTATTAGAACAGATAACTATGTTGGAAACAGGGCATTCCCTGACCACTCAAAATAAGTAGTCTGGAGCAATCTGACCCACTCACCACCATCCCCTCACCCACACGCCCCGCTGTTCCTCCCGGGGAGCCACCAGAGCTAATCCCCCAAGAAACAGCCTTTCACCTTTGTACTGCTGCACAGGAGGAGGATCTGCTGAGCTGCTTTTTCAAAACAAACTCTTCCGCTCCCCCTCCAGCCCCTTCCACAACAAAATCACAGCTGCCCTCAAAGACACATCAGATCCCCCAAATGAAACCCTTGCCCCATTCATTAAGCCCTTCCTCAAGCCAAGCAACCATCCAATTACTCCTCCTCCCATTTCCATCCTCCTGCCCACAATCAGAAGAATTAAGACATGTCTGCATAGACTTCACAGGTCAACAGAGCGAGGGGCTAGAGCTGTTCTTAAATTGTACAGGACCAACGAAATAACTTACTGTATCTGTGCCCTGCAAACCACTTCTTGGGTGCATCTTTCCTGCCACTTACAATAACATATCAACAATCCATAAAAGAATAGCAAAAATATGGACTCTGCTGAATTAATATCCCAAAGGGGCAATCCTTTGTCTCACATTGGTAAGGACAGGTCTCACCTGATGCCTCATGTCTGTCTCTGCTAACAGAAAGCCTCAATTCTGCTCCTTGGTCCTGTCTTACACCTACCACAAAGCCATCCGAGCACGTGGTTACCCCAACAGTTACGGCATAAAGCTCAACGTAGTATGGGGCAAATGTGTGATTTAGTACCCTGGGCAACACATCTCCTAATGTTGTTCTCCTTGGTTCTCACACAGTTACTTTTTCTTTACTTGAATCATGGACGTGTAGATGATATATATATGTGCTAAATAACTTCCTTTCTCACTTTCAGCATTAAGAATATTAGATTTTGTAAAAAGAGCTGCTTAAAAGCCTTTTTGAAATCCAGCCTGCGTCCTATATGCCATTTAGATGCTTTGGAAATACTGAGGTAGCTTCTAAACAAACAAACAAAAACATGTTATGACTCATTTTGCTAAAGCAGCATTCACTATTTTAATAAATAGATTTGGGCACATTGTCTCATCCTGACTTCTGAAGTGCTACAGTAATAGCAGAGTTAGACTTTGCCATTTGGGTTTCTCAGATCAATCACCCAAAGTCAGAAATGGCAAGAATCTTGGAGCAAGAAAAGATAATAAAATTATAAAGATTTTACTTCAACTGTGGTACACAGCTCCAACACCAACTGCGGGACGGGTCTCAGTCATTCCCCTCCGAGCCTGCGGCACTCAAACAAATCAAAACCCAGGACTCACCTGACAATAAAAATCACAATTCCCATCTTAACACTCGAAAGTAATAAACTGTTTCCAAGCCACCAAAATTAAGGAACTTCACCTTTATTTACGTTAAGCTCCATCACATGGAAGGAGGCTGGTGCAGAAGTTTTGCCGTTAAAGTATTTACATTTCAGCTGGATGACCTATAAATTTTAATTATAATTGATATTCAGAGTGTTCAGCTGGAACTCTGGCCGGTAAAGTACCTCCTGCACAAAGGTTAGAGGGATTTGACATGACACTATCTCTGCCTCTGGGCTATTGAGAAACTCTTGAGATTGAATTGAGGTTTAGGTTTTCTGGGCTCACTTAGTGCACATTAGTCCTGCCAGGACGCTGCAAGACACCTTGCCATGCTACCCCACCAACCCTCCTTTGCTTCAGGGGAAAAAGATACTCTGTGCTTTTGGAAAAGTACCCCAGGGAATCGGCCGGCAGCGCACCAGACTCTCACACTCAGAGCTCTTCTACCAGCTCCTCTCGCTGGAACTCAATTAAGCCCCTTTTCCTCCATCTGCAACAGGCAGATTTCTTCAGGAAATTAAAAATCATAAATAGACCCAATGAGAGAGAAAACTATACCCTGAACACTGTGTTGTTGCAAAAAGCAAAGCTACCTGAAGTTTGCTGTGCATTTAAAAAAGAAAAAAAAAAGTGATGAGGGACAAACTGGGGAAGTCTTAAGCTTCCTGAAACACATAAACCTTAAAATTAAAATCTTAGTTCATGATGTCAGTAACTGATTACGTCATAGGTGGCACACAATTAAACTTATAAACGGGTTTCATTATTTTGGTTTTATGCCAGATACTGAAAACTAGTGCATTATTCATTTTTAAATGGTGTCAATTAGAGAACCCCCAAATGGAATAAGCAATTAAATATTAAAGGTGGCTGCCTCAGTGGAAAGCAGTCAGAAAGATAATTGGTAAAGTTTCCTGTGCAATGCAAGGGCCATTACAAAGTCCAAATAATTTCAATTCTTAAAAAAAAAATAATAATAATAAAAACAAAAACCTCATGGGGTTATGAAGATTTGGAGTTGTACAAAGAAATCAGCCATGTTTATTTCCCAGAGGAGTACTGAGCTACAGACTGGGCAAATAGAGCCCTGTGAAAACAATAATCCCAAATCAGGTCAGCAGTAGCATAGATGGGTCTGTACTCCAAGTGTGGACCTGCATGTCCAGTCCCAGATTCGCAGCGGACAGGAGGACACTGAGATCCCACCTGATCCCCGATGATGGGATCTGCACAGCGGGTCCCTCCTTCCACCAGGGCCCCAAAGGTACTACAGCTGGAACCCACCAGTGCACAGGATGGGGACTGCAAAGAAAAGTATAATCTTCATTCCAAACCTGCAATTCTATAAACATTTCTTCTTCCAACAGCGTGCAAAGCACTTTCAAGTGTTATGTCTCTCCTCCCTCTATGGTTCATGGTTTTGTTTTTAGTTCAGTTTTTGTCATCAACAGGTCCAAAAATCTGATTATCTTCTCATTTGATCCAGATGAAGCTACTAAGTTCCAGTTAAGGATCAGTCAGACTGAAAATTGGCCAGGAAACTCCTGTGCTACAGAGCCCCTCCAACCTGTGGTGTTTGCGCCTTGTAGATACAACAAATATAAACGAAAAAATTCTTTGGTTAAAGCAAAATGCCAGCTCTGTAAGCGGTGCTAAAGAAGCCTCCCTTTGAGCCCACTCCATGCTCTTCAGATCAGTTCTCCCCAGCGCTTGCATAATCGCAGTTTTAACCTTCAGCACGGGCAGCAGCAAAGCAAAGGGCTGAAACGCTCCGCAAAAGGCACCCCTGGGTTTGCACTTCATGTCTGGAGCACGATGGAGAGCCCACAAAGCCCTGCAGCTCCTGCAGAACCCTCTCCCCTCAGCTGCCCTGTCCCAGAGCACCCAGGGACCCCGAAAAACACGGGGTTTAACACTCAGCCACTTGCATACTGCAGTCACTTTCTGTCTTATGTGCATGCACAGTATCCTGATAAACTAGAAGGGAGGCTGCAGCCATTCCATCTGCATTCCCTCTAATGCTAAGAAAGATAAATTGAGGCTGATTCACAGGACAGATTTAAAAACGCAGTATGTTATTGAGACAAGCGCAATCTTCCCGGGGAGTCGTTGTGGGTTGTCTTGAAATCATGCCTTGATTTGTTTGCTAAAATAAATGGACACCACACAAAGCTCAATTCATATATGAGACATCTGTTCCAGCCCACTATACCTTCCTATTTTGCTTAGCTCAAACTGTCTCATTCTATTATTTATTGATGGAGCCACTTAATGGCACATAGAAAATTAAAAATAATAAAAAGATAATTAAAAAATTCAGTGCTTTCCTTTTAGTCATCAGTAATCCATGGAACTGAAAGACATTTATATCCAAAGCACATTACAGTTTAAGGGTTTTTCTGTCTGTAATAATCCATGGATACCTTCAGTGGTTTTTAATACAGACAAAACCAAAGAGATTTTATGGAACAGTAAAAGTATTTAATAAAAAATCAGAATCAGTCAATTGTCTTTTTAAGACCAGGTGATAGAATTCGATAGCAGGGATAAAAATTCTAATAAATTCTGCAGGAACAATTCAGAAGGCTGAGACAAAAGTTATAATTTCCTTTCAAATTAACAGCAGGACTCTTCCATAAGGGATGTTTTGAACTACAAATGACTACAAGAGTAAAATACAAAGTGCTGGAGCTTCCTACATCTCTCTAGACCACATTTAAAAAAAACAAAAAAAACCAAAAAAAAATCCAACCCCACTCTCAACTTTTGTTATTATTAGTTTAAAAATCACAGCTTTCAGAAGCTGAGAATCTGCTCTCGGAGTGCACTGCTGAGAGTTCTGGGACTCTGGCTCTTGAATTTAGTAATGAAGGCAGATTACCTTAATCTAAGGAGACGCCATGAAATCCTTCAAGTAGATGCAGATAGAGGCCACGCATTTGCCTGCTTTGTTTGGGAGGGGAAGCCCACTGGAGCCCTGCCATGATAATAAAGCGCTCCCTGCACGCCTGTTCACACGTGGGGCTAAATCTGAAGTGACATTTCTCAATGAAAGGAGCAGTATTCACTCGTGTGCTCAGCATTTTGATGTCCGCCAGTATCTGGCAAACATGATTATAGAGATCCAGCGGGCATGCCACAGCTCTATTTAGTCCTCCTGGTTCAACGCAATGCTCTGCAAAAAATAAATTAAGAATCGCAGGCTGCCTTGGGGTGGCATTCTGGGGGTACGGCTTCATGCATAGAGATGGACTCGACACACGGTTTGCGACTCCTCATACAAGGACGGAATGTCTGAAGCAAAGGGGGCTGCTTCACCCACCCTTGGGGTCAGTTGAGCATCCTGCCCTCCGAACTCTGAGCCTGGGCAGAAACTCGGGGATTCAGGGACTGGCGATGTTTATTTGTGCTACTCTCCATGGCATTTTAATTAGTAACTGTGCGGATTTAAAACCTTTGAATGGACACACAGGGGCAGTTGTGCAGCCCAGCTTTTGTGTTTCCACTCTCTCAAAAAAATCCTGTTTGAGGACATCAGCAGGAGGTTAATGGAAGCTTTGATAAAGTTCTCCAAAGCCTTTTATTGTTGCTCAACTACAGACCGGACTCTGCTGTCTCTCTGGCTGCTTTCCAATTAATTTAGTCCACTGCAAAAACAACTAGAAAATTTAGAAGCCCATCTAAACATTTGGTAGCCACAAACATTCTTGGGCAAAGTCTCCTTCAATATGAGTGTATTTCCTTGCCAAGTGTTTAAGGGAAGTGTTCAGACTGGACGACAAGCTTTGTGAGTGTGAAATGTCAGCAAAAGGAAACATGCTGTTAAATAGTCCAGAGCGAAGCTGCAGGACCGTATCTTCATCTCTGTCAGTTTGGTAACTATTCATCTGTACCAACATCACTGAGACCAGAACCTGGTCAGATTTGATGCCTCCTAAAAGTAAATTTATATAATTTAAATATAGTCAATGCTACCCAGTCCTGAAAGTAAATGCCGTTTTCCCCAGGAGGATACATAACTAATGTCCATTTTCCATAGCAAACCATGCGAACTTTTTAAAAAATGTGACCAAACCTTTCTTTAAATGCTGCAATTACTTCTTGGCACTATCTGACATGCAACTTCTCTAAGCTGCTCACTGAACCTTGAAGTCAGTTATTTACCAAGAATCTTTAGAAAGCACTTTTTTTTCCCTTCCGACCAAGGCTTGTAACCCCCACCTTGAATACAAATTCATGGAAATGGGTGGTGCAGACAGCTTTGCCAGCAAGCAGGCAGTTGTTATTTTAATTATTATTTCTTTGTGGAAAGCTGTAGTTACATTAAAATAATAATTTAATCCCTCCCAACAATAGTTTTCCCGGTTTTGTTTTTAAGATGGGAGCACGTATGCTTATAACTACGCAATTATTACAGACCATCAGTTAAAGCCTGTGCAAGAACACAGAGCTGTTAATAAGAAACTCCCACTTGCATCTGCCAGCTTGGAGAAGCTCCTTACTCAGACACATTATCTTATACACATAATTAAACGTTCAGCAGAAGAAATCTGAAGTGGTCAACACATGACATCTCTGAGAAATCCCACGCTAAACGCTGAAATTTGCCAGTCCTGTTTGCTTCCATGCAATTCCCAAATTTCTTGTGCTGGGATCACTTATCTTCTTTGTGGATCTCCCACTGCGTTTATATTTGAAAGGTCTGTGGTTTCCCAAAATACATTATTTGGTTTGCTTCACAAGTCCTTGTGGTAACGCCCTTCAGTGTTAATCTTCAGACAGCAAAACCCAAAACACAACAGTCTGGGAGAGCGAGGGCAGGACACTGCGGGTCCTGGTCCTGCACAGCCCGGCAGGTCACCTCGCCGGCTATGGCAGGAAAAACCTACAACAGCTGACAACTTGTCCCATCCTTCTGCTTGAAAATGTGTGTACAGGGTGTGTGTGGGGGGATTGCTGCTTACGTCTAGCAGATCAATGTGAAGCCTGAGAAACCACACTGGTTTAGATTCAAAATAAGAAAGTTGCATACAATTAGCCTGGAATTCTGCAAGATGCTGCAACAAATCACGTAGAATGTCATGCTCACGGATCACCCCTTTTTCAAGTCCCTGCTTACTAGTTTTGAATCTTTTTGCCTATTGAATTCACGCTTGAGACAGCTCCATTTGAAGAACAAGGACACTACTGATCCATCACCCTTAGAACAAACACCTTTAAAGGAAAATAAAAAAACCCCTTTTGCCACGTCCCTTTTCCATTACCCTGACATTTTGCAGAAAAAAGAATGCAGCAGCTTACAAGTACCACACACACATCCCATGCTCTGGACATCTGGCATGTATCCAGATGTTTGCCAAGAGATTATTTTAAAGCAGGCTGTGGGGAACTGGGTGGCCAAGGTGCTGTGACTGTTTATACACACCCAGCTACGTGCACGAGTTTCCTCCTGGTGTGTGTGCCTGTAAAAGGACTCCTGGAACAGGCTATTTGTAGCTTTTGGCTGCAGGGAACAAGTAACTGGAAAGGGTGGGACCACGGTGGCAGCAAGTACTTAGGAGAAAACAAAAAGTGGCTGGACTCCTGGATGTCTAGGAAGGCCAGAGCCAGGTGCTGCGGTGCCCAGCGTGGGGAGCGCCATGCGCTCCTTCGTTTGGGCAAAAGACCTTGCCCACATTCACAGCTTCCAGGTTAGGCTATTGCACACTTCCCAGCTGGTCCAAAACACCCGTCTAGTAAGAGCCTATCCCAGCGTCTTGCCCGCTCGGACCTCACCAGCACCACCTGGTGCTGGCACCACCCGCGGGAGCTGGGCTGGAAAACCCACCATCCGGGAAAGGCAACCTGACCTGCACCAGCCTCTCGACATCCTCTGCAAGCACTAACGTGATGTCAGAACAGAAAATGCTATTTTAGAGGGTCTGAGAAACTTTGACACAACTGTATGATGAATCCTGGCTTCAAGTTCACAGAGCTCCCTCCCCGGCTCTTTGGAGATGAAGTCTTACTTGGCGTCACACGGGCCCTCAAAATTGTGTTTCAACACAATAAACAGGTCATCACCAGGCCTGCATAAAAAAAATAACACTTTTGCAAGAACTGAGCATAAAACTATAGCAGTCTAAACAACTAGAGACCTTGCTGGCTTGTGAAAACGAAATTAACTTCTGTTACCACCTCCCTGTTGATAAGATTCTCAATATGCACATAAATATCACCACATATAAAATCAATAAATGTTATGTTCCCTCTCAGCAAATAGAATTGATTTACTGTTATTCATACTGAAACCAGGACTGTAGTCAAAGAACATCACAGAGTCTAGAAAATCAGATGGACGGATCGATCTTCAGAGTATCTATTAATTTTATTTTCCAGTACTAGTTTAAGGGGATTCATGCAGTCACCTAAAGAAAGCTCTGCGACTGAAATCTACTCAACAATGTCTTTTGATGTTTCACTGCAGAACAATTCTTTATAGATAAGTTATAAATATCCAGGAAAGTAGCACATTAAAAAGAAAATACTGAAAAGCCTTCAGTTTCCTGGGCTTGGCATGTGTTGCTTTTGATCTGCCTGAGCAGCTATTACTTTGTCGATATGAGGAGTGCACACTGACCAAGGGCAATGTATCTCCATGAATTTTTACTGACTGCAAATTTAGCTCTGCACAGGCTAAGCCACGCTGGCAGAATGTAAGACCTTCTATGCATTTTCTGTGCTGTTCTGTACAACACGTGAGGAATGCTAATCAGCATTTGAAAGGAAACGTGGGCTTTCAAAGAAGACGCACCAAAATGCACAATGGGAATATATATTCCCCTACCAAAAATCTAGTAGAACTTGTGAGTCATCTGGAATCAAATAACTGCCACTTCTTTCCCCGCTCCCATTTCTAACTTTAAACAAAATCATCCTCAAAGGATCCGGATGTTTCAGATTTATTTTTCTTTTTCATTTTAGTAATGGAATAAAGACCATAAACAACAAAGAAACCTAAAGGCTAAATAAACCTGAGTAAGAGCTGACACTTTCCTTCCCTGCACCAAATTTTGGGTTCATCACAATTTGGTCACCACCACTGCAGCCTGTCCCAGATGAACACTCGATTCCCGTGGGTCCTTTCAGCAGCGCTCAAGTCCTCGTGGCACCGTGACCCATTTAATTCCTGCCTGGAAAGGGAGCCGGAGCCTGCAGGGCTGTGAGCAGCAGGCCAGGGAGCCAGCGGCAGCGGGAAGGATGCGGCACAGCAGCCCTGCCGCCCACAACCCGCAGCCACACAGGCAAGGGGACAAAGGAGCCGGGGAGAGGAGCGAGGGCAGAGAAAGGGAAAAATGGGACAGAAAGCCTGAGATACAAGAAAGATCAGGTTTTGATCCTCAGCACAGGCAGCTCGAAAACATCCAGTCTGATGCAATGCGAGAAAGAGTAAGTTTATTTATTCATATTGCATTTTCATCCTAATTGGCACATCTTGCCTCCCTCTAGCTGTGCTGGACCACTTAAGGAAGCACTGAGCCCAAGGTAACCTAACAAGGTAGCAAATCAGCAGGCACGCTGTTTATTCAGAAACACCAACCATGTTAACTCCAACAAGCAAAGGAGCAAGAAGGACACTCATTCCTCATAACATGGGAACAAAAAGAAGGGCGGAAAGCAAGCAACAGGAAAAGTTTGGATTTTAAATCTTATTTAGAGCTTGTGCAGGCGCTCCCCCCGCACTGCTCCCCTGCCTTAGGGATGCCTTCAGCATCCCTGCAAACCCGGGTCCGCGCGGTGCTGCCCCTCAGACACGCATAGACCAGCTCACCACGAACCCGGCTGTCAGGCTGAGACCCAAACAGCTCGGCTGTAATCTTTAATAGAAATATAAACTGTACAGTGCCTCTTCAAAAAACCAAAAGCTTCCTGCTTGCTGTGAACAAGGTCTCTTTATTGAGAGATTTACTTTTAATTTTGAACAGCTTCGCAGCATTATCCTTAGGGGGAAAAAAAAAGAGCACGGAGATTTTTGAGCTATTCAGTCAACTGCTTGGTAGGGTTTCTCAGTGAAATTAGCTTCTCCTAGCAGCACCACATGAGAATTGTGGGTTTGTATCTCTTCCACAAGCCACTTCACATTTTTAAAAGATGGACAAAGTGCTGATTTCATTTCATCGAAAACAGCCACAAAATTCACCACTCCTGGTGAAGTCCCTTAACACCAGCATTTCCCAGTACTCATTGTGATAAGGGCACTGGCTCCAAGTTTCAACGGCTCAGTGTTCCATCCTTTAACAAATCTTATATGGGAAGAGAGGGGCAGTTCCCACCTCAAAAAAATTAAAAAATATTATACTAAACATATAGAATAACGAGCTGAATTCACCATTCAAAATTCTTAAAAAGCCACAACACTGAAGTATTTCACTAGGAGACAGAAATTTTGTCTTGGTTCAAAGTCTGCAATTTAGATTCTCAAAAAAAAAAAGAAAAAAAGCCATAAACCCCAGGACCTTTTCAAAAGAAGCAGGAAAACTACTTTTTCAAATGCTTTTTGATCCTACTTTGAATGGCAAAAGCTTATTTTAAATTAAACATTTTTCTACAGTATTGGAAACTGAATAGAGTTTCTAAACAAAGGGGGAAAGTAAACTGCCTCGTTTCATTATCTCCACAAGTAAAATGGCAAAAGGAAAATAAAAAAACCACCTGTGCCTTTCAACTTTTATGTCATTGCAACACATTTCTTCAATTTTGTGCTGAATATACCAGTAACTGATTTCTCATTGCTTGCATTGGTGCCAGCCCCTATAGAAGATCTGCATTTGGAGACAGACAGAAAGCAAACATACAAATACACGCATTTCTGGTTCTAACGGTAAAAACTGCGTTCTAACATTTCTGTATGTTTTCTTCAAATTATATGGTTGCATATTTGTAAAGTCAATTTGAGACTGCTGCTAAGAGGAAGGATTTCCTGGTCCCTTGCCTATTTATCATCCCCACTGAATTTAATTTGAAGATACACCTCTTGCAAACAATTCCAGCAAATTCCTCAGAATATGACCCAAAAGCACTGCTCATATCTAATGAACTAAAGAACCACATTAACAACTTATATATATATATATATATATATATATATATATATATAAAATGTTGGAAAGCACAAGCATAGACAGCAAAACCAATAAAGTTGTTTAGAGATTTTCACTATTGGTAGTTTCATTTTTCTTAACAAAACAGGGAGGAAAGAGTGTGATTCAAGGAGGAGCTCGGCTCTACTCTGAATTTAGACATTTTTGCTAAGAAACCAAGGTAGCCTTACATTAGTGTAAGAAAGGTGCAAGATCAAAACCACGCCGGTGCCAGTGTTCTATCATGACAGACATGATTTCTTTATAATGAAATATAGTGGAAGAAAATGAGCGGCACAAGAATTTTAATGCACCCCAGACACACATTTACAATGATTAAACAGATCAGTACTTGTAAAACCCAAGGGTCCAACTTCACAAACCTTTACTCAAGCAAGCAGTTTCACTGAAATCAATGAGATTATTTGCATATATAAGGACTATTTATCTCAGTTGAGATCTGTAGGGTTAGGCCACACATTTCTATTTAGATCTTCTCTGCAGCAGGATACACAAAGTTGTATGAAGAACGGGAGAACAGTGGCAGCTCAGAGTTAATTTTCATTTGTACCGGTACGGTTTTCTCCGGCCCTCTGAAGCATTTGATAGACTGGGCATGTTTCATAATTGGATACGTTGGCAAAAATACAAATTTCCTGATGTGAAGAACTGCTACTCATGGATAATAAACAAAATCAATTCTTATTTGCATATTCAATCAGATTTCGGTTTGCATATTAAAGCATAAGATGGTAGAATTTTCACACGGTAGATGGATCCCACTCACTTATTCATGCATATATGCATCCACTAATCCTTGCACATGCCAAAATCAGTCAGAAATACTCTCTTTGCTAGGCATTCATAGCACAAAAACACTGTCCCTGCTGCTGTTCTCAACCTTCTCTTTTCGTATAGCCTATGACAGCATTTTTCCGCAGCTTTCTCCCAAGACTCGGTAATAGCCCTGGCTCTCTATTAGTCTTTTTTTTCACTAGGCAAAGCGATAGTTTGAATTTTTGAATCATAATTTAAAAGGGATGCTGTCAACTGTATGTGTAAAGAACAAAAAACGCCGGACCAGATTTTCAAAGGAGCTTCAGCGTAGACTTGACAATTTTGCTTGTAACTGTCACTGCAAAATTGAATGTATCTCTCACTGTTAATATTGAAGTGTTCCAGACTACCATTAAAATTTGTAGATTTAGATGATGCATACCAATTTTTCATGCACATCTACTAGGAAACAGAATTCAAAATATTTATATAGTCCAGTGCTATCAAGATATACAATATTAACATTGTCTTACACACCCCAAGTCTAACGATAAACGATAACCCGGTAAGCTATGCTCTAAGGTGCTGAAAGGCTGCAATATCTGTGGGACTTGAAGGCAATCAGCACTGTGAGCAATTAGATAACAGGTTTGACGGTCTCGTAGCCAGTCTGACAGTCTGGATATCTAATTTGCATGTAGAAGAGTGTCATATTCAAATGTATATAATTTTGTGCATTAAATTAAAAATTGAGCTGAAACCCTGGGCTTGAAACCCTAACTAGCTGCAAACAAGAAATGTTTTTGTGCAATTAAAGAAAAAAAAAATCATAGGAATGATCATCAAAACTAAACTGCAATCTGCTGCAGCAGCTTTTACTAGGTCAAGCACAGGGGACTGGAAAAAGTAGAATGCCTAGGGTGTCTGAAATAATCAGGTATACGCAGAAATGGTATTCGCTCTCCCAGATGAGTGAAATGCAAAACTCAGCCAGCATGAAGATGAAAGCTCATATAGGATTTCTAAAGTAATGTCAACTCTGATCAATTGAAATGTTGTTAGCAGCAGGTTAAGGAGGTATTTATTTAACAATGGGATGGAATCTAATTGACTTTGCAGGGAGAGGAGAGAGAGCAGGCAGGCAAGGGAACAGCAACTCATTCCTCTCTGAATCTTACGCAGCCCTTTTCCGAAGGAGACAGAAGCACAACCCTGTGCTCTCCGTGAGCTCATCTGCCCTCTGCAAAACACCAAGGGCATATTTGTGTCCATGTGCAGGGCCTCCCCTACAAAGGGCTGAGCTGCTGGCGGCCTGGCTCTGTCCCCTGGTGTGGCCCAGAGCTGCGGGGCTGCTCTGCTTCTGCAGAATGAATGGATGCCTCCCCGCGTCCTCGCAGCGTGCTGCAGCACAGCTCTGCTCCCAGCCACGGGAGTCAAACCCTCCTCTGTTATTCTAGCTGTAAAGAATTTAAACTATCCATCTAAATAACCAGAAAATAAGGGTTTGACCCAGTTACGCATTTTAGGCCTCCTTGCATTCATTTGCTAATGCTAAAAGTAACGGAAATCACAGCCTTCCTGAAAAATACTGGCAGAAGAGAGAGGAAGAGAATTTGTGTTTAGGTTCTTACCCGCTTGGTTAGTTGTCACAGTGACTGACACCGCTTGGTCCTGGCTGGGATTTTGTTTGGACACTCCATTCACCGCCCAGACTTCAAAGGTGTAGTTCGTGTGTGCCAGGAGGTCGGTAATGGAGACTTTGGTGGTTTTCAAGCCGTTCTGCTGGGGGCTGAAGTGCACACCACTGCCACAGGACCGGCAGCGGCCCGGGTCACCAGCACCGCACCTCTTGCACACCACGTTGTAGGAGATGTCTTCACGACCACCTTTGTTCTGGGGGGGGCTCCACTCCAAGTTCACCGACGTCTCATTGACATTGGAAATCAGGTTCTGGGGAGCAGACGGAGGGCCTAGAAAGAAAAGTCAATGTGTTATTATTAACTGGAAAAACCTTACATAGCGTCTTCAGACTTAGGGTCCTGGGTGACATGGGGCATCTGCACCTCCCAGTTACGTCAAGGGCAGCAGAGACCACAGAGAATTTTACTTCTCTTTCTCTGTGTTCTTAATGAATATGAAACATTAACTCATAAGTCAATCTCTGGTCTTTTCATCTGATAAATCAACAGTATTTTCCAGCTCTAAATGAGGCTGAAAACCCTGTATTGCAATTAAACAAGAATGGTGTGTTTTTTCACTTTCACTATTTATACTTTTTTTGAAAAACTTAATATTTATGGTTTTTACATTCATTTTTCCATTATCTCCCAAGCAAAGCATCATATGCACAATTCTTGCTTCTCCTGAGATTTACAAGGTCCTCCATTACCCATAGGCAGACTCTCACTGAAACTGTTGATCTCCTGATACTTTTTTCTTAAGAATAGAGGTGCAATATTTTCCAGACAAGTTGATGTCAGATCACATTCAGTGAATGCTGAAGCCCATCAAGCAGGGAGCTGGACATGACACTCTGGGCTTCAGGAAATAGATCTGAGTAGAAAACTAAGGCTTCAAAGCGGGGAGAACGAAGGTTACAACAGGGGAATGCTGGAGAGTGTGGAAGAATTGGGGAGGAAAATACAGTGAGCAGCTGAAAGAAGAGCTGATCCCACCTATTCTGGGATAGAGCATGAGGGTGCTCTGACTACCCACACAATACTTTGGGACAGGACATCAGGTAACTACTATACTGATTAGAAATGAAACAGAACCAACCTTGCAAAATGTAATGATCCAAACCAGAATACAGTAAAAACAGTAGTCCTTACTAATGTCTCAGACCTTTGAATGCTAATATTATTACCAGAAAAATACTGGAAATAACGCCATAGAAAGTCAAAAATTCATTTTTTATTCAAGACACAGGAGAGTTTGTGAAAGTTTCTTAAATTTTATCAAAATATATTTGATGGTTGGGATTCAAAAAATATTCAACCAGATCTCCTGGCAGAAAAGGAAAGTGAAAGGTCTGGCAAATTTCATTCCAGGTTTTCCATTTCTGTTATTTGTCAAAAACTGGAAAAAAAAAAAAAGAATCAGCCAGCACCAACAGTTTCATTAAGTGTATAAATAAATCAATCATAATCTCTCATACGTCAAAGGCACAAAAGCAGCCATCAAGGCCAGATGGGAACTATGCACATTATGGTGAAATTCTGCTGAAATTACAAAGTGACTCCAGCATGGCAGTGAAGAGGTTAAGCCATTAAGAGGTGACTCTGATGAAGATTAATTCTGGCTGCCTCGATTCATCAGGTGCATCTAAAACGCAGCCTGAGACCTGAGCTCACTGTGGAGGACTGTTTGAGGGCTGCACCATGTCCTTGGGTCTGTGCTTGAAGCTGCCAGGCTGTAACACACGTGCAACAGGTAGGTTAAGAAAAGAGTCTTAAATTACATTGAGGTCAAATGTATCTACTTATCTTCAATACCTAAATGAAAGGCCTCTGCTGCAAGAGTAGCTGAGCAAGGATTGCCTCTCTGTGCTCACTTCAGAAATACAAAATTAATATGTTCATTTTGAAAAGAGGGAAATCCTCTCTTCCTGCCAAACCTCTGAAACAGTCTCTGAGTTAATGGAGGCTGACAGGTAGAATTACTGCAAGAAGAGTGAGCCAGGGCCAGCCCCTGTGACGGGGAGTCCTCCTGCACCACTGGCTGCCATTCATGGCTTTTATTTATACACTGGCAGCATTCAGGACTCCTAAGGACAAAACCCTTTTACTCAAAGATCAGTTATCAAACACAGTAAGAGATGTTTCCTGCTCCAAAAATGCTTAGAAACTAGCAGAGAAAGAAGGGAAAGAAACTGTTTTTAATCTCTGTTCATCATGTGGAAAAATGAAGTAGAGAGAGATCTGGTGATCCGACAAGGGCACACCAGACATGCCCTGCACATCTGGGCACGGGTCACAACTCCCAGCCCAGTGCAGGTGCCCTGCGCCCAGCTCTCCTCCCCCAAGACGCTGGGCTTGCCAGCCCCCCTGGGCAGGAGAAAGCAGTCTGTCCTTGGTCTGCAAATACATGAGCCTCTTCCTCAAAAATACATTCTGAGTGCGATGAGGTGGAAGACACTCCTGAAATCATGAACTTGAGCAGCAGTGCAGGAACTGATCTAAACCCCATCTACACCCCAAAACTCCCCAAACTGCCTCACACCAGGACTCTCTCTTCAGGCAAGCAGGTGCACAAGCTGACAACATTTGTCCCTCTGCTCTGTCAAGGAGGCAGGAGAACAAACAAAAGCCTCTGGAGGAAAGCACAGCCTCAGTGGACTGCAAACCTAAGCCCACGCTGTGCGGTGAAGGTCTGACCTAGGCGGTGGGAGCTGAGGACATCGGTCCTCCCAGAGGCCCTTCAGCACTTCATAGCAGCGAGCCCTGAACAGACACTGCTCCTGTGAGAAACTGCAAGAGCTTCACAGCGAGCAAAAGCAAAAGGCGTTTTCTTACAGAGGATTCTCCTGCTGCAATCACGCCAGCGAGAGCATCGACTCGGAGCGCAGCCAGGAGAGCTGAGATAAGGTGGTGCCAGCGCGAACACCTCCCCAAGCAACGCCCGGCTCTGCCAGGGCTGCCCTCATCCCAGGGGGATGCTCGGCAAGCAAAGTGCTCCACGAGGAAGGGTCATACTGCCACAACCACGGTCTGAAAGAGGTGCCTTTTAGCTCAGATATAGCAGCCAGTTTGGGGTTAAACTCAGACTTACTCTGATGTCCATTAAGATATTTTCCAAGGCTCTAGGTCCAGTTTCACGTGGGAAAATGTGCCAGAATAAATCAAGCTCCTCAGAAGCAAAAAGTCAGTAATTAGTATGTGGGACAGGGCACTGCAGCGTCTAAACAGAGACGCAATGAAGCAGAAAACCAGGGAAGCAGATGCTTGCAGGTCACAGAAATGTGTGTACTACCTCCAGTGTGAAAAGGAAGATGTGGGGGAGTCTCCAAATGGTGGGCTGACATTACAATGAAGGGAAAAGCAATTTCTTTTCTTTCTGGAGTATAGTTATCAATGGAGCTGCTGGCACTGGGAGTGGGGAATCATTTCAGATGGATGGGCCCGGTTTCAGATGTTGAAACACAGGGCATATCTGCACTTTCAATGCTGATCAGGATTTGCTTTGTTTCTGAAACAGAGGCGCTGCCACTAGATGAGAAGAAAGCCTTTCCAGGGCTGTGGCAGCCGGAGGTACCACTCGGTTCCCAGATGAAACCAGCGAGCAGGATCTGCAGGAACAGCGTCCTACCAGCCAGACAACCCCCAGCACACAAACCCTCCATCCTCGGGCAGAAAACTCTAGCTATGGGGCAGATGAGAGGGAAGGCAAGGAGCTGTGCCTCTGGAACAATGGTGCCAACTTCTGGGATTTTTTTTCTCAAGTGATTTACATGATTTACAGCATTTTTATTAAAATTCCTGCTGATGGAAGCATGCTCTTGCATGAGTCATTCGGCACACATGGAGCTAGCACTGCCATACTGCCCAGAAGAGCTGAAAAACATGACAGTTCCTACAGAAATAATAATAATATCTATTAAAAAAATCTAGACATTATTTTGAAAACAACTAATTTTAAAGCTCATTTTATAATGCTAGGAAGCCAGGTGCTCTTGTTTTCCCTGCCCAAGACAACAGAACCCAAGGAATGGACCTGCAGAGCTGCTCACAGTTCTCCTGTCGGGGACTGCAAAGAGGACACGGTTTGACCATGGGGCTTGAACACAGGATCCTCATCCAGCGCATTTACCAGCATCGTGAGAGGACATGGGGGGCTCCTCTGTGGGAACACAGGGAACGGAAGTTTTTAATTTTATTCCTTCCTGGGGTCCATAAATCTCGCTTCACAATAAACCCATCAAATCAACTGAGCCATGAAGCAAATGGAAAGGCCCTGGGTGGAGCAGTTCATTGTGTGTGTCAGGGCTGAGGGAAACACTGAAGAGTCTGTTTAGCAACAAACAATCTTTGTCAAGCTAATCTTGCTATCTCCCTCAACCCTCCTATTAGATTTACTTAAACATATTGGGCAATGCAGATTGTTTGGTTTTCTCTTGCTGCAATAAGCTATAGCCATTACATCTCTCTGTCTCTTTCACCCACAGACAGACAGATCTGTCTGTCTTGAGGACAATGTTGTATCCTATGTCAAATGAATATTCAGGAAGACTAGAGCTTTTAAGGGGTTAATAGCATAAGCATGACTTGTACTAAAAGGATTGATGTATTTTAGCACTCACCACAATCTCAGGCTGCACTTTAACTTTTCATCCATCAATATTTCTCTCCCTCCCTTCTTACAAAATACTTGTCCCTCTCCAGTCAGAAGCCTCCCACACATCACTGCAAGCGTGACAAGAGCCCTGATGAAAACCATGACAAGGGCACATATCAACACCTGATGGGCTCCCTCCCACTTCCACCCCACAGGAAATCTCCATGTGCTACGTTAACCTGTGTGCCAGCTCTCTGTGGTCATAGTAAAGGACCTCTGTGATTCACACCAGGGATCAAGTCCGATCTGAGCACCAAAGTGACTCACATACACCTTCCTTGGTGAAGAGCCAGTAATGAACTTGCTGTCCAAACTGGGGCACACCGGTGGGGTGCAGGTGGTAGGGGGGCCACGGCTGTGAAGCAAAGCAGGCTGCAGACTGACACTGGGCATAACGATGTTTCAGTAAACTGCTTATTTGCAAGGAAAATAATATTTTGCATTTGAATCAGCTGCCCTACACACTGAGGGACCATCAGAGGTTGGTCGGCTCAAAGTCTGTCTGTTGTTCAGACATCATCCTGCTGAGGAGGTTATCCCACAGCCCCTCTCCTGCCTGCACAAGATAACAGTGCAAGTGGAGGAGGTTCGACCTAGTGTAACTGGCGAAATTGTTCGGCCAGGGAAGTCTATCCTGAATGCAATGGACAATTTCAAAGGCAAATAGCATGAAGACGATTAGCTGCAACCGAGTGAACATTCCTGCTGCCCTCAGGGATGGGTCGCACCCAGCCCTTCGTGCCTGCCGAAGGGCAGCACGGGCAGCAGGACCCTCAGCATGCCCAGGGACTGGGTCTAACAAGGCTACACCAGCTGCAAGCTCAGCACCGCCACCGAGCCCTCAGCACCGCCACCAAGCCATCAGCCCAAAGGCAAGTGCCTGCCCCCTGACAAACTCTTTACCACAAACCCACGTCAAAGGCTGTGCTGTAGCTGGGCTCCTGGAGCTGGAGGGACTCCAACGAGACAGACAGACAGGCACGACTTGTCGGCTGCGCAGACAGACTCCAAACCAAGCCAGCCCACCCTTTCTCCCTACAGCTGTAAACCCGACCGATCTACGCAACAGAAAAATACCTCTGGAAACTAACCCTGGGATCTGAGGTTAGAACTCTAAGTGCACTGTGCTGGGGAACTGTATTTAAATGGTTATGACAAAGGTTTTAATATCCCTGATTTTACATCTTCCTTTTTTATTACTGATCTGCCCAACAAGGTGCTTCTCTAAAAGTCTCTGTGGGTGTATGCAGTAAATTCAATTACAGTTTTCTACAACTGGACCAGACAGACTTGTTTGACATACAGAATATTGTCTTCACTAAACCAGTTAATTTAGTTCAGCAACAGTGTATGGTTAGGAGGTGTGGATTAAAGCATGGTGAAAAGAGAAGAGAAAACTGATTCCCAGCAAAACAGCTTCTGAGTGACTTTGTTGTCCCACAAATTGACGAGAAATAAGGAGGACCTTGCAGCTTGGTTCTCTGCTGTCCCAGGCTGACAGGATGCCAGAATACCACTGGCAGACAAGTAGCACGTCCAAATTTGGGACAAACAGCTTTTGTTCATCTAAGTTATAGGTGAGTAAAAAATTTCTTTTTCCTATTCTCAGAGGTCCAGTGGACAAAGCACTGAAGATAATGTAGTGGGCTTTGGTTTGGCCAATTTTATCTGGCATGAGTAGCCATTTCATACTATTTTCTTAATTTGAAAAAAAAAACTTATCACAAAACAAGCCAAAAAACATCTCAGTGCAGGGTTCTGACACTTAATGCCTTTAAACTGAATTTAGCACTTCTGAGAAACCCACTCTGATGGCACCCAAAATAAAGCTCTCTCCAGCCACAACAACTGCCTGCCCACACTCCTCCGTCTTGGCATGTCCCTGGCAGAGGGCTCCTTACCAGGAGCTCCTTTTTTATGCCAGCTTAGTCCTCAGCCATTAACAGTGGTAGTAGATTATTTTGGCAGCAACGTTACTCATTAAGGACAAAACAGATATTATCAGTATTTGGACTCTAACCCCATCTCTTTACTACTAACCTATGGTATGGTTAATATTTATTACCTTGAAAGATGTATCTGTGGGAGGAGATCTATTAAAAACACAAACCGAAACCCACACTCTCCATGGAAGTGCTAATGGAGATATTTCAAATACACATCCTCAAGAAGGCAAGCCTTTGCTATGAGCATCCTGTCAGTCACTAGACCAGTGCATTTAAAATGTACCCTCCTTTAAAACAAAGATCCTTTCAAAAGATATGTATGTGGCTTAACAACAAGCAGAATGAGGCTTTTGAGCCCTGGAAGGAGAAAATTATTAAAAATATAATTCACTCAGTCTGTGTGTGCACGTGTGTAAAAGCACATTTCTCTATCAGGTAACGGATGTCCCTGTAGCCAGGGCAATGGATAATTATTTTCAAGTGGGTTGTCACCCTGCATTCAGTCTGCGTTTGCCTGACAGTGTGAAATCGGAAGGAAGCTTCATTGGCAATTCCCACCAGACATCAGAAAGCCTCAAGCATGTAGAAAAGACTTTAATCTTCTTTAACCATTCCCACACTCTCCTTGAGGAAAATATCACCTCTCTTTTTTTGAGGCAGAAAAAGTAGACCTTAGCTTGATAAGGATTAAAAACTATTCTAACAAACAGTAAAAAAAATACAATAACATGCAGCAATTTGAAGCTTTTTAACTTCACCCTGAAACTGAGAATACCCTATAAACACACTGTTAAATGCAGCAGAGTGCCAGCTACGGGTGTTTGTCAACCACAGTGAATCAGGCAGACCAGCAGGCTGCAGTGGGCTTTGGAGCGGGACTGACAAACGGATCCCCTTTTATGAGCCTGCTCCAGAGACACTGACCCTCTTCATCTCTGGCGATTTCAAAGGGAACCCAGGGTATTCAGGAATCTTGAGCTAATTTGCTACATAATAAGTTTAAAAGGAGCCTAGTACAAACCGGCCAGTTTTGAAGCAGCGACTTGGCCTTGAATGTACTACAGAGGAGCAGCAAAGTCTTTGATAAGTTACACGAGCAGCCAGCACCTGGGAGTAACCATCCAACTGTCTAATAGCAAGAAAACCTAACTAGAAGTAGTGAAAAGTTTAGCACATCTTCTGCTATACAAGACCTGAAAGCCAGCTTTTGTGTACAACACAGCGAGAATAAAGAGAACAAATAAAGAGTTGTAAAAAAGAAAAGATCCATACAATGAACAATTCTAAAGATCTCTGGAGCATATCTAGCAAGAGCACTGAAATGTCACTGGCAGTGCCTGAACTGCCTTTGAAGGATCTGTCTGGAGCATCGAGAGGGAGCGCAGCCCCGCTCAGGCTTTTGGTCGTGCTGCCGCCTTGCCAATGGGACCAGACTGCCGCTCTATCAACGAGGCCGTACAACACCATTATTGGACAGCCTTTAACAATCCTAATCAATACTCTTGAACTCAATCATGATCCTAAGACTCAACTCCCTGGAGGCAGGGCTGTGTGTGAAACAGAATTTACTATTTTCAGAGTGGATGCAAAAAAAAGTAATTAAATAATCGATGTCTTTAAACTCTTTTTAAGTTCCCTCACTGAAATGCCTGGCAAAAGCGATGCCAGGCACAGCCTTCAAGAAAAAGCACCTTGGCCTCCTCTTTCCGTCTTTTAAAGCTTCATTAAACATGTATAATTGTGGAATTGTCAATAATGTTTCAGCATGTGAGCTGCAAAGCCCTTCAGATAAGCCTTTGTTGTTGATCTTTAACCATCTGAAAGACAGGTTATAACGCAGAGTAAACACCTGGGCTGTGTAAGTTTAGGCTCAGAAATAAAGCCCACGCTTTCCTGTGACAGTTGTATATGTTGCTGCCACTAATTGCTTCTTTCAGCAGTTGTGGACAGGTCTCCTGTTGCTGTGGGCTAATTTACACAAGCACTGACAGTTTGGACAACCTTTGCTTCTTGTCTGCCTGGCTAGTCCTGACCATTTATCATTATGGATTACGTGTTTTTACAAATGGTGAGGCCAAAGTCAACAGTCCGCAAGATGCAGCAGCCACTTGAAATATCAGTCATCTGCTCTATTTCCACCCTCCTTCCCCTTTCTGTGCACAGTTAGCATTACAACTGGGTTTTAATATGGCAAATGATTTGGAAAACAATTCTTAATTTATTTACTCAGGCAAGACTCCTTTGACTTCAGTGGGAGTTCTGCCAAGCTAGGAATCTTGGACCAGTGCCAGTGATAAAATGCCCATTTTACTGGCACGTACGATTTCCTATTGGCTTGCCAAAAGAACCCTGGTTACCAGCTTCACAATAGGCTTTGCTCCTTTCACCTAGAGATCAATCCAACCGATATTTCATCTTCTGTCCAGGCTAAGAGCATTAAGTGAAGAGGTCCAGTTACCACTGGCAGAGGTGTGGGAAAACTGGTGATTACAGGGACCACCCCTGTGGGCTCTGGGTTTCTCTTCCAAAAACCGCCATAGAAGAACATTTTGCATTGCCACGTATGCTAAGACATGTTATCTCATCTACTGTAATATGCTGTGCTGCAGACAATACCACCTCTGCTCACTCACTATTTTGAGATAAAAAGAATTCCGCTGTGGATACCAGAAAGTTATTTGACAGTCTGACAGGAAAAAAATCCAACCAGAAAAATAAGTTATTCTGTCATTGGCTCAGCTGCTGAATTTCTTATTCTGCTAGCCCTCTAATTTACTTCAACGACTCTACAGAACTGGGTCCTGACTAACCAAATCAAAGCCCCCACTTAATTGAGTAAATGTCTCTGTTAATTTAAGGCCCTAGCCAGAAAATCAGAAGACAGCTAATAAACAGTTGCTGTACTTAAAAGAGTGATGATTTTAAGTCTACTGATTATAAACACACATTGTCAAATTACTCCCTTCTCTTCTGTTCAAACCATAACCACTCCCCTTCTTATTCAACGTTTTCTCAATTCCTTCAGCCTGTCACCACAGACAAGGGCAGACAGCCTTCTCCTTTGAGATTCCCATCACTCACAATTCCCTTCTCTCAGTCTGGCAGCGATGGATGGTCTATTTTCCCAGGCTATATGAAGAAGAAAAATCATACTTTTCATACCGCCTACTTACTATTCCCTCTTCTCTTGTAACTGCCATACTGCACCTTAAAAGGCATTTTGACCTACTGTTTACAACCTTATACGATTTTTTAAGAGCAAAATAATTTACTTAAGCTATAGACACATATAAAGACGTGGAAGAATTATTATGTCATAAATTTAACTTCTGAACATCAGAGGCTGTATTGGCATATACTTCATACAACAGAGAACAGCAGCAGAGGTCGGACTGAAGTGGTGCCAGATCCAGTGCGCAAACCCTGGGAAGGAAGCGTGGCAAAGCCGGCACAAAGCTACCTACAGCCTACTAGGCAGCATGACCGTGTGTTGCACCCTACTTTCTTATTCTTCTAAAAGCCAGAACAGTGATAATCGGCATCTGTCTGGAAATTCAGTAGAGGCACAAGTCAAGTGGAAGGAAAAAGAGCACATTTGTTTATTTAGAAGTCTAAGCAATCATAATAAACATATGCTCGAATAATCAGCTCCTGTGCAATTACTCATCTGCAAGCACAGTTATTAGGTAGGTAAATTCACTCTTCTTTGAAAATGCAGGTCAAATATTTATCTCTGAGATACATGAAATGCAACAGAAGATTGCGCTAGAGATGTATATTAGAATGTAACATCGACAAAATTGAAGTGTTTAGACCTTTCAGACCTTTTTTAAAGCCTTGACCTTGGAAACAAATAAGGACAGTGTTATTTTAATGTGCATTCAAATTTTAACAACACAGTCACACAGCTCTAGTGGAATCCACATTGAGTTTCCACTGTAGATTGCTCATCATTTCATTACGGTTCATTATGCTGATAACTGTCAGAAAGCATTAGAAGCAGAAGCCTTGAGTAATAGCACTGAAATGGTAATTTAAAAACAATATACTTTCTGAAGGAAATACAGCAGTGCACTAAATTCAATTAGAAGAGGCGAATGTTAAGACAAGTAAGTAACGTTTGCTGTTCGAAATCAGGGTCTTCGATTTCTTGATAAGCTAAGCTGTAGAAAGCCCTTTTAAAGCAGGCACTTTTTCTCTTGCATCTCACTAAATTTGCTCTCATTATCTCTAAGCTTCTCTGGTATAAACTGTCTTAAATGCAACCATTTTAGAAATACTTCAGGCCACACCAAAATATCAATCAATCAGTCACTGTTTGGGTGGCTCAACAGACTGAATTATTCAGGGTCATTTACTGAGACAGTTTTCAAGCTGGACAGTCTATGCTGGTAATCTCTCTTTTGTAAAGGGCTCCCAATTAAAAATCATTAATAATCTGAACTGAACAGACAATAAAAACAATACAATACCATCCCGTACTCACTCTTAATGTAAGCATTGTTTGTTAAGAACAGCTATAGGACCCAACTCATTAATGGGACGCAGGAGCAACGCCATAACTTGGATGGGAACCGACCTGCCTGCGCCAGGCTGCAATTCACAGAATATCTCCTTCCAGAAAAGGAGATTCAGGGATGAGGACCATGATTGAGACTGATTGTTTTCCAGCCTCATAGATTTGTGTGTTGGTAAGGCATTTCATTCTGCGTTAGATTGTTATAGCCTTACGATACACCTGTCCTCTCAGCAAATGCTGAAATAAAATGAAGGTCTGAATAGTTGTTTTAATATAACTTTTGGTATGCTTCCGAAAAAGAAAAGCGTCCATGTTTTTCACAGTTTGTGCTCAAGTGTATTACGAGTCAATCAGACCATCTTCATGCCCAAGCACACAGCTGAGAAGCCCACTGTGCTTCAGAGTTGAAAGTCTAAATTCCTGAGTTAGGTCAAAGCAGCACATCCAGGGCAGCTCTGCTCCTTGGTGGTGACAGACACGTTGATGATTATCCCCATGAGGGAAACTTGGGAAAAAGACGCATCAATAAACATGTGTATGTCAGGGTATCTACACCTGGCCTTCCAACACAGTGTGCTCCACTGTCTCCTACGCTCACGTCCCATCACATTCTGCCCTTCCTTGTACAGGCTTTAAGCCAGACATAACTGCCTACTCTAGCAGAGCTAAAATAGAGCAGAATACTAAAACTAGAGTTTGAGTTGAGATTGGATGCCTGGCTTACCTGAAGGTTAGGCACAGTTTTTACAACTCAACAATGGACGGAGATGTCAGGGATGGTGTTAAGGAATGAGAAAGCTCTGGAGCACCTCTGCTGACCAGAGCACCAGGAAGTAGGTGTTGCTTTTATTACTTACCATGGGAATTGCGAGAAAGGGAAAGGAAAAGGAAGGGGAATTCTCCAATTCCCTTTCATCCACTAGCACAATCAGGCTAATGGAAAGTCATAACCATCTTCCTTCCCCAACCTAGAAGGCAAGATAAGTGATGAGGCCAGACAGTTTATTACTAAAGGAAATCAATAGTCAAGGGTCAAAGCTTTACAAAAACACATCCTAAGAAGGCTGAAGTTCTTAATCTTAAAAAGTGTTTAGAAATAATAAAGAAATGATCAATCCACAGTCCATTCCAGGTGTTCTGTCCAGATTACCCAATGTTACTTTTATTCACCTGGTCTAATAGTTCTCCAAGTGAACAGAAACCTGATTTTACAAACCAGTGGAGCAGAGTCTATCTTTTTGCTAGAAGAATGGATCTCAGATACTGTGTTTTATTTCTTCATTAGTGTGCCGTCACACTGAGCGATTACTAAGTGCAGGGCTGAATGAGAATACCAGGGGTAAAGAGAGCATAATGAACAAAGAAGATGCCTGATTATTATGGCTGTCATCACAAGGGAATTGGGTTTGTCACCTGGTTTAACCAACTGGTAAGAACTGATTAGAGCCTGAAACCGTCTGAAAGAACCTTTGATGTTTATGCTCCCTTCTGTCTCCACATCTTGTCGGGAAAGGCAGACAAACGAGGAGCTTCTTCCGGAGGGGCTTCTTTCAGCAGAGGCCCTCTGAACACTTGCCTCGAGTACCACCACCGTAGCAACGTTCAAACACAGCTAAGGCAGACCTCAAAGAGGGGATATTAGTGAGCACAGCGGTCGGAGATGGAGCAAAGCTGACCCACAAGCCAGCTCAGAAATAACCTCTGTGTCATCCTTCACCTTGGATCACAGAAAAAGAAGCCCTGAAGCTACAGGAAAATTCAAAGCTATGAAATGAGACCTCCAGAGTGTCCGTGGGATTGTGGTGTTGGCTCGTCTCTGTGCGCTGAGTCCTCCTAGGCTGCTGCAGAGATGAAGACTGAGGCCAGCACCATGGCCTTTGCCTTCTCTTCTTCCCTCTTCATGTTTTCAGGGTAAAAGACCAAGATCAGTGACTTCAACTCTGACTGACCTCTGAAGACAAGAATGGGGAAGGGTGCCAGAAGCAGGCCCAAGACTTGGCAAAAAAGGGCTAAGCTTGCAGGGGTACATTTTGCAATACAAGCAAATAGATTTATCATTTGCTCACAATTCCCGCATCTGGAAGTGTTTTGCTCTTTCCTCATATTTCACTCACTGCACAAGCCTACTTAAATTCAACCAGTTGATTCCTAATTTGATTTCAATTTGGTCAGGATATCACCCACTTGGACCAGGGCTTTGAGAAACTTTTGTGGGTATAATGTTATTTAGGGCGTACTTCTGAGCAACAGTTTTATTGTTGCAAAAAGACATTTTTTCCTATCAATGTAGTGAAGATTTATATCTCCTAGTGTAAATTGTATTATAAAAGGCATGTTCCTACCCACTTCAGCAGGGTTTCACAATACAGTTAGACCTCCATCCCCAGTCAACATTTGGCAAGGGATATACAGACCTCTTTGCTTTCCTACTGAGCAAAAGCAGCTGCTCCTGGCTATGCCCAGACCTGCTTAACCAGCACCCAGCCAAACTGACAGCTGAAAAGGAGATCACTGAAGAAGAGCTGAAATCAAGGGGGTGTGGGGAAGGGATGAGTGCTGGCTTTGTTATGGACATACTTGGTTTCTGCCTTGTAAGGGAGAAATTCAGATTTAAATAAATGTGAGTCATCTCTCCAAAATGAATTTGGAATATATTAAAACGTTACAAAAGAAATCTCTCAGTGTTCCCTCACTCCCAGACACACACACACTCTCTACATAAATATACAGCTGAACTCCAAAAATCTGGAAGCATTTCCAATAGCTTTCAGGGAAAGCCACACATGGATATCCCCTGGTGAAATACAGCCCTTTCACTTATTGTTTCAAACTGCTCTGCTCCTATAGACATGAAAACCAAAGAACTAGATCATCAGGATTTAACACCGGGGCATGGCTGGAATCCCAGGTCTTTGGCTGCGTGAGCCCTTAACCACCACATAGAACAAGGAGTTGTTCCAGCACCCCCGTGGGTGTGCTCAGTGCACGGCACCTCTTGTTCTCCCTGCTGAAGGCATTTTGGTGAAACTAAAAAGAGCTCCTTTTGCTTTACATGATGCATTTATCTACAAAGGATAAAATAAAGAATACTTTGGGTATTTCTTTCATTAAGGTTTAAGACTTATTATTAACACCCCTTCCAGAGGAATACTTTTATGTTCCTAAGGGTCACCAGCTTTATTTTGAGCAAATTAGATCTATAATGAGATTATAAATATTACCTATTTACTCTAGGTCACACAATTATGAGAAAAGCTTTCAGAGTTTCTACAAATATCAATATTGAAAGAGATGAAAGGTGAAGTGATCTACTGGACGGGTCCTCAAACTGGAACTTAAACCCATATTTTATTCCAAACTCTGTTACTGAGGTGTGGGAGTCACTCCTCTTCTGCAGCTTTGTCTCTTTACAGTGTCCTGATTTATTTAGACTGTAGGGCTCTTAAGGGTCAGTGCAACCATGTCACTGTTAGAGATTCGGGGCTGAGAACTTTCTCTCCAAGAAGTGTAAACCAAAATGTAAACTGCATCTGCAAAGAGCTGTAAGAGCTACTGAACGCTGCTCTAAGAAGACGCTTCTTAGAGACACATCTGCAGGCGATATTTCCGACATACATAGCAAAAGAAAGATGGGAGAAGAAATGGATGATAAAAGGGGAAGAGACTGTTCAAAGATCAACTTACGAGTGCAGGGCATGGAGGCAGCATCATTTTCAGCTCGGAAAAAGCCCCGATCGCAGGTGCAGGAGGTAGAGCCTTCCCAGATGGAGTAGCTGTGAGGCGGGCATTTGGCACAAGCAACATCTGTCGAGAGAGCCTTGTAGTATCCAATTTTGCAAGCTAGATGGAGGAACAGGAAGGGAGAGTGTTACTTGCCCAGGCTGTGATCATAAATTGCTGGCTTACTTATTCAAAATCAAGGCAGGAGACATTTCAAAGAGATCTAATGATGTCCTCTTAGCCGCAGGTGAAGAATTAACAATCATCACAGTCTTAATGAGTAATCCTATGTCAGGGGATACTGATTTCTAATTCCAACAAGAGCCATTTTAAAACCTGGGGGGTGGGGGGCGGGAAGAAAAAAAAAATATACTCTTCTATTGACACTGCCAGAAAATCAGCTGCCTTTTTGTGCTGACTGTGGAGCTGCATGATGCTTAACCCATGTCCACCTGCATTCACACATACACAGAGCGCATGACAAAAGGGGTGCAATTGGTTTATTCTATGACCACTTAAGGAATGGCAGCTGACAGCCAGTCACTGCCAATTTTTAAGAGGGAGCGGGACAGGAACCCACTGGGATTGGCAGCGAGGCCCTCACCCTCCCCTGTGCGGAAATGGCACCTCTCCCTCCTGGCAAGGCAGAACTCATTTGGTTCTTACTCCCCCCGGGAGGAATCAGCAGAGCCCTCCCCGCCTGGGAGCCAGGGCACAGCAGTATCTGCACCACTGCCACCAGGTCCCACGGGCAGCTGACAAGCTTTCGGTGACATCGTCTTCAGAAATGCAATGCTTACACGGATGGCTACGCTTACATCACTTGGAAAAAACTCATTAGCATCATTAATAACACATTTCAATAGTGGCTAACAGGTATGTCATCCTAGAAATTTCTCCCTTGGCTACAGATAAAAGCCCACCATCACCATTGGCTTTCAGTGCTTCAGAGAACGGGAAAGATACCCAGGCATGCAAACATGTAAAAAGGAACAGTTGTTCCCAGTATTTACTGCGTGACTTACTCTCACATCTCATTGTTTAACACCAACGCTACCTTTGGGGTTCCCCTGCTATGCACAGGCTCCAGTAGACGGGGCACAGCCCTCTACACAGCCGCAGCTTGTTCTCTCTGTTCTACCCTTCCCTTGGTCCCCCTCATTCTGTCCTTCTTTCTCTTGTGAAGCCCCCCCAGTGGAAAATAGAGAGGGATTTTAGTAACACATTTATAAAACAGCAAGGTACTTCATTCTTATTAACCAAAGCCATCTTTGGAATTTCCTTAACAAGTCCTGACTTTACGACGTGCCGTGCGCCATCTGTAAGAGCACTGGGAGCTCAGTCCGCTTTCCCTCGCTGTGCCTGTCACTGGACCGGGGGATCTTATAAAAACACATCGCTCATAGAAGATTTATGCTTCCAGAGTTTACATGCATCACATTGTTAGATAAGGTGCTTTTTGGCAATGCTTCAAACAGCCCTGGGGTTTCGATTAACATCAGAAACCACAGCTTTGGCAGGAAGAATCACGGGGGTCAAACCCAGCCTCCCCACATCGGAGACCATTAGTCCCTGAACACAAATACAGACCCACTGGGTACAGCCGATCAGCCAGGCTGCCACAGTACACAAAGACAACTTGTATGAAATAGCTTATTCTGCTTGTGATGTGAATTACCCAGGAAAAAATAAAAAGGCATGGAAAACTACCTTTCATTTTTCATGTGATTTGCAATATTTGGTGAGTGAGTTCTACTATCACTACGTGTCCTCTTGTATCTGGTTTAACAACAGCAGCAGTCAAGTGGCAGATTCTGATCTGAGATATTACTCCGGGTTTTCAGTGTCACAGCTCGGACCAGAAATACACCTAAGCCTGTATATGACCAGGACAGACACTGACAGGAGGAGTCTTGCTGGCATATGCAAAGATGAGGCACAGAAAAACAAAATACAAGAGGAGACCAGGCTGACTGCTCTTATCCACAAAATTCTTGCTGTTATTCAAATACAGTGTGTAAACCCTAACATTACTGTTAATACAAAAATCATAGTTCACAGAAACTATTAAACAAAGAGCTGTCTCTTGCATATTCCTAATATTAAACTACTTCTATCATAAACAACCTAGTACAAAGGTGAAGATCCTGTTCAGGCTATAACATGTTGTAAAGGTAGGAAAAATGTCACAGGTAAAGATTTTTGCAGCCATTCGTCCTCCTCAGTCTTTTCAGACTCACTGGTTTAAAAGGGAATAGATGCATACAGTGGGTACTGCACAGTCAACGGTCTGTAATTGAAGGATTTTTTCCTCCGTTTCATGCACTGTATTTTGTTTTCTACTATATTAAGCCAAGATCATTAATATTTCAAGACCTGAAGAAAGCTTTCCAAACACAGTGGCTGCTCCTAAAGCACACACAGCCATTTTGCTGCAAAAATCCCCTACTCCAGAACAGTTAGTTTTCTTCATTTTAGCACGCTCAGAGATTCACCACATTTCAGCACGTGGCATAAAAAGACATTAGGGAATGTGTTGCATTAAACTAGTAGTTCTTTGCTTCTAGAAGCTCCATGGTACCGTCACTTAAAAATTCGCATCTAGTCCTGTAAGCGCTGCTCTTAGCATGAAGTACAGCTGACACACCTACTGCAACCAGCGCCTGGGCAGGCTATGGATGGGCTTTTTTTGAAGGTTAATGATTTAGAAGGCAAACAAGAAGCCTGGACAGAGCCTGCTCCCTGAAAATCTTACTTGCTCGCTCATGACAAATCTTCATGCAGCTGCTCTTCTGGGAAGGATTTGCTGGGTGAGACCTGCCATGAATGGTGTTCTTGCACAGCTTTCAAAAGATACCATTGTAAAAAGAGCTGTTCACATGTGCAATGCAAACTTGGAATTCAGCTCCTTAGCTTTGCCTTAATTAGTTCTTTCTGTTAGGTTTTTTGGTTTATTTGTGTGTGTGTGTGTTTTTTGGATTTTGTTTCGTTTTTGTTTTTTAAGAGAAAAATCTTTTCTTGCATCCAGATCACCCACTAGCATAAGGTTACAATCATCTGCACTAGATCCAAGCTAAAGTCTCAAATAGAAATACTTTCAGCATGAAAAAGCTCACAGTTTTTCCTCAGAACAAATCATATCGATTTTAAATAGGCATCAGCTTGAAATAATTATGCTGATATCTTTGAGTTCTAACGTGAACATGTATTTGACTTCTGTTTCTCTCTGAGTGAGACAGGATTTGTCAAACACTGCCTTTTTCGATTCGTGTTAAAACTGCAAAAACTGCTCTGAAGAATTATGGGACTTAGTCAAAAGTGGATGCAAATTTTCACAAGCTGTTTTTCAAACTCCATTTTTCTCATTAAAATCTGATTTTCAGCCTCATGGCTTTCTCAAAAAAAAAGAAAAAAAAAAAGAAAAAGAAAGAAAAGCAAATAGAATGCATGTGTGGGCTGGAAAGTCTGCTTGCTTGGTCGCTCCAAATGCTGAATTTTCTACTAGAAAATTTCAGCCAGCAATTTCAGAATTTAACAACTCATCTCATAGTGGATGGGGTTCTAGTTACATTCTTTTTAGGCACAGCTACAACAAAACATATGTATTAAATTGTTTTTAACCATTTTTAAATAAGCTATGTTGTGTCTTTTTTTTTTCTGATGGGGGAGGAGAATATTGAAAAAAAAAATCCCATAGTGCTTGTTCTTAAATTGTTGCTTTGTCCTTGTTGAAATGGCAGTGAATCTTTCCACCATAGTTTGGAAAAGGCTTGACATGCTGCAAAGGCTTGGATAAAGAAACCATTCCAATCTCTTTGTGGACAAGTTCCTAAATCATTTCAAATGCAATGCACATCTTTACACAAGTCCCACAGCGAGCTCCAAGCAGCAGCTCCGGCGGTGCCACGGCAGCGCAGGAGCGCCGGCTGCAGAGCCGCCACCCCCGAGATCCCGGTGCTGCAGCCGCGATGCCCACGAGTCCTGCAAGGAAAGGACCCTCAGCCAGGGTGGGACCAGCAACCCAGCGCCACCGGCACTGCTGAGGCGCCCTCCTTCCCAAACGCACCAGCGCACCGCTGAGAACATCTATTGTCACATATAGATACAAACCCGTAGAGCTAGCTGACATTTCAGCAACTATTAACGTAATAGTTTCCATTTTTTGAAGCAGAAAAATTTATCAGCTACATAGTCATGAAAATTTCAAAATTCCTTAAGATGCAATTTTGAACCAAATCTCCCTCCACACACAACAGAAGAGGGGAATCTTTTGTTAAGCCAATGATTGTAGCCAGCTTTAATGAAAAACCCTTCATGCTTCAGAATAGCATTCTCGGTGAAATGAAGGACAAAGCAAATAATTTAAGAAAAGATATTTCAGTATCAGTCTTAGAAATTCCAGTGAGGAAATAAATTTGTGTTTGAAGACTTCAAAAAATACTTTGATAGTGTATTTCGTGTCTTTCATCACTGCTTACATTTTCTATAGCTCTTCCCTGTCTGGAAATATTTTAAGATCATGTTTTAACTGCACCATTAGGAACAAAAAGTTATTTTTATTTTCCCCCTCTAATGTTGTTCTTAAAAATTCTTTAAGAGGATGGATTTTCTCTCTTGAATTGTAACAAAACCGCATCTGCCACATAAGTAGGCAGCATCTTCTCAGCTCTCTTTTACTGTTATTACCATTTCTGAACAGATTTTTGTGTGTTAATTATAGAACTCAATTGTTTGGATAGTCTCTTTTGATGAGCTTTCTGCCCCGCACCATGAACCTCTCTGTTATTGTACAGCTGTTTTACTTCCAAATGCTCATCCAAGTTTTCTAATTGTCAAGCTGTCCCAGCGACTAGTTCTTTTGACCTAAAAGTCAAAGAAAGGGAGTCACCCTTGTCTCCCCAACATGAATACCACAGGAGCCCCAGTGGCCCCCCTAATACCCACAAGACAATGCCTTTCCAGATCATTGCCACTACAAGCATAATTGGGTTTTGGGTGAAATGAGAAGATTTTAAATAGGATGAATTAATGAGTTTCTTGTAAAATTAAGTCGTTCTCCTGGTCCAATCTAATTACTCACTGTAATGCCCCTGAGGGTGATAAATAAAGATCCTTAAAAGCCAGGGGGAAAAACAAAAAAAAAAGCCTTTCTTAAAAGTCATTGTAGAATTTGACGCGATGTACCAAATGCTGTTTCCAAATAACGTCAGATTCCTTTGATGTTCACATCGTAAGATCTTTGCCTCCTTTTAATAACAACTGTATGTTGCTACAAATTAAAATGAGTTCTCCATCTTTAACTCATATCTCTGATAAGAAATCCAGCATTTCTACACACTGGGTATTTGTGTTGCATGAATGGCAAGAGGAAACACAAACACAATCCCACTAGGGAAAGCCTCGACTGTTGGACTTCAGAGCGCTTTTTCTCCATGATTGCATACAAACCTGGGAAGTTCAAAATAGAAATAAAGCGACCTTAGAGCCCAAATGTACTATGACATGAAATCCAGACTCTGTTCAAGCCACTGAAACTGTGCACACAGGTACACCCCCAGCCACACATACAGACCTCTTGTGCAAAGTCGCAGCACAGAGTGGAAGAGCTTTTCCCCCAGTGTAGCAACCCTGGCTGCATCTTGTGCTGAGGGATGAGGTTTGTTGTCTGGTTTTTTGGTTTTTTGTTTTGTTTTTCACTCTGGGGAGTGACCCTGTGCTGACAGGAGAGCAGCAGCAGGGAGGGAAGCAGAGCTGCCCTGCAGAGCCCACATGCACATTGTGCCCCTCCGCCGGGTGCCCACACACAAGGCCCCCCAGGCTGGGCTGGCAGTGCCAGAGCTGGTAATGCTGGAGCTGATAGCGCTGAAGCTGGCAGCACAGGGCTGTTCCCTTCCAACCTGCCCTAAGCATGACCCCCGCAAGGTCAAAGCCCACATCTTCCAAGGGAGACTTTATCTGGCTGCATTTTTCCCAATGCCCTAATTCTAAATGTTAGAAGACTGGCAGACGCCAGGCAGGTGGTTCTCCAGCTGCAGGGCACCGCAGAGGTGACTCGCCATCAGCCACCTGCATCCGCCCCAGCACCTACAGCAGCTGCTGTGGGAGACTCGGCCACAGTGGCTCGGCTGTGGATGACAGCTGCAGCCCTTTTGGCTACCACGACACACTCATTCACAGACAGCAGGGTGAGGAAGAGGAGGGCAGTATACCAAGTCAGTAGCTGCAGGTAGCCACAGTAGTACTCAGAAATCTCCAGCAATCCAACAACAGTGCCTGGTGTGCATCCACTTCAGAGTCCATCCCCAGCTGGTTTTGGGGTGCAGCCCTGCACTTGCAGCTGTGCACCCGGCACGGACCCACGGCACCGCTGGCAGCCTCGCACCTTCAAATCTGATCTGTGGGACAGATGGTGGTTTTGGAGTGCCACTCCTAAGCAGTATCAGTTCTATGGGTTTTACACAGAGAAGTGCTATGCTCGTCTTTCTAAAGAAACTTCTCAAACTAACTTGTATCTCATACAAAAGAAACATAATGATGCTGATAACCCAATCACTGTAAAAAACCTACTTTATCAGTCAGCCTTTCCTAAGGAAACCAGATAGTCAAAAGCATAAAAGAAAAAATTAAATACATATACAATTCATGCTTTAAATAAGTTCAATAGGCACATACATGGAAAAGCCCAAAAATGAAAAATTAGATTTTATTCTTAAAAACTATTAAGAATTATTCTGAACTTTGCTACACAGCTGATAGATTGCAATTGCTAAAAAAAAACCCCAAAACTCATAAAAGACATAGACTTGAAAATCTTGTATTTCTATGAATTAATAATACTAGCTTACATATGCAATACCGACATGTGCTATAGCTGTAATAGTGAGGGGGCAATAGTTGGGGGTAAGTTTGACATTTTCCACATCATGACTGCTTCTGATGTTTGACAATGCCCTGATCTTGCGTTAGCACTGTCAACGCAGCTGCTTCCAGCCCTGTGCTAGGAGGGGCAGCTGAAAAGTGTCATCCAGACATTGTAAAAAGAAAAACAGCCCCTGGACAGAATATTCACTGCACTGGGGTTTTGTCTGAAATTAAAACAAAAATTAGAAAACTAGAAATTCAAGGTCTGGGTGAAACAATTCCTGACTCAAACAAACAAACAGACAAACAAACTACCAAACGCCGTTCTCAGTGAGAAGTCAGCACTTTCCTCAAGGAATGAAAATCCCAACCTGCTCTGCTCTCTACAGGAAGATCTTTGCTAGGACCAGCATGGCAGCGGAGCAGCCGCGCTCCAGAGCGGGAAGCGGAAAGGACTGTTTGTCCTTGCGGTGTCTCCAGATGTCCCTTCCTTCCCAGGCAGCTGTGGGACCCAGTTCAGCAGTGTTAATGCATAACTTCAAATTTAAGTGCTTTAATGAATGGAGACGTACTGCTGAACTGGGGGACTTGGTACTCCAACGGTTTGCGTTTTTATTGTTTAAATATTTTTAAAAATAAAAACAAACAGATGCTCTAATATAATAAAGACCCCTCTTCTTAGAAACATCAACTGAGCATCTGTGTCCTTTTTCAGTGCAGGGAGTACTACCATTGCTAGCACTCTTGTGCAAGTGCTAAGAGGATCTTTAAAACATGACTGTCCGAGTCAAGTGTTGAGCTGTTCTCCATTTCAGAGGGCTCAAACTGCCACTGTGCTCTATCACAGACTTCATCTAACTCTGAAAGTTTAATCACCTTTATACAAGCTGTGAGATTTAAGAGATGAGTCAACTAATCAGTTTCAAATAATTACTCAATTAGAAAAATAAGTTTATGGCTTCCCTTGAACAGAAGCACCATGAGGAGAATCAAGAAACTATCAGATTTTTAAGCAAACCTAAGCAGTTAAGGGGGTTTTAAAAAATAATAATTTTTAAAAAGAGTAGTTTGTGATTCTTTTGTTCTTCAAGCAAATGAATTTTACAGGGAAAAAAAAAAAAATCACTACTACAGTTACTCCAGTGAAAGCTGATTAATTGGCCTGAATCTCCACATTAACAAGCCTTAATCCTCTTGTCAGGAGACCTGCTTACAAGCTGCTCTCCCCAGTGTGTAGCAGCACTGACGGGAACAGAGATCTGTATCTCAAAGCACTGTCCAGCCAGCCTGGGATTATCTACCATCTCCTAAATCTTAACAGCTCTGTAGAAAGGTAATTAAACTTCCAGAGTTCAATGAAGTCAGCGACAAAGCACAGTAGCGGCTTGAGCAGTTTGACATGGAAAGGCCTAAGGCAAAGCCCTGACATTATGAGCATCAGGTGAGGGTCCTGGACTTAGAAAAAGAGCATGCTCATAAGGTATTAAAGAGCATTTAATGTGTTCCTTACAGTTATTTTAAGTGCTTGTATTTCATACATGCTAATGAGACATTGCAAGTTGGCTGAAATAATTATTATATTAATACCTATTGAAGAATTCTGTTGTCAAGAATTTGTGGATTGATCCTCCGCATAAATCCTTTAATGCTGTCTCCTTTGTGCAAGTGGAATTTCACTCCGCAGCATATCTTGGCATAGCTGTAATGTTTTCTGCTACTGTTTGAACTTGCATCATGACTGTGAGGGAGCCACCTCATGCCAGCAAGCTAAAAACTACGTTTTCGTTGGTTTTTGTTTTCTGGGCTTTTCATACTTGCGTTAACTGTGAACAGGCCAGAACAGAGTGCAAGCTCATATCTCTGAAGCCATAGCAAGATGCCTTAATATGGTTTAATCATCACATTCTCTCTAAATGGCCATATGACACTATTTAAGAGGGAAAAAAAAAAAAAGGCGCTATTTTGGTCTCTCTGCTTGACACAAAGGTTTTGGAAGATGCCTAAATATAGACAGTTCTGGTGAGATCCGGGTCTATGCAAGATAACAACTCTGCTCTATTTTTGACCATTTAACAAGGATACAGCGAACACAATGGCTTCAAACAAACACTGCTTGGGCTCTGCCCAGCACCACAGAAAACAAACGGAGGTGCTTCTGAGAGCCTCCCATCAACGTCACTGTAAAAAACTATCAATCCTCTACTAAGTAGTACATCAATCAAAATGGTGGCATGCAAATCATGATCCATTAAGTACTTTACACTTGATTACCCAGGACATTTTAGAGAGGGTCATACATTGATGAGTTGCTTCTCTCTTCTTTGCCCTTTGCTATTTGGAGTGCATGACCACTTTTAGTTCATTACCAATGCAAAGTTTAGCACAAAGCACAATTTCAACAAGAGGAAAACAGCAGCTCAGTTGTTTATTCTTTCCTCCTTAAATCTGCTCAGGCTGTATGTTTCTTTATTCTACACAGATCACACCTTTCCAGAAAAAGTGCCAGATGTAGGGCACATGCAGGTGCATCTTTGTTTAAACACAGCATTTGCTAGCAAAGATGTTCTGAAAGTGGAAGATTCAAACCACTCCAAATACCTTTTTTCCCTGATTCTATCCTAGATGTGAAAATGAGTCTGAAGATTTGCTTCTCCTTGGGCTAATTTACAGAACCCCAACCATGTAGGGAGGCATCTGGAAGCCATCCTTCTATATTTGTTCTCACTTCCAGCCTGATGCCTCAGAACAAGGTGTGAGCTCATGGCTACAGGGAGACTGGGACAGTCACCCAGGACTAATTCCTGGCTCTGTCACAGAGGCTGAGGACTTGCCTGACCTCCTTCTGGCATTCATGGACATGGGTGTATCATAGTATTAAGAGGAAAAATCATCCATTTCCTTCCCAGTTGGTCTGGCCACACCTTTTTGCTCAGTGAGTTCCAGGTCACCTTCCTGCAGATCACGGGAGGTTCCCAGGCATGGATAACCCTTTCTCGCAGGAGTTAATGGCAAGAAAGAAGCTGGGGGCAGTGGAACAGAAAGCAAGGCTGCTCCTTTGGGCCCCCTAGTTTGAAGGGTGTAACTATACACCCAGAGCGTCAACTTCAATATGCCTGCCTCAGTTTATCCACTTACAAAGTGGCAATAAAATTCACAATAGATACATCTAAAAGCTGTTGTCAGGTTTAATTAAGCAATAAACGCATACAGAGCACTTGGAGATCTCCAGATAAAAAGGCGCCCAGGCAAGAGAGGAGGTGATTACTTCAGATGAAACAAAATCTCATGGCAACAACCTGGTGTGCTCAGCAGGGAATATCCAGGGCTGTCTCAACTCTCCTTTGACAGTTTCAGCAGAGGAAGCTTGTGGAGATTGTTTACCTGCTCTGCATCACAGACATTGGCAGGGGATGTTTGAGAGGATGGAGAGAAATACCTGCATGGGCTGAGCACCCAGAGCTGTGAAATACAGTGCCTACTTAAAAATCAAAGACCTGAGAATCTGCTCCTGTCAACAAGCCTTTCAATAGAGACGAATAATTTAGCAAGAATAGATGAAATCTCCCACCTTAGGGTGATCTGGGTGGCTGTGAGGAGAAACGCGTTTTGGCAGTTCCCACATTCTTTTGTCAAACTTGTGTTATCTGGGAATGAGTGGGGTGCCAGAAGCCCTTGCAGGTGAATACCTTGGCTCTTTCAAGCTCACTTGATTCAGAGGAACAGCATGTTTATCTAGATGTTTGGAAAGTTATTAATGAGATCAGCAAATCCTTTCCATGTATAAATTATAAATCACCTTCAGCAATACCATGTAAATTATCAAGTCAAGTGAGAACATGCTTATTTATCTGTGACAGTCTTTTATCACCAATAAATAAAAGCGAGAGAAGGAATTATCTGGGGAGAAGCGTATCGCTCATAGCACTCAAGCACAATCTGTCAGGTCATGAATGGAAACACCGGTGCAGCAGAACCCCCCAATTAAGCTGCATTTCACGACATCCTGAAAGAGCTGCCGGCGGTGGCACCGTGCCAGCCGAGGAGTACGAGAGGAGGACTCTTGCTGTCCAGGCTGCGCTGCTGACCCTGCTCAGGTGCACTCAGAGTGGTTTCCAGCAGGCTGGTGAATCAGCACATGCTCTGCAGAGGGCAGATGTCTCTCTCTCCCAAGCCTGCACCCAGAGCCTCTTCTCACCATCACACCTCCCTGCAGGGTGGTGAAAGGCGCTGGACATACAGAGGTGCTGGGCTGGGGGACTTGTTTTAGCAGCCACAGCCAGCAAGACGTTCAGAAATTGAGCAGCCAGAGAGATACCCATTTCATGAGTGGCCGCTGAAAGTTCTGGATAAGAAGAATTACAAGTTGAGTCGGACTTAGCTTTTAAAGCCTCTTCTATCCTGAACTGACAAGACACATCATGCACTAATTCCTTTTAGCTGATGTATGGTATCTTTATATCATAGCTCTGCTCATCCATCTTCAAGGTCCAGATAACCCACAGATTTACAACACAGCTGCTGCTCTGAGAGCACAGGATCTGGCCCAGTTGTGCAATGTGCATATCACCTGGTAAAATTTGAAAGTAGATTTGTTTATGGAGGTAACCATTTCAGGAATGCTTTAAGCCAAACTTTTCAAGACTTCTGCAAAAAGTCTCCCTTTCTATGCAAAGCTACATAAAATACATTCAATTAAATAAAATCCTGGGGAAAATAATGACAGAAACTGATGGTAGGCATGAACGAAAATAATTATGATAGGTCTATCTTCTCTCAGCTTAGCCTTTGTCAGGCAGCTCCAGGGAGGCTCTCAGCAGATGCACCAGTGAGCTGGTGGAAACGAGGATTTAGGAGAGGGGTGGCAGGGGCTCTCTGACTTGCTCCAGGTGAAGCATCCAGAGTATGAATCCATCCCCACTGGAACGAATCCACACTGCTCAAAAGCTTACACGGTGGGGGTGCCTGTTGCTCCTCCAGTGGGAGAGCTCACATTCTGGGCACTGCAGGACACATACAAACCAAGGCACGATAACGCAGTTTCAAGACAAAACCAGCTCCAGCACGAGGAACAAGCCCACAGCTGACCCCAGGCAAATTAACACTTCTCCGGTGGCGGGGCTACTGCCAGCCAGCGCTAACAAACAAGTGACCAGGTCCTTCCCTTTCTCCATGCAGATCACTGGGAGCCGCTCCTGTCCCCAGCAGGGGCAGCTGATGAGCTGTCCCCAGTGCAACTCTGGCCCCTCGCCCTGCGCCTCTCGCACCCCTGGGCACCAGAGCAGGTACCGGAGGGCACAGCCACAGGCTGGGACAGGGGTCAAATCACAGCCCAGCCTGCAGAGCCTTTGCCCTGGCAATGGTGACGTACAAGAAGAAAAGTTTCCTTTCCAATTCTTGCTGGATGGCGCACAGCTGCTAATTAGGAGAAAGTGACAAAACAAACATAATTTTGCTTCTAATCTGGAAAAGCATCCATCTCCAACAAAACTATTGGCAAATAAACCTAACAATAACATCCCGTTTTGGCTCAGAGGTCCTCATGGCTGACATGATAGAGCTATTTATTCAAATATCTACATGATACATAAATGAGTGCAAGATAATAAACAAAGAAATTAATTGTGGTAACTATGGAACTATTTAGAAGTGGCCAAAAGCACCACTGACTTCAGTCCAGGCCACAAAAATTTCATCTGGCAAAGAAATCTGGCAGTAATCGCACCAAAGCTCCTCGTGCTCTGGAGCTGGCGTGTGACTCACGTCCGCCCCAACCACCCTGCGCTCTTCCCAATATGATAAGTTATCAGTTCATAGTTCCTATGAGCGCTACTTTTATCTACTCCCACTAAACCATATCAAGACTTAATTTTGCCTCAACAATTAACAGAATGCTATCAGTAGCATCTAAATTGCATCTAAGATAACTTAGGAGAGTCAGGTTTTAAAATATTGTCAATAAGGTGATCTTACGTCAGTAAAACAAATATACTTGGTTATACAAGACCACCTATTTTCAGCACGTGTCTTTCACTTTTCTAGAGATCCCAAGTTTACATGGAGTAACCTCTGATTCCAAACTTCAGCCAAACAAACTTGAAGCAGAAATGCTTCTCTTTTTCTTTCTTTGTCAACTACCAGTGGACTTGTCCCAAATTAGAGAAAACCACCTTGCAAAACTTCAGTGCCTTCCTGGTGTTCCTGTCACTGTCATGTTTCATGAAGTAAGGCACCATCCAGATACAGATGGATGATCCTCAAGAGCAGCCCCAGCAGCCATCTACTGCCACCAGAGACTTCTGCCCCGTGCCCATCCCACAGAAGGGCTACTTGCCCCCTGCCTCTGGCCACCAAAACCCATCTCAGAATGAATTTGTTCGGCTGCCCCAGACAGAAGTCCTTCAAGGACCACCATTCGCTTGAATTTTCAAACGCCTCATGACTTGATTACCTAAATCTTTATTAGCCCATCAGAAAAACATAGGAGAACCTGTTCTTTCAAAAACTAACGCTCAGATCAGCATAATAATTTCCCATGTCCCTTATTTGCAATTACTTAACACTCTTTCTTGCCTGCATTCATTCATTCATTCAGAGGTATACACTCAAATAAACAAAATCAGGATTTTCTAAAGGAACCAAAACATGAAATTTGTACATAATCAAAACCTGAAGGAGTTAAATGGGACAGGAGGAAAACTGCTGGCTGCAATTAATTAGTTATGGCATGTCTGATGTGTCAAGTTTATTTTCTAGATGTATTTTTCCTTTGTGAAGGTGCAGCCAAACAGCAGCCACTAATGGGTCAGTAAATTAGCACTGTGTCAGACAGAGCCCTGAGTACATGATCAGCAACCAAGTGGGGGAAGTGGGAAGATGGATATTTCACTATATTTTATTCTTATGTACTTGCTTACATTTTGTGAATGTACCACTTAACAGAGCTGTTTTTTTAGGTTGCGCCCAACTCATCATGAGACACAAGCAATCTTTTGAAAGAACCAAATGAATCAACTTTGTCAACATTCAGGGGCTTTTAACACTGCAAATGCTTAGTGACTCTGTTCTGAAATACACAAACAAAACTGTTAATCTGCACAGTAATTTTAGGATTTCAGAGGAAGACAGGGCTTGAATATTTAACTAAAGAGCAGCAAATTCTAGGCCTAAATTAGATGTCCCCTAGCCAGATTGCCCTAAAGCAACAAGGAAAGAAGCCAAGTTGCTCCCACAGGGGAACAGTTACACTGGACTCAGCCATGGGCTTGAAAACCAGCTCACCAAGTCCCCTGGCTGAAGGCTCCTGGGTCCATGGAGGTGACAGGAGCATCCCCACCACGGGCAGGGGTCCTGGCAGGGCTCCTTCCCCAACATGGACCCTTGGACAAGGACCGAAGAAGCCAAGTCCAGAAGACAGTGCAGCCGCCCTGGTGTACCAAGAAGTTTCCCAGAACTGCTGTTAAGGAGCAGCCTTGGCGTCCAAATACTTTAATAGTTACCTGAACATTTGCTGACTCATAAACCAACTGCACTCGAAATTCTGCAACTGGGGATTAAACGCACTGCCTCAGAGCTCGTCTGCCTTGTTCCACACACAGAGCCCATGACAAGAAGCATTTGCAAGTTAAAGCACTCACTGATTCAAGGTCAGAGTCCTCCGGTTTCAAGAATTCTTCATATATGCAAAGTCTAAAAGCACCGATACGAACAGATTGATTTTTAAGCATCTACCTCAAGAAATCAAAGATTAAAGCAATCATTATTTCAGTTTCTTGAGAGGGACTTCCCTGTCAGTGTGTGTTAGTGACTTGTTAAACAAAATGTTTTGCAGTAAATCACACAGAAATGCGAACTCAGCAAATGCCAGAGGCAGTGACAGGCGGATATAAATGACAATTAGAGAGGTGTGTCCGGATGCTTGAGGTATGAGCCATGATAAAGCGCTTGTGAAATTTCACCTGCCCGGATTGGGACAGAGGTTGTGGCCTTCAGGAAAAAAACAAAAATCAGTTGTGCTAATTAAAAAGAAAACTACTATATGTCTGAACAGACATCCAAATATTCCAGCCTCAGCAGGTAGTAAAGGTAGTAAAACCTACAGGTTGTGGGAATTAGTCTGAATCAGGTCTCATTAAATGGTCACAGCAAGGCTGGAGCCAATGGTTACTGCAAACACCTCTTTAGCTGCTGAGAAGACTGAATTTTTCTCACGTAATCATTCATTTGCACTCACTGGCTTCTAAAATGGATTTTGTACATGGCTGTTCACCCTCTCTGAGCTGCTTTTGACTTTTTGGAAAATATACAGAACTGATAACCATCCTGACTAATTTTGAGAGCAAAAAGCAGACGTATATTTTAGCTGATTAAATGTTTAACATTAACAACTTACATTACCATCACCAGCAGCTAGAGATGACTAACAAAGAAGAACATGAAATCGCATTACTGCATTCAGCAAACCTTCAGAAAACGCTACTTTTCACAGTCAAAAATAGCAAACCTTACCAGTGCGGATTTCATCAGCCCATTCTGTCAGCAGTAAAAGCTGTTTTCTAGGCCATGGCGCTTTCCATTAATGCAATCTGATTTGCCACTGCATTTTCAGAGAGCTAAGGTGAATGTGTGATACTGAGAGAGGGCAGTTGGTAATCCAGAAATGAAAGTCTAAAACTCCTCATGTAGGGCAAGGTCAAAGAACAGCTGCCTGTGGAAAACCCCACGCAGAGGGACTTGCATATCATGTTTCAGCAGAGTATTCCCAGGAGCTCTATACTAAGGATATTTTAAATAAACAGTAATGTACTTCTCAACAAATGATTTAAAAAGGTGGAGATAATGACTTCTCATATGGCTTTATTACTGCTTGCACTTACAAATACGTCACCTGGGTAGTTTTATCTCCCTCATCAGTTGATCTTTAAGAAGTTCTGATTATTAGTCACATTGTTCTGAGTGTTATATCTGTTCCTAGTAACAGAGAGAAGAAAACAAGCCAAAACAAAACATAATGGTATTTTTGAAGCTACAATGTAATGGTTACCTAGGACAAAATCCTGCGTGCGTGTTTCTAAGAACAGTGGCACTATACAGAAGTAGTGATGAAAGAGCTGGTGGCAGTTTGTGATAGAGACGGCTATCATTCATAAGCTACCAGCAAACTAAACAAAAATTAACAAGCTCCATAAAGCAATTAAAATCTGAAGTGTAAAGTGGATGTAATGACTCAACAGCCTGATCACTACTCTCATAAAACCAGCCTAATAACGCACAGCCTGAGTCTCCTCACATTGGCATCAACATAAATTTAAGTACCAAATTTAAATTCTCATCATTAGTGGAGTTTCACTGTTATAAAAGTTGTATGGCAGAGAAGCACACACGAGGGCTGCGCACCGAGAAGACTCACAAGGAGGTTTGGGCACTGCACTAAATCAGAGAGTGGTTACATTAGGTGTTAGTATATGGGCCAGAGCCCAGCTATCAGCAGGCTGCTGCACGATCTGCACAATATGTGTTGTTTCTTCAAAATCTAACTATCCAAAGACAATTAAGTGGGCATTGTCACTCTCTTTTAAGAGTCAGAGCACATCCTTTCTGGCAGTGCAAAAAGCTTGGAATTAAGGCCTAAATATTATCCAGTAGGTTTAGAAAATAAATTAAAAACAAACAAACAAAAACCAAACAATCAACCAACCTTCCCAAACCACAGAAGGGAAGGACCAGCAAGTAAACTCCCAATGTCTGCATTTTAAACCTGTCTTACTACCGGAAGGACAGCCCTCCCCCTACAAATTGTCATATGTGATTCAGACTCAGAAGATGATTGTCATTCCAGACTTGTACCCAGCTGAAAAGTTTCAAAGATGTTGTAAGACTCAATACAATAAAACAACTGTCCTTGGTCTCCCAGATAACAAGCAAGGCTTTTTTAGTGTTTAAAATAATCAATATGCATTCCATGCATATTTAAAGACATCTTTGTATCGTTTCTTTGTAAAGACGACTTTGGCCCTCACAAAAGCGGCTGTTCATGGTCTTAGGTAATGCAGAGTATATTAATTGGGCAATACCTCACACTTGTTTTGGAATGCTAATTCGGACAGACCCTGGCTCTCACTGCACTGACTGGTCACTTGCTGCCCCTCCAGAGGGGTGGCTGTGAACTGGGAACACAACAGCAGGTTTGCGAGATGAATTTCAAACACACTCGGGTGTCACAGCGTGGCTTGGGCAGGGTCCCTGAACCGCAAAATCTGATGGCTTGAGATTTAACAACCTAGTTTATCTGCCATGTGTCATTGATAGTTCGGGATCAATTTTTAACTTTGGATGGATGAAAAGAGTTCAAAAATTAACTAGATACTCCTTGCCAATATCTGTCACCAAGCCCCTGCTAGGAATGAAGCTGCTATTATTCATTGATTATGCAGCTCGTATCAAAGTTAGTCCTCAAACTCATGACATTAAAGAGTCCATGCTACATGGTAATATGGGACACCACCTGCCTTCAGAAAATGCAAGCAGGATGTTTAAGCAAATGGAACAGCCCATGAATCAGAAACCTCCCCAGCTTGGGTTTGAAGAGAGGAGCTCAAAGCAGCCAAGGATTTGCATGAATGCCACTGCACCCTTTCCTCCGCTCCCCTGAGGCTGTGCCCTGCGCTATGCCCGGAGGAGGGCTGGGGGGAAAGCCCAGCCTGGCTCTGGCACCACCCTGCAGTGCAAGCATCTGGAGGAAGCAGAGTGTTGCTCAAGGAGTCTGTGGCTCCAGAATTAAATGAGGCATCCTCAGACTTCTTCTGATGTGTTCTCATTGGCACCGGCTTCTCAGGACTATAAAACCTACGGAGGCCACCTGCCGCCCTCCTTCCTCTGGGGGCTGCAGGTGCTGACTCAGCGAGGCTGGGGATGCTTCAGGCGAAGCACGGCCTCGTGGGAAGAGCAGGGTTTTCTACAGCACTTCCAAATTCACTTTTTAGCAAAGCCTGGTCCACAGAGCCCTGCTCCTTCCCTTCTACATTTTCCAGACCAGGACCAGCATTAGTCAAATAACTTTGTTATCCTTAACAGTTCAAGTACCTCAACTTGCCCAGCTTATTTTTGTCCCACTATAGCAAGCAGCTACATAGTATGGCTTGGAACATCACCTCCTCATATATATTCACCTTTACCTTGTCTTTCTTCTTTCTCAAAATTAAACTGTGTTAAATCACCACAAAACAAATGCAAAGAACCAGAAAGACACCTCTTTCCTCTAAACAGTTTCCATTGCCAACAATCAAATATTTTTGGTGACATGTTTTTAGGAGTTGAGCAATCACATCAGTCTATAAAAGAACACTTCTAGTTTGTGATTATTTACATGCTTCTTTCTTAACATACACAAACAGCTGCACAGGAACTCAGACAGCAGCTCCCACTCAGTGAAGGCTGCTGGGCCATGGGGTCCCTGTGGCCTGGTGCTCGCCCAGCAGCTCAGTGACACCACCACCGTGTGGGCGAGGGGCCCGGCACCCACCGCCATGGCACGGGCCCCGGCACCACCGCTCCCCTGCCACAGCCCTCGTCACCACTCCGTGCTGTTACGGTTGACCCCAGCCCTTATTTCCTGCTACTCCCGCCCTGTTGCAATGACATTCCCAGCAAGAGCTTTAATTAACAGCCTGGGGTATGAAGAGTGACTAATTCTTTACATTTCCAGTCATATGCGGTGATCTCCTCACAGGCAACAGCACTGACAAGCCCTTCCTGCAATATTCCATTTAGCAGACCTTTCTTCTGTGGGAAGGTGTTCCTAATCATCTCTCAGGGCAATTAGAAACCCAAATTACTTTTCCCTTTCTCCTCCCAGTCACCCCTGAAGTAAATCCAAGCCAGCTGTGCAGCAGAACATGTGCCCCAGCTGCCCCCAGGAAGGACTAAAGAACCTGGACACATGTCTCCAGGGGATGCGAATTCAACTGAACCTGCTGGGATTTGGCTTGATTGCCCTGGAAATGAAAGCCCAGGCAGAAGTGGCTGGAAGAAACTAAACAGATAAGCAAGAAAAACTGACCATCCCAGTGGACAGGGCAGGTGAAGAGATGTCAACATCCTGCCCCTATCAGCGTTCGGTGCTTTTCAGACAGGATTAACTGGACAGAGACCCGGGGAAAAGCCCCTTCACCCCCCTCACATGATAGAGTAGGTCTTAATACCAGGCAAAGCAGCACACTGTAAACTTGCCGTATTTTATTGCCCTAGTATTGCAGAATAACACATTCAGACTCTGTGAGAGCATTACAATAGTCTTTATGAGTAAAGAAACTTTAAAATGTTAATAGTAAAATCAGTAGGATCTCTCAGGTAAAAAGTACACCTCCAGTTTATTAAAAACTAAACCCCTGTGATTTGCTAGCACTCCCATAATTCAAAGGAATAATACTTCTCTGCCACTTCACTAAGCTCACGAGTTTACACTAGCAAACAAAATGAGTGTTGTAGGTTGAAGTTACTCTTTGATCTGGTATATAAATCCATAGCGAATTCAGGTTCAATTACAGTATTGAAATTTATGACATCTACGGTGCTGTAACAAGTTAGTGACAAATGTCAGTTTCTTACAGAAAACATGCATTAACATGCACAAGCTACAGAAAAGAAAAATCAACTGGCTCTCTACAGATTCATCAAAACATACTTTGACAGTTTCGTACAATCCTTTACATGTATTTGCCAATAGATTTGATTGCAGTTCTGGTTACTACGAACAACCCACTACTACAAAGAAGTTCTTAGTTTGGTATACTGAAAAGTAAGATTTGCTTTACTGATACTGGTGTGTGCACTTACATGCATATTCACAAATGCAGCCGTCGTTACTGCCGAAATTTCATTTGCATGCAAAATACCTCTGGTGCAAATTACCAATAACATAAGGGAGCCCATGAAATGTTAAAGACTTCAAAGGATGAGAGAAAAAAATATTTGCATTTTGGGCCTAATCCAAAGCACATTAAAGTCAAGGGGAGTCTTTCCATTGGCCGCAACAGATGTTCTGGCTCAAGGAACTTTTGATGCAAGTTATTGACACAACAGTAGACCAGCAAGACTACAAAATCCACTTTCTGAAGAAACCGAAAGTTAACTTTGCTAAATACTGATTTACTGCTTTCAGCTATGGCAGCTGTTTCCCAGCTTCTCCTGGGACAGTCCTCGCTGCTTCTCCTGCTGTCTGCAGCACATCTTTCTGTTCCAATATCCCACATTCATTCCAGTTTTCACATCTACACAATCTTCTCTCTTGTTGATGGCTTTTAAATTCTCACTCTGCAGATACTTAACTTTGTAATAGTGTTATTTAATTCCACAAAAGAGATTTATGACATAATTACCTACAAAGGACAATACAAAAACTGCCAAAATATGTTTTGATAGATCACTACCTATAGAGCACACAGACAGCAACTGCTTTCAGTCCTTTGAAAAACTGCCAGTGGTTCTCCTAACAGAAGTAAACTGCTAGCTGCTCTCATCTATTTAAGAATAATCAGCTTAATCAATATTGCTTCGGCAATCTTGGTTCTATTCCATCAGTGTTTTAGTGCAACTTTTCATTTGGCCTAAACATAATGCTGCCTTCTACACCAGGGCAGAAAAAAAGCTGTTCACATAAAGGATGGGAAGCACAACGTGGTGAAAGAAAACAAGTGACAGGACTTGCAACAATGCAGGTATCAGGTAGAGAAATAATAGTAAGATTATTTAAATAAGGTTGAATAATTTATTCCTTTTAGAAAGGAACATTTTTCCTGGCATAACCCAAAAAGAAATGAACTAGTGAAAGGAACATTACTCTAGCACAAACATTATTAACAAATGCCATATCTATTCTATATATGTCACCAGTAAGTAAAATCAAAGCCACTGTAATAGAACAAAAAATATGTACTGGGACTTAGTGTAGATTTTTCTTCATCTCTATACCTCAAAGTCATAAGGACTCCTCATACTTCACGGTAAAAGGTTTTATTTCTTGGTTCCCACAGCTCAGGTAATGATATCGTAACTCAAAGGCGGTGCAAGGCTCGCTATAGTTGTGACCTCATAAACAATTTTAATATCCCTTCTCCGCATCCCAACAGATAGAGGACTCCACCTGAGCAGCCGATATCTCCTCAGTAGGTACTTGTTAATTCAGCTTGTAGGTGAGCACATGTGCTGCACATTAAAACCAACCTGGATGCAAAGAGGTTTCTGTATGCTTGAGGAGGCCATCTTTCAACAAGCTGAGATAAATTTGCCAAATATCTCAGGTTTGTGGGAGGGAATGTGAAATTAAGCCAAAACACAGCACAGACTCACAAAGCAAGGCACACAGCACTGCATCTGCTACAACGATCTACTCTGGGCTTCTTGAAGTCTTAGAGACAGCGTGTTGCTTCAGAGCGATGGAAGCCGTACCGCTGCGGAGGGGCAGAGGAGGGACCCAGGCAGAAACAGCATTTTTGGCCATCTTTCCAGGAACAGGCGGAGGTCCCCATGGCTGCCCCGCAGCACCTCCACCGTACTGTGTCCTTACTGGGGCTCAGATAAGGAGGGGACCCTAAGGCCAGTAAAACAAAGCTAGGAACCTCGTGTAGGGCCACAATCCTTTGGAAAAGCCAGGCCTGTTCAGTGCCACTCTGCCTCTGTGGGGCACTGAAACAAACTGATTTAGGCATCCAAGATGCCTAAAGAGGGTTCTGGTCAGCTGAAATGGCTGGTTCGTTAACTGGAGAACTGAAATGCAAGGAGAGAGCTCTAGCAGCCAAGAGACCTCTTGGGGAGAAAATGGTCAGGAGAAAGTGTGCTAAGTGTTTATTTCTAGGTCAGACATCGAGCGCTGCTTTTCAGATGTAAAATGATGGTGATCCCATAGCAACTGTGCAAGAACATTTACCACAAGAGATGAGGCTGGAGACAAGCCCAGTCAGCCTGCTCCCCTGCCCCACAGGAGAATCACCTGTACTTGAACCATACTACTAGATGTCTAACTAACTTATTCTGAAAATCCTCCAACATGGAGATTCCCCCACATCCCCAGGTGATCTGCCCTGGCACTGCAGATCTCTGTGATTATGATTTCTTTTGTTTTTTTTTCTTCTCCTCAGGTCTAGCCTAACCTTCTCTTTTTGCAATTTAAGTCCATTATTTCCTGCCCTGCTACCAGCTCCATCTTTACAGCCAACTTCTACGCACCTCTGGTTAAAGAAGAAAGGTATCACAGTATGTTTGGGATTGGGAGGGACCTCAAAAGATCATCTAGTCCAATCCCCAAAGATGATAGACATTTCAAGATAACTTCAACTCTAAGCAAGTACAAACTTTGAATTCCTTAAAGTGAGCTGGACAGTAATGCTAATGTCTGCAGAATGGATACCCTAGTCTCTTACGCCTGCACAAGGGCTACAAATCCACCAGTCAAGGTCTGGACTAGCTAAAACAACACTGCTTAGTATTTCAATTATTTTCTTCTGGAATAAGGCCAAAATACTCTAGTTGATGTGAATAGGTAAAACAGGATCCACTACTTTCTGAAAAACCCCTGTGAGGAACAAATTGAAAAGTGCTCTCTTAAAGAAAATTTATTTCCCCTTATCACGTGTACTACTTATTTGTTATCAAAGGTCTGCTTGCAAAATTCATGATATTGAGCTCAAGGCAATAAACAATTTACTTTGAGAAAACACATACAGACTGAATGAAGATATAGGAATTACATGCTAATATAGAAAGAAGAGGCAGGTCAAATCAGCACTGGGCTATCTTTGTAGTATCTGTATAAAGCATCTGTAATGCTTACTAAAATTCATTTTATACCTGGCCTCTGGTTCTTCAGAAGATTTTTGCTAACAACAACAACAACAAAAAAGTATCTGGAAGAGTACAGGGGATGTTCTCCAGGAACAGCTGTGAGGTCTAATTTTCTATTTCTTTGGTATGACTTGCCCATAGCCTCATCACTGTGGCTGACAATTTCCCTGTACAGAATCAGTCAGGGCAGTGGCACCAGCAAGCTCAAAGTCTCCAGACTGGAATAACTCCTGGGAAACATTTAAGAGCCTTTTTCTGATACCTGCCCACACTATGGCAAGGGAGCGGGAGAAGCTTTCATCTTTTTCATCATAAGAATCTCTAGGTAAGTTGCCAGAGTATCACATTTCCATATTCATTTCAAATTGTTTTATAATGGGCAAACTCTGCCCTCTGCTAGACTTTGACAACCCCTACGAACTGTGTCTGAGTGACATAGTTATAATATCTGACCTAATTGCATTTTAAAGCCCAAATAAGGTTCTTACACTCTAAGCTGAGCCAGACAACTTTTTTCTTTGTCCTACCCACCATTCCCTGTGACACAATAATTCTGACATATCGCAAATTTCTGAAGAGTTATTCCTTCCAACAAGTATCTTCCTTGTTATTTAGCTGGGCTGACAGGCAGTTCACCGTCACTTATGACGGAGTTGCAGAGACAAGTGAACAGCAATTACTCAGCATTTGCTAAAACGAAGGCCTCGCCTTTAATAATTGCACAGTCACATTTCTTTGCACAGGGTCAACCAGAGCTCCGGAAGGCAGACTTGCTGATTGACACAAATATGTTTGTATTTCAAAGGGCAAACTACAAAGTCAAATAAAAGGCAGTGTTTGCACAAGAGTTAACTTAGCCATTTGGCATTCTCAAAGAGCTCAACAATCCCACGGAAAAATGTCTCTCCTTTGCTCTGCTGCAGTGCATTTTTAATTCAAACTTTAATACAGGTGTATGGAGAGGTCAAATTACCATGATCCTCGCAGAAGACTAAATGCACAACCACAAGAAAGAGGAGTTAATAGTGACCTTTAAAGAAGCCGAGCAATGTGGTGGGCAGAGTTCTTTCTCCCCAGCATCCCCCCACAGCGAGCTGGCCGCTGCTAAAAACTTGGTGCAAGGCAGAGCTACAGGGCTCCTTGGATCGCATGAAGGGACAAACCAATGTCCAACTGAACAGGAAAGACAGAGAAGAGAAGGCTTCTTTTCTCACAGCTTCATACCTTGATTACAGTTCATCTTCACCCAAAAGGACCAGCTCGGTGCAGTCACTGCCGCGGGTCACAGGGCTCTCTGGCCTGCACCGCTCTGTTGGGGTGAGGGCAGGTCCTCGCAGTGCTGCTCAGACCCACCACGGCACATCTCCAGGCTCCACCAGAGCCAGCGCTGCTCCCCCACACTGCAGACAGGGTCTCCTCCCCTGTCCCAGAGCCGGCCAGCTGCCCCCCAGCAACGCCACAGCTCCTCTCCCTCTACGGCCACCCCACGCTCTGCTGGAAGTGACAGTGGGTGGCACATAGGATTTTGTTCTCCTTTCTCTCACAAATTAAAGTGCTCTATCTCTCCTAAAGCTACAAATGGGTGTTTTCACAGTGCCCACAACCCTTTGAGCTCACTTTCCCAAGCTATTGGGTGTGTGCAATTCAAGGTTACAGAGTATATTAATTCTGGGTACATTAAAATCAGGTACTGAGCGCTTGTCTTCAAAGAGTCACAGAGAACTCTAAGGTGAATCAACTAAATGGATAAAGGATCTGCACATGAGTAGGTTCAGCTAAAACGGATGGAAATAGTCTCACAGGTGATTAGCAATGCACCTTAAGTCATACACATTGACTTCACCTCTTTAGTTCATTCCTTTCAACTTTCCTCCCTGCACAGACAGGCCTTTGAACCTCAAACAACATACGCTATCAGCCATGCCTATACATATGCATGTGTACCCAGCACTCACTAAATTGACATGTCCAGCTTCAAGTATTTTAGTCTTGTATAGATTTTTCAGAAGTCATCCAAATTTCGGTCAGCATGACAGAACTGTATCTGGGATTAGCACGGGAGGAGAGTTTCTCATCTGCCATGGGAATGACTTCAGCAACAAACAGCAGAAAAGTTATTTTGTATTAAGTGTAACTATTGCTATTCTGAGATTAAACACTACTGGAAAGTACTCTCATTAACTGCAGAGTCCTTGATTAATGAGCAGGTGGAGTGCATATAGGGACCTGATCCTGATTTCAGCTGTCTTATTAGCTTTACCCTGGACATTTCTGATCACCACCAAAATAAATGAGGAAATCCAAGAACTAATTATGAGTGGGCAAAAATGTGTCAACCTAATAACTGTGTTGCAGTACTTCAGAGATTACGGGGAGGTTGGCAGGTGTGCCAAATGCAGACACCAAAGCCACTGAAAAGAAACAGCAGAGTTCATCTGTCTTCCAGCATCTCCAGGGCACAAGACCACAGGAAGCCTCCCAAGAAAGTCTCTATTTCAGAATGGCTCCAGTGCAATTTTGACTACTGTAATCACTTAACATTATTGGACAGAAGAGGAGCCTTCAAGGCTCACCCCGCTCACAAGAAGGGGCAGAGGGGCACGGACACTGAGCACTGCCCAAAGCAGTCAGAACACTGGAGTCTGGCAACCAGAAAGCCAAGGCCAGCATCAGAGCATCCCATCCAGAGCTCTGGGAGGGTGCTGCTGTAGGCTTGAAGGCACAGAGGCTGGAGCTGCAGACCATGCACTGGGGGAACCATAAGCATCTTCTTCAGTTTGTTGGCAAACACAGTTGTATCTAAGCATCTGCTGCTATAGTTATTCAGCAGCCACTGCTCCCAAGCATTTCTGCGAAACAGCAGGGACTACCCACACACCCTCTTTTTAATTTGTATTTACTTGTCTCTTGAAAAAAACCCAGAGAAATCATTTACACACACCAGCAAAGTACAAAACTGAATACTCCAGCATCTGAAGATGAGTTCAAGCAACTTGTGCCCTAGGATTGATCTCCTATTTCTCCCTACACTTCCCTTCTAATCCTCTCCATAATTACATGAGCTGCCTGATCTTCCTGAAGCTGTCAATTCCCCCAAAATCATTTTCAAATGGCCATTCTTGAAAGAGCCTGGGTACTGGATCAAGCTGTCTCAGCTTGATAACACCCACGCTGCTATTGATGGCTTCCCTGGAACACGGGGTGCAGCTGGTGGGACCCCGAATGAGGGCTGCCCCGACCCAGCCCCAGAGGAGGGCAGAGAGGGGAAGGTATTGATCCGGTCCCTTTAACATGTTAATTTGCCCAGTGGCTGCTTCAGTCATTCCCAGGCTGGACACTTCAAAAGGAAACTGCTTTCAAAGCAGCGATGTCTTTTTCAACTGCAGAGAACACTCAAAATTGGAAAAAAAAAAAAAATCAAGCACCAAGTTCACAGAAGCACTGGTCGGTATTCTTCAGCTCCCCAGACAGAAATGTTTGATGTATAGAAAGACAGACTTGTTAATTAATGCTATTAAAATGTGGCCTGGCAAGAATCCTCCAGGATTTAAAATAAGAAAATCCACACCCTTTAAGCAAACACTTTAATGTAAAGATAGCCTGCATAGTATCAAAATAAAAAAAAATCAGCCATAAACTCTTCAAGGGTTCCACTGATTTCCCCGACCATCACTTCTCAGAAGAAAGGTAAAATGTAGTTAAATTTCTGCACCTCAGTTTCTGTAATTCGGCACCAACACTGGAGAACATTTTAGCCTTTCTTAGCATTGATAATAGGGAAAATAAAGCCAGTTGTTCAATCCCTTCAGACCACTGATAATGCACAGTGAAGGCCAGAAAAAATCCTCAGTGTGACAGAGGCCCTATTAAAATATTTCAGAAAGCAGCAGTGTTATTGACCAACGCCTTTGCTACCAACATACGGTCTTCAATCACTGGCTAAATACAATGTTAGGAATGGATACAATGACAGGACTTAATTAACAGTCTGTGGAAGTACTGAAATATGTTATATACACAAGATTTGCAGACAGAACAGAAATCAATTGAGTGTTTTGCATCTGTTTGTGGCTCACATCATGTTTCCAGTAAAACCGGAGACAAGCTGTGAAAACCAGGAGTGCTCTCCACGCTAAGGGAGATAATGAGTTGTAGCTCTGACCCACTGCGTTACCCTACTTTCAAAGATTATAGAGCTGAAAACTTGAATTTCCCTTCAAGTACATCTCTGTTTCCAAGGCTGAATCCAGTCGGGGTGAGCAAGCGAGAGCTGAACGCAGCTGAAGGACAAGCCTCGGCCACCGAGCTCAGCCTGCAGCTCCAGACCCAGCGAGTCCAGCCCCAGCTGCCCCTGCAGCACCAGCCACCCCTGTGCCAGGAGGGAATTTGGGATGCTGCTGACCCCTAACCCCTGTGCACAGGGGACAAAAACCCCATCGGAAGCCATGGGAGAGCAGGGGGGAGCTGATTGTCAGCCTGGCATTGGCTCTGGAGTAGGCAGCATCAAATTCATTCACAGAAACAAGGCATGAAGAGATAACACCAGAAAATATGAACAAAATGGAACTTGTTTCCTTGCCACTAAATTGTTAGCTTTATGGGGCTTCATGCTGAACAGTATGAAAAAAATCCAATCTGCATTGAAGCGCATTAGTCTAACATCCTAATTATTGTTTACATTGCCATTTGCCTTCTATTAAGAATTGAATAATTACCCAGCGATCCATAGTTTAAAAATACAAGCAAACAGGATTATCTGGGTAATTAAGACACCGTACTGCAGCTTTGTACTGTGGCTGTACAAAGTATTCAGAAACACATGCAGAAGCAATAGTTACCTATTGCCTTCATTCAAACAATGTTTCGAGGAGTTCCAGCACAGAGGGTGGGAAACTCCTTAGGGAAGGGTGACCCATGCCTTCTGACCGGTGTAAGGGGGGAGCAGCTGCCTTGCAGCTAGGACACCAGACCCAGCCTCTGCTCTGGTCTCATCCCAATGGCAGACATGCTGTGTGCTTCTGGGAAAGTCACCTGGTCTTCCTCCCTCCATCCTCAGCTGCTGCAGCACCAGGGCATCCTTCCTCCTCTTCCTCCTTCTGCCCAAACCACAGCCCCTGCAGTCTGTGCTGCTCTGCACCGGGGCCCCAGGAAACATAAGGCCTGCTTCTGAGTATATGTCTTTCAGTGGGCTTGTATAGATGAATAAAAACACACCACAAAACAACCCCTAAAAAAGTAGACCAGCAAACTGAGTTCTCTCTAGACATGACTAAATGAGCCAGAAAAAAAATACCAACTTTCCAGTATAGCTTTTTTTTTTTAAACCTTAATAGCCCATCCATATTGTACTTTAAACAGCATGACCTCCCCTTCTGGGTGGCTATTAGGACAAATGCAAAGTTTTTGCACGTTCCTTTGTTGTTTTAAAGAGCCTTTCCTCCATTTAATTATGCCACCAGGTTTCACACTGCGCAGTTTACTACCCCTGTGAAATTACCTTCAAGTTAAACACTAATTGGACATCCAACAAAAACGAAAACCCCCCACAATCTTGTTTTTCCTTCTGGTTTCTTATAGGATGTAGCCTCAACACAATCAAGGTCCTAATTTCATACCACTGACTTACAAAGACACAAAATGAAAAGCAGTACTTTAAAGAAAGACAGTACATTCATGCAGCATGTGTTCTAACTTATATCAATAAACCTTTCAACAAATCCATTCTGAACAAGCCTGTGTTTTGGGAGCATTTAATGAGCCTCAGCTTTATTTCAAGCTAAAGGCAGTTTTAAGTAAAGAAAAGTTAAAAAGAAAGCCATTAAAACCCAAAATAAAATATGGGTTCTTGTGCAATCACAAGGCTTGAGAAAGCAGCACTTTTCTCACAGATTATTTTATTTCAATAAATAATGACAGCAGCTCATTTGTGCGTGTTTACTCAAGTGCTACCAGCCCCTTTTTCCCTTTGCACCAAGCTGCAACCCTTGGCCAAGCCCATTTCTGCACCCAGGCCGGCCAAGCGCCTGGCACTGCACCGGGGCTGAGCAGGTCCTTGACTCAACACATAGAAATGTCATAAAATAGAGCACTTCTTCATGCACATGTGTGCACACTCCCAGAGCATGGGGGGATCCTACCGCCTGAACATGGTATTCCCCTAGGTGAGGCTGTAGCTACAGAAGGGCTTTGTGGTCACCAGTGAACACCTAGAGATGACACCCAAGAGCCTGCAGCCCCAGCAGGCATGAGGAGCAGCACTGCCCACGTCACCAGCCCTGATCCACAACCAGGGCCAGGGTTTGGAGCACAGCGCTTTCCCACACACCCCCTTGAATCAAGCAAGTGGGCTGAGGAGATTGGGGAAAGAGCGACTATCAGTCATAGTCAGGAGGAGACCTTAAGACACAAGGAGCGCACTGTGCAAATATTACACTATCTCTTAAACAAAGAGATCAAAAAAAGTCAAAACAGAATCCATTTGCATAAAATCCAAATCTTTGAGCTCTGCATAAGCAGAAGGAGATTTTGGCTGGCGTTTCCAAAGGAAGCTCTTATCTTCTTTGTGAAATGGGGAAATGGGTGTGCTACTTTGCATGAGGGTGTATACAAAAAATGTAAATGAGGAATTTGCTGCATGCAAAAGGCAAAGCGGCCGACAGCTGCCAATCCTCATTCACAGGGAGAGCTTCCTTAGTCTCCAGCAGGAGGAAAGAGAAGGGAACCAACATGTTGCTTCCCAGGGAGGAGAAGCAGGCTCTGAATATTCATAAAATGGCCATTTAGTCATGGGAGTGTTAATTGTCTCAGATTCACAAAACTGTGTGACCTCACCTGCTCCCCACAACATATCAAAAGGATGTGGCATAAAGAATGAAACCAGATAAGATATTTATCTCACAAGTTTGGGGGGGGGGTTTGATGCAGTCTAAAAAGACTGAAGTGTACTGCTGAGCATTTCTTTAATCACTTCTCACAAGCACAATAAGGACCAAGCTCAGTGGAGCATATTATTAGACAGATAATAACCTTTACCCAGCCAAGATGTAAATACTGAAGTCATCTCACACAAGATCACTTGTCTGGAGAGTTTTGGTTTGTAATTAAAAAAAAAAAAAAAGCAAAACACCAGACACCACACAACACAGAGGATGGTCTATATGCCCCAAAAAAGACTACCCAGACCTGCCATGAAATTCATACCACCACAATAGATCATCTGGCTTTGATTCTGAGGACTGTGCTTTTTACTAGTAACATGCAGAATAAGGACCAGATATTGCTCCCCTGTGTACCAGCATGAGTTTTGTCAGGAATTCAGAAGGAAGCAATCCCAGTTTTTCTCCAAGGGATACATGAAAGGACAACTGCTTGACAACTGTAGCTTGACTTCCAAGGGGGACAGGGAGGAAGAAAGCAATACAAAGCCTGCAATGACATTTAAATGGAGATTTTGAAATGCACCATGTGGTACAAAAATCACAGAAGGAACAACCCTTGGAAGATCTATTGAGCTACATGAGAAGGTAACATAACAAAATCACTCCTTCAGCAAAGAACCAACTAAATTCCCTTCAGACAGACTGTGCTACGGTATCTCTCCCGTGCCCCTCCTGGTAGCTTCCATCTTCTCAGCTCCTTTTAAACATAACATGTTGAGTCTGTGCATTTTTTTCCCCTTGCCAAAAATAATCAACCCGAAAAAAATCCTTCTGAAGTTTCAAGTCTGTGCAGTCTTAGTCACCCTTTTGATTACCCTTTTCTGCAGCCAGACTGTTCACCAGTGTTATTCTGACAAAAAAAGTTGTCTGTGACTAAAATGGGAAAGTACACACAAATTACTTCACTTCCCCACCCTTATAAAACCCACCATCCAAAAAATCTTATCACAGAAAAAAATATATAATTAGACTGTACTCTTCTGATATAAACTGAACTGCTGCTCTCAGTGATCACAGCCACTCTTCAAAGCCTCCAAGATAAAAAGAATCTTATCATTCAAATTATTACTTCTTAGGGATGCTCTTATCAAAGTTCGAAGGAAAATGCTAAAAACAGCCCTGATACAAAACCAGGACTGAGCTATATTTTAAATGACACTGGATTTTCTGCCAATTGGCCAATTCACAACTCAAAAATGCAAGTGTAGATGAAGACAAAGCTGTTGGCTCTCATAACCTTAACAATATCACAGTAAAAATCTCAACTGTCTCACATATTTATACTAAATGGCGGGTCTAAAATTGAGATTTGTAATTTCACAGCATCAAAATCATCACAGATGGCTACAGTCTACTGCTTCTTTAATCTGTCTTTTCTCCCTTCCTTCTTGTTTCCCCCCCTCCTGCTTTGAGTTAAAAAGATATGCATTTTATCATAAGGAAATCTAACTATATCCAAACCACATTTTATTAATGTGTAACAAAACAATTTACATAACAATGATGCATACAAGTGAAGTTTAAAATTACTTTCTGTCTCAACTTTGCCCTAAAGCACTAATTACCTTAGCCTTGAGATGTGCCACTAGTTGGGATAGTCATGTTCCATCAACAATATTCCACATTTATGCTTTCATAAACAGATACCCATTAACACAGGAACTTTAGAGATGCATAAACAGTAATAAGGAAAAAAAAAACAAACAAACATCAAACACACAGCAAGTTGGGTTTTTTTAGCATCACGTTCGCAGCTACAAATTCAGCTCTAAGAAAAGAATCAGTGCTCACCTAATATTTCTACTGATCAGGACCGATTTTGCAGAACCACTTCTGTGACACAGCTGAGAAGCTTCCCAAATAAATGTGGATTAAATACTTTACTCTTTTCCCTTCCTGCCCCATGTATATACACACACACGGATATTCAACAAGACAATTATTGTCAATAAAGTCAGATGGAAAAAAAAACAGTAGTCAGAGGAAGGAAAGTTTTTTTGTCATCCATTCAAACCTCTCCATACCACTGACACAATTTTTTAGCAATCCTGTTCAAGGTCAGAGAGTCATTAACTCCCACTACAGGAACCACTTTCAATGTGAAGTGTCTTCCCATTATGCTTCCCACACACAAACCAGAAATAAGGCAAAGGCAGTTCAAGGAAAATGTATTCTTTAAAAATCAGAAGGTTGAGTGAACTTGAAGCAGCCAAGCTCCAGTTGGTCCCTCCCAGCACTGGCAGCAGAGGACATGTCCCAGGACAGGGAGCTCCAATGTTTCCCATGGATCTCCCAACAAGTGCAAAGCCCCAACCCACTGGCCTAAACTATTTCTGCCCACCGAGCTTTTGTCAAACATTTAAGATCTTAATCAATCCTAACTCTGACCCCAGGATCACAGGGGAAGATGGATGAGGAAACAGACAACCTCTGACCTTTCCTTGTATTTGTCCTGCCACAGCCAACCTATTGAAAATCAATTGAGGTGGAACCTGCTGACCAGCTCCAGTCCCAGCCTGGTACCCTTTTATCGCCTTTCCCAAACTCAAAGTCTCTCCCTCCGCCCCCAGTCCTCTGTACCAAAACTGCAGGAATCCTCCTCCCCTCCAAAAACCTGTCAGAGCAGAACATTTGCTGAACTATGAAGTTAAGTGGGGTATGAAAAGGGGAAGCCTCATTCAGTGGTGTTAAAGGCCAAACTGCTTTAATGGCCTCGCTGGAAACCAGAGAGCAAGCTGCATAGTTCTGGTAAACTTCATGAATTCATGAAGAGGAGCTTCCCAGTAAACTGTTCTGGCTGGAGAATGGCAAATGTGAGAAAAGGAAACCACAAATAACCTCTGATGAAATGGGTTTAGCACTTGCAAATTATGTGCTGGCTCGAATCCTCTCAAAATGACTAGTACAGGCCAACTTCACTGTTGAGAGCCCAAGAGACAGAACATTTCTATCTCCTTTGTAAATATGGCATTGCCTGATCTTCCTTTACTTGGGAAACAGAGAATTGGGTTTCCCAAGCCCAATCTTTCCCAACTGCATCTGAGAGATGGCAGATAAACTGGAATCCAGCCCCAAGGTCTAGTCCAACACCACAAAAAAATTAAAAGCAGCAGCATCCCACTATCACCACTGCCCACCAGTAAAACCTCAAGAGATTTCCCTTGAACAACACAGGATTTGTCAGGCAATGAGCTCATCACGTCTGGGCCACTGACACCGAAAAATGGTCAATTGGAGTGACCCAGTACTGACCTAATAGGCCTTTAGGAGAAGGCCAAATAATCTCCATGCAACAAACTACAATGCTTTTTCCCCTCATTTACTTCCTCCTGTCACAAACCAAGCTGTAAAGGCGTCAAGAAGCTTTGCCTAGATGTTAACCACCTATTTGAAAGTAGCAGCACCTCCCCAGCAGCACCCAGTCAGTGCCACAGCCACAGATTCACATGTTTAACAACACACAGGTTTTCAAGTTTCCATCACACAAGATTAAAAAAAGAGTAATTTATCCCAGACAGGATGCCCTGTCATCATGTTGCTCTCCTTTCAGTTCTCTCTAAAGCCCATGTTAATTTTGTTGCTGATATGGCACACTCAGGCTTTTTCCATATAGCAAAAACACTAAAAATGAAGACTGAAGTTTATATTCAGTGCTTACCCCCACCAAAGCTTAATTTCAAAGCATAATAATGAACTCCATATTAACTGTAAATTATCATTTTAAAGAAACCAAGTAGGGCATTCAAAAGACGCTGTTCTCTTAGGAATCTACCACAAAAGCAGCTACTTGCTCTGCTATCTTAGTCTCAATATGAAAAAAATGACCTAGTGAAAAAAACAACAAGATGATGTGAAGCAAAGTCATCTGGCTCCAAAGAACCTTTTCCAAAAACAAGAGTCCAAACCCACTAAGGAATTGAGCACCTTCAGTTGAGCACCCAGCAAAATCAAGCCCACTGACCTGTGCAAGAAGCCATTCAAGTTTGATCTTAATTTATGCTTACATGAGCAAGAGTTTAAAAGCTAAGGCTAAAGATATTTTATTTATAAACTCTGTTCCCTCCTTCCCTAACCTTTTACTACTTCTTTTTCCAGAAATGGGAGGTGAAAAGAACATAGGTTTTGAAGGTTTTTCTCTTTATAGGATAATCTGTCTTTTATATAAAACTTTAATCCCCAATTCCGCAGCACACAGGATGGTGTGTGTGTGGGAGGGTGGGGTGGAGACTTCTAGCATTTCTAAGAGTATCCTAGCACCTCTATTATTAAGCTGACAATAGAGACCCTCTGAGAAATTAAAATATTTAACAAAGGCAGCAGTGTCAAATATCAAAGGGTTATTTAGTGGTAAAAATTTGCAACAAGTAAAACACCAGAGACTTCCCCTTTCCAAAGAGTGAAAGTAACCCAGCTAAAAATCCTGTTTCCTCCCCCCTGACTGGTTCTTACCCCACTGCATTATCCAAAGCAGAGTTTGCCAGAATTTCTTGTGCTTAACAAATTTCACTTCCAATAAAACTTCATAAAGATTTGTCTCTTTAAACAATGGTAGCTCGACTGCACTGTTTTGCAGTCATTCACATTTTGGTGACAATCGTGAGCCAATTCAAATCTAGGCATTTGCTAAGAAAACGCATTTCACCTTCTGCCTGTTACGGCAGCATCATTTGTTTTGCATTATATAATTCTTAGCCTTGCCACCTGGAGCTATTGGACTTCTTCATTAAACCCCTCTGTCCCACCACATCCCACAGGGGCTGCTAATTACTGGCTTTACTCCATTCACTCTCATCTCCAATTCAATTATGCATTCAACTAAGCCCTAATGAAGAAGACAATATGGCTCATCCTACCTTGGCATTCACCATTACGTTCTTCATAGCCAGCATTGCACAGACAGTTGCCAATGGGCACCAGCCATTCGCCATCTGCCCCACAGTACATTTTTGGCACATCCTTCTCTTCTGAGTTGTTGACACAGGAGCCACGAACCTCCACCAGAGAGGATGTATCAGCCCCGGTAATGGTGTCTGGAAACTGTGCCAGGTTTCGGACTGTCAAGGGGCACTTCTTATAGAAGACCCGAACAGACACCAAAGCAATGCAGGCACCGACGTCCTGAAACGCTAAGTAAAACCCTTTCTTGCTGAGTGGTCCCACATCCCGTATCTCTGTATTCAGCTTCATGATCCTGTCACCAATGTCCACCTGGGTGAAGCTCTCATCAGCAGCAATGGTGTCAATCTTGGCAAACTGGCTCTCTCGTATAAAACGCTCCTTATCATTATTTGATTCATAGTAATAAAGGTTGAAAGTCTCTTTGCAAGTTCCCATGACACCTGGCAGGCTGTTGCAGTCTCTTAGCGTGAACTTGATTTCAATATATACCCTCTGAGCCCCCTCACGGGGAATCCAATCAGTTCGTAACCAATTATTCTGACTGGGCTCCATCACATTGCAGACTTGATAGGTGCGGATCGGAGTGTTCTTCTCATCCATAATGCTTACTTCCTCCCACTGTGAAGAGGGGAAGGGGAAGAAAAACACATCAGTCTTAAAAGGAACAACAAAGCTTGCCAGCAAACATAATCTGAACTTCCACTACTAACATGGAGACTGTATTTTTTCCATGGAAATTATAGGTAAGAAAACATCATCAGTTCACCAGCAACACTGCCATAATTTAGCTATCCAAACAAAACTTCTCATTATTGGGAAGGTGGGAAAAGGAATATTACACATCTTGTCCCAGAGGAAATGTCAGGAAATAGCTAAATTCATATTCTCGAAAACCCCAAAAGGTTGGCAGAGAGGGTAAGTGCTGAAAGATCAGGATAGCGGCATGCTTCAAAACTCTTACACTCTTCATATGAGGTTCAAGCAACTTCAGAAGTGCCAAACTAACAGGCAACAGAATTATGAAATAGCAACAATACCTGCAATCCAAGGAAAGTGTGGAAAGAAGAGATTTGGCCCTAATTCAGTAGTTCAGCATGATGAACTTATAAAAGGAAAGCAATCATAACCAACAGTTTAAAAAAAGCTTTAAAGATTATCCTATCCTACCCTCCTGGCAGGGAGAGAGGGGGATGTAGAGGTGTTAGGGTAAGACATCTTTCCGGAAAAAACCTCATAGCACTTCAGTGCCAGAAAAATCCTTCTTAAAAAAAAACCATAATAGATTAGATAATTTTATACTGTCTGGGTTTGCAGGTGATACAATGAAGCATATAAAATTACCCTTGGAAAACAGTAGTAACTTTAAAGAAACTTCCCAGAAGTGCTTTTCAGAACTACTGAAGCTGTGGCTTTGATAAACAGAAGCCTTCTTAACATTAAGGGGCTTCTTGCATAATATCCAGCATTCTTCTCAAGGATTGCTCTTATGCAAGTGATTTTCTTAAGATTCCAGCTTAGCTGAATCCGTTTATAGAATGACAGTAGTTAGCGCCATGAGTCACTAGGAGCAGAAAGAATAATATTTTATTTGCTGCCTAGAGATAACTGCAAATTAAAATGAAGGAGAAGGGGGAATCAATAGTCAGCACATCACTCCTTTTCACAGAAAAGGAAAAAATAAATCCTAAAAAGTCATCTATCTATGTAAAGTGTAACGCAGTGTTATTAAGAGGACAGAGTTGTTTTAATTTACAGCTGCTACAGAGCTAGTTTACTGTTACAATACTGTCTTTATGATCCATCACTTTCCATTCTGCTTATCTTCAGACTGTCTACGCTACCTATATTGTGTGTGGTACAAGAGAAAGGAAGAAGCAGAGGGAAATAATACTTGTTGATGGGATTTCCTTTAGTGCGTTTATACAATGGAAGATGCTGCTAGAGGATTCAATAACGAGACGGCTGAGGTCAACGGACAGACTGCAGCTGAATTCAGCAAGTTTCGGATCAAGTTCTCAACATGTCCCTGTCTCCTGACAAACAGGCAAATAAATAAAGCTGGGTTTCTTGTTTTATAAACACACATACACAAACTTCAGTGCATGGTACTGCCAGAGCTGAAATTGACTACAGCCCCAAGTTTCCAGCCACTGTAAACTATTTGTAACGCTAAGTACGTGGTCAAAGCTGCAACTTTTTTCTTTCAACCTTAAAGTAACTTTTAGAATTCAACTCTTCGCACAGTTTAATGATGCAGAGTAAAACATTCTGAGCACAAAACTTGCTTTTCAACTGTGAAATGCAAGAGTAAATCATTAATTACATTTATAATGCACTTCATTAATTCTGCCAGGGCTACCATATATTTGATTACTGCTAGTCACTGCTAAATGCCTATGTTTATCTCCAGCCCTCCTTACCCACACAACTCTCCCACCTCAGGAACTGCATAGCATAGCTCTAGAAAAATACTTTTTGTAATAGACAGTAAGGTGTTCACAGTTGAAGAAAAACTAGCACTGAAGGACAGAATCTCCCCAGGAAGATGAGGAAGGAGTTCATTTCTGCTGCTTGAAATAAAACTGCAGCATATGAAGTTAAAATAAGTGCTTTCCAAGCACTGTATCTCAGAGATAGACCATGTACTCTTAAATTTTTCACTACTAGCTTAAAAATAGAACACACATATGTAGGTTTAGTGAATTAAGTCACATCCACAATAAGAGCACACATTTCCTTCTCAAGCTTGCATAGTGCTTTCAGAGAAAACATGGGGGGAAAGGGGGAATCCAACAGCCATTAATAATATACAGCTGTCCTCTGATCGTCAGTTCTACTACTGACTTATTAGAACTTGTATTTTAGATGCTATTTAAATATACAGCATAGGTACCCCTTGGAGAGCCATATGAAAGACCCTGTCTCATTAACTGACCTTTCCAGAGTATAGGATTAACAAGGAAGCTTGACTCGCACCAAGATAGAGCTGTACCTTTCCACACTGTCAATGGCTGAGGGCAATTGCCTGTGATCAGCAGGGAATGTGCATGTCTGCACTGCCACAAGCCTGCCAATCAGTTCCCCACTCTTTGAAAAACCCGAGTTTCGAGGGAGAGCAGAACTGTAGTCAAGTTCACCCAGAACAACAATGGGAGAGCAAAACAATCCCCCATTCTCCTATGATATGGTTATTCAGAGCTTATGCATAATGCATCACCAGCCAATGCAACCTCAGATTCTTTCCACCCACTGCTGTTTCCTTAGCTCTGCTTCTTCTAATTACTGCTGGGAACGCACACAAAAAAAAGTAAATTTGTAGTCTTCCTGAAGAATCCAGTGCTTTGCTGTGCACAGGTCTTGATCTTCCAGCACTTTTACTTTTCAATCACTTTGGCTTAGTTACTACTGCTTAAGCATATTAAGCTGCTTTACTCATTTAATATTAAAAGGATTTGAGGGTGGGTTTTCTATATATATAGTCATGTTTAGAGTGCATTGTTGGCATTTTTCTTTAATTGTTCACTTTGAGAAACAAAAAGCCTTTGTAACCTCTTATTAAAAAAAAAATGCCAAGAGATCCCAGCAGCTCTGAAGTCCACCATTCTCAGGAGTTTCCCACAGAGGCCCTGGACACCCTGCAGGATGGGGCACAGGTGAGGAAGCAGCAAGGTGCCCATTCACTAACATAAAGCTAAACTAGTAGAGATATCTTGCCAGCAGCTCACTTAGCAAAGGGGTTCTAAGCCCCAGCGATGGATGTGTGAATTTCTTGATGTCATTACATCACCATCGAGCAGTGAATTCAAGCAATCTTCTCTTACAACTGTCTCTTTGAAAAGTACATAAAAAGAAACTCCAAGGAATTACCACCGGGCACGGGGTGCTTCAGTTTATCTGTTCAGAGACCAAAACAAATGATGTTTACACTCTGAAACAGGACAACTGGCCCGTCACACCAAAAGGTCTGTCTTGTATATTGATCCATATTCCTTCATCCAGAATGAGAACAGCAATTGCCCTGAACATCTCCCAGCTGAAACAGCTCATAGATACAATAATTACAGTCAAGAATGCCAATTCAGTTGCCAGATCACATTTCTTGCTGGTATTTCAGTTTTAAATAGGCATCTAAGCCCATGCCTCAACCAATCTCCTAATTCTGAAACCTCTTTTCTGCCCTTTTGGTTTCTACTTCTTCCATGACAGAACTATCCAAAGGGAGTATAGAGTTTCTCTAACAAAGAGTAATTCACTTGGTAAGCCAGGGAAGAAATCTGACCTCCTCACCACAATCAACAATAATCGAGCCATTAGGACTCTCTGAAAGTTACTAATCATCCCCTTTACCCTTTTGATCAGATAGCGGTTTAAAACTTACCCCTCCTTCCAGGGGACTTGCTATCCACCCCAGCTCTCCCTGAACTGATCTGGAATCCAGCAAGGTAACTGCAGAAAGGTACAAATAAAATAGATTAAATTCCAGCTGCCAAAAGGCAATATGAAAATAAATCATTTACCTGAGCGTTTCCATATGTGTGGAGCACGATCGCATCCACCTTCAACTTGAAATGAGATGTTATTTCCGACTGCGCCAATACCTTACATAATTCGAAACTCAGTTTTGGAGCTAAGGAATCGCACGCTCATTCCTCCGCGCGTTAAAGCCGCACAGAGGGCGCGGAGGTAACAGCGAACCCGCCGGCGTATCTGGCAGGCGGCACCGCAGGGCGCTCCCGCTTCACCGGCTGCCCGGGCAGGCAGCGCTCCGCAGCGCTGGGGACGCGGCGTGTCCCGCCGGCTGCTGCCGCCGCGTGTCCCGCCGGCTGCTGCCGCCGCAGCCGCACGTTAGCGATGAGTGGGAAACTGCTACTTGTCGGGAGTCGCCCGGTCCCGGCCGGGAGCGGGGCCGGGCACCGAGACACCTCGCGGGGGACTCCCCGACGGGACCGGCGCTTCCCGCCCGCCCGGCTGCACCGCGGGACGGCCGCGGGCTTCCCCCGCCGAACCGTCCCACGGGACGGGCTTCAGCACGGCCCCGGGGAACGGCGCGGAGCCGCCGAGAGCTCCCGGGAGAACCGGTTTAATGAGCCGTCCTCCCGGCCCAGGGACGCCCCGGCGCCGCTGGCGGGAGCGCTGCAGCCCCGCGGGCCGGCCCGAGCGAGGGGACCGGCGGTGGCGCGGGGGGACGCGCGGGGAAGGCGGGGGCCGCTCCGCCCCGCGACACCTGTGCTGCCGCTGCGGGCGGCCCCCCAGAGCGCCGCTCGGGCCGGGCAGCGGCTGCCGGACGCCCGGGCACCGGCCGGGGCAGCGCGGTGCCGGCGCCGAGAGGAGAAGCGGCTGCCGAGGGGAGAAGCGACGAGGCACCGTCGGGCGCCCGCGGACACCGAACTTTTCCCCCGGCGCCCCGTCAAGGGAGCGCGGAGCCCGACCACGGGACGAGCGCGGCGCCTCACCTTCGTTGGCGGGATAGACCCGGGAGCCGGTGACGGCCCCGCAGACACCGACGAGGAGCGGGAGGAGGGCGCAGAACGGGACCCCGGCCATGCCGCCGCCGCTCCGGCCGCTCTATCCCAGTGGAATAACTGCCTACATGGGGCGCGCGGCGGGCGATAGACATTGCCAAGGGGGCGGGGCGCCGCCTGCCCGTCATACACCTCCGCCAATCGTCGCTCGCCCCGCGCCGTGCGCCCCGCCCCTGCCGCCCGGCGGCGCGGAGCTGGGAGCGGGGCCGGCGCGGCGGCCTGCGGCGGGGGGCTGGAGGGGCCGCGGGGCCTCGGGCTAGCACACCATAGCGAGCCGCCGCGGTCCCGCCGGGAGGAGGACGCTCCTAGGGGGTCTTCAACATCAACAGCGTCCGAACACACAAAAAATAACAGAAAAGGAAAAAGAGAAAAAGTTAAAAAAAAAAGAAAAGCGGCTTAGGAACAGCCCTCCCGCTCTCCCCCGGTGCCGCGGAGCGGCGGGAGAAGCCGCAGGCGGGCCCGCAGACGGACCTTCCCCGCACCGAGCCCGGGCGGCCCCAGACCCCGGGAGCCTCCCGCCGCCAGCCACCGTTGAGCAACAGCGCCACCTGGCGGGGACCACGCGCCCCCCGGTGCCCGGGTGTGGGAGGTGCTGCGCTGCGCGGCCGCGGGCGCCGCCGGGCAGTGACTTTGTCATCAGCGCTGTGGGAGAAGCGACAGCGCAGCCCGACCCGCAGCAGCTCCCGACGAAGCTTCCTCGGCCACAGCGGCAGAGGACGAGCCCCTCGTTTACTACCAAGGTGCAAATCGTTAATGCTTTTATGCACAAGGACAGCGGCCGGGGGGTGGTTTAGAAAAAAGCCACGGTTCGGAGTGACTCCCTCCGAACTCTGAGACCCATAAGGACGCTCATGCACACTGCCCTATTCCACACCTATAAACGGAACATATACACAGGAACATCCCCACGATTCAAAGCAGCTGTGCCCCGAATAGCACCATCTTTAGCTGATGTCTTTAAAGCAGCGCAAAGGATGTTAATTTTGACAAGAAGCATGAGGTTGCATCCTTGCTTTGCTTTGAACGCTTTCACTATGAGACTTAACGGAACAAACAAACGAAACACCCTACATGCATATTTACAATAAATCCATAGTTTTCTAAAAGTCCGCTAAGCCTTCGATGCGCCAGGCAGTGTCAGCGTGGCAAACACCGTCCTTAAACAGCCCGTATTAACAAAGCTACCTCCAGGCCTGCCTGTCAGCGGCCGCCTCCCAAAGCAGCCCGGAGGGAGCCGGGGGGTGACCGAGCTCCGGTGAGACACTTGCCGCCGTCCCCCAAACGCTGCCGGGCCATTCGGCAACGATGCGGGAAACACCCTGCGTTGCTTTGGCTTCGAAAAGCTTCACAAACGCCAGTTCGTGGGGCGCCTCCTGCTCCCGGGCACTGAAACCTCCTGTGGTTTTCACTGGAGACACTTGGTGGTGGCGCTGCCTCAGTTTCCCCCAGCTGAGCAGGGCGGTAATAAACTCATTCACCTGTGGCTGCAGCTCCTTCTGTTCCTGCACCTGGGCACGGTGTCCCTCGGCTGGGGACAAAAGCCTGCGACAGCAAACCCGGCAGCGGTGCGTGTGCCTGGGCAGCCGCAGCATCACTCCCTGCGCAGGACACAAATCCTGCCTGGCCACTGCATCCCAACAACAGCCCAGCTGCAGAGAATCGCACCCAAACTCTCTCTAGAATTTTCTTCTGCCTGGGGTAAAACGAATTTTTGCCGTATTAACTTCAGTTTAAATGCAGAACCCCTGTAGAAGCCCGATTTTTAAAAGTATATTTTAAGTATATTTTAAAGTTTGACTATCAGTTTCATGCAACAGGAAACTGCCTCTCGTGAATCAGTTGTTTTCTCTTTAAATCACTCTACTTTTTCCAAAATTCAACTATCTGTAAAACATCATACTGACAAACACAGTTTTACTAGTACTTCTTTGCTTCAAAATATAGAGTATCTTTCACCTGATTTAATTTTAGGTCAAGATCTAGATAGGATACCTTTTGTTTGTTTGTAAAATAGCTTTAAAAGCTTTATTAACACAATATTTCCAATGAGGTTTCTGTAGTCTGAGGCTCAGATTGTTTTCCTTTGCCTTGAACATATATTTTGGAGCACCCACTGGCAGAACCTTGGAGATTACTCTGCAAAGATAGCTGGTGTATTTTTCTCTTTCTGTTGCAAATAAATCTTCTAAGCGGCTGCTTGGATAATGGGAGTTAGAAAACAGTGTAGCGCAGTCAATGCAACTGTTAAAACTTGTACTTCCTGACTTTAACTATCTACAAGAATCCTTGGCCTAATGAGGAGGAAGAAAAGGATTAGTTCCTTTTTTATTATTTACACAAAAATACAAGTAGTCCTCAATTAAAGAAATCTGAGTGTTCTTGTTTTCACATCTTTGATGTATCTGACAGATATACTGTAATTCAGGACAAACTTCATGAGAAAAGTGGAGCATCAAAATATCTTGGTTTTTTAACTGAAGTTATTTTTGTCTCAATGCCAGAAAAGTCACTTATTAAAAAAAAATAAATACTTTGAAACCTTCAAAATATTTTTATTATATTAATGCAATTTTAATTTGTTAAAAAAAATCACATAAAATAAACACACACTGTCAAAAGGGCCTGCAAATGTCATAAACTAAAATGTTCACAATTCTACCAAATCCACTACATTTTTGCTTTAATAAAGCGTTTTTTTAAGAAGTCTTGCCAAAATAATCACAATTTCCTTACTTTGTGTCATTTCAACGGGTCATAAAAGCCCAGCTTGGTTTTAACAGATGTCATCGATACTTGGACTAAATTCTTTTCTCAGCTTCAGCAAGGGACTCCACGTTACAACAAAGTACCTGACATCAAAAATTATTCCTTGAAATTTTGTTACAGCTGTTGGATTTGTTACATTTTTCTTAACTGCCTATTAACTGAGCAGCCTGCGCTGCTGCCAACCTGCCGGCTTATATTATTGTAACTCACTATCAGGAGCGATTCAGCTTTGATGGAAAATAATCATGTTTGCAGCATAATCAAGTTTACACCATTTAGATGGTCAATTTAATACAACTCAAAAAAACACCGGCAATGTCTCTTATATTTGTCTCAGATCTTGTATTTGTCTCAGCTCCTTAGTGAAACTATATTCACTTGCAGCACACACTGCAATAATTATGACAATGTGTTAAACGTTTGATCCTGTCTGTTTCATAGAGGTCAACCCCAGAATTATTTAGGGAGCTGTTTATAGGACTTGAATGGTATAGACAAACAGGTACATGAACACACAAACACAGAATTTTTGAGAAACTGTAAATCATCTTGAAATGTAACAACCGAAAGTCTGTTGTATTTTCCACTAATTTACAGTTTGGTTTCCTCTTATTTTAAAACTCCAAGGAAATACGTCAATATCCAAATAGTTGAGCATTGGTACACATGATTTGTCTTGGATGCATTTCTGGTAGTAATATAATTTCTAATGGAGTACTCTGAACAGATATTAAGTGTCTCTTACAGAAACAAACACTTATATACATATATATGTATATGCTTTACATTTTCTACAATCATAAACACAACATTCATAAGCTAAGTATATTATAGCCCCCAAAAGGGCTGTGATTTTGGATGAACATTCTGTTCTATTTTTACTTTATCTTTTCATTCTCCATTTTTCTATGTCCACCTACTCGTGCTCGTCCATCTCCCCAGAAGCTTTTTGCTGTCAGTCAAGTGACAACATCAGTAAGAAGCTCTGTGTGCTCATGGGCCTCCTGAGGCCCAGCACTACATTTAGATGGAAGAAGGAAAAAAAAAGGCAAGCAGGGGGGAGGATGCACAAGCTCTTCCTTTAGTATGTAATTCCACAGCCTGCAGGAAAAAATTCACCCAGCTCCTCTGAAAGCCTTTTTGCACAGAAATGTAACCCTGCTTACTCCACTCCCACACAACTTCCACACTACTCAGCTATTTGCAAATGAGTGTAAAATAACCCCAGGAAGTTTGACACACACACACACACATACACACACAGACCCTCATTGTCCAAGGCAATAATGCCCCAAAGGTTCACCTTATCAGGCCTGGCACCAGAGACTGACTGCTGCTCCCTCCCAGTGCAAGTGCTCAGATGTGCCTGGCCTTTCCCTCCCTGGATTCACTGATTCTTGATGGACCTGTGAGTATTAAACATTTACCAATCAATTACTTGACAAAATTCATTGTTAGCTATTTGAGAGTAACAGGTTTTTATTTGATATGAGTAAGATTTCGTTCCTTAGCTCACATTTACGTTAGCTGAAGTTGCAGTCTGCACTACAAATACCTAGAGTGGGCAAACATCTACATGAAGGTAATAAGCATTTCTATAAACGTCATCCTGGCAGAATGATTCTGTTTCAGCTGGGATTAGCAGGAGTTTTGCTGCTGACCTCAATAAGAAAAGGGTCAAGTTTATAGCTCATTTTCAAATCCACTCTGCAAAAAAATGAGCTTCAGGTACTGCAGGTTATTTACACTTTGTTTTCTTCATCATGATCATCATCACAGCAGTCTCCTGTTTATTAACACCTCGATGCTGATTACAGGACCTGAGACTGTGTCTTTATTCAGACCAGGCGCATGTGGTGGCTTGACAACATACAGACAGGCAGATGCATAGATTTTTTGCCTTTTCTAACCAACAGCGCTAAGGAAACTAGATAATCGTAAGTGAAATGTAACCGGATTTTAATGACAACTAAATGACAAGTAGTACCTTTTATTACATTGCTCCTGACAATATAGCTCAAATCTCATAGTTAGTCTAAAATTTATAATATACTATTATCAAGTCCCAGAAAGGAAATCCTATTACCAAAACTATTTACAAAGCTAGGAGTGTTTACAATGCAGTTTCTGCTTCCTCAAATAAACAAACATTGAAAGGCACTAGCAAAAGGTAAAATCTGAAAGGCTGTACAGACAGAGCAAAGAAAGGAGAAATAAATGCACCAGGATTTCAAACCAGGTGTTACCGCTTTTCACCCAACAAGCAGATCCAATGTAATAAATAGCAGTGCCCACCTCTGCAATGTAGGTGTGAGCTGAGCTCATCGTGGCTCTCCGCTGCCTCCAGAGCAGGAGCAAGCAGCAACCTGCAGGGTTTTTCATGTAAAAGTGTGAGCAATAAACCAGTGCAAATAACTGTATAGGGCTGCAGGTTGTTTGTAGTGCTAGCACAGATGCTTGGCAACGCAGGGAGGAATGTGCCAGCCTATGCTTCACTGAAAGGTTATTTAAAGCTGTGGAGGTTAACAGATACCTTAATTATTACAAACTGCTTTCGAATATCATTGGCTTTGTACTGCCATTCCTCAGCAGCTGTGCATTTTACTCATCCACTGTCATTTGGGAGTAGCATCAGCTCCCAGAAAGCAGCAGTTGGTGGGATGAAGATGTAGGACCGGCCCGCGGGAGGGTGGCTGATGGGCAGCGGGGCGGCTGCGGCCGAGAGGGGCACCCGGTCCCCTTGGAGCGGCTGCCAGAGCCAGCCCGGGAACCGCGGAACGGGCGGCAGCCAGCAGCCCCCCACTGCCAGCAGCCACGGGGAACCCGGCCGCGGCCATTCAGAGCAACCTCCCTACAACTGGGAGGGTGTAAGCACAGAGAATTGCAAACCGCATCCAGATTTCTTTAAAAACACACACCCATTTTTCAGCAGTGGGGAAAAGCAAAATATTTAGACAGACAGACTTATTTTTCTGCTTTTAAGAATATGGTCACAGTTTAAAATTTCTGAATTAAATTCTGGTCTATACTACGGTAAAGTTGAATTTTAGTACCAGCTGAGCTACTGAGCTTTAATAGGTAGGCAAAATTTGGCCCTTCATGTGAAACAGAATAAATCTAAAATTAATATAAGTGGAAAAAATATTTCCCAGATTTGTTTTCATACTGAAATTTTAGGTTTTCTGCCATAATTTACTGCAGGTTGTTTTGTTTTTTGTTTTATTTTGGTTTGTTTGTTTGTTTAGTTTTTAGGGTTTGTTGTTGTTGTTTTTTAATTTAAGATACAGCATTACTTTTATTACACCATTAAATGCTCAGTATAAATAAAGATAACTTTTGTGAAAAGTCTCTGAATTGTCTTTTTGGTAACATAATGACAAGAACAGTGTCAGAGCTCTAATTCATTTTTATTCTGTGTGTTCAGAGATAGCGATCTTTTCAGAGGTTATTTATGCAACGATGGTACCAATCAAACTGCACCAGAGACAGGTTCCCTACAGAGCACTGAAGATTTCTGGCACTTCTAATAGAGTGTAAATCCTAATTAACAGATTAAACCATCCTATCCTAGATAGTCCACCCATTATTATGAACAAAATGTTTGCAGCCATATAGAAGAAAACTATTTGTGTTTAAAGTAGGAAACAAAACCAGCCTCTCCTTTTTTAGCAGTAGGGCAGAGGTAGCCTCTTTGTCTTGATCATTAAATTAAAAATCCTTGCTTTTCATTCTAAAAAAGTAGAAAGCTTTTGTGCATTTTTCCCTGTGCATGCAGACATGACTGATACATTCACAGGACAGGAGAAATATTAAAACTGGTAATTTAAATCTGGGAGAAGGGCTCTGCTCCAGGTTCTGCACAGCCTTGCTTAGGGACTTTAAGCAGCCACTGCAGCAAAACTTTTGAAGTTGGGTGTAGATGATTACCTTAAATGCCCACCTTCAAACAGCAATGTTAAATAAATATCAAATTGGAGAGATCTGTAGGCATCCCACGCCTATTGCTCCATTTTTGCCAAGAATATGGAGGTGTACAGTTTCATTCGGTAACATCTATAAGGCACTGTGGGACTTCATGTCTATAGACTGGCCAGCTTTAAAGTAATAACGATGAGGTCACCTCAGAATCTGAAGCCTTGCCTGTGTTTCTCTGTCCTGATTTCAGAGAAGCTATAGATACCAAGAACAGCTGTTTATTATCTAAGAAATTATTTGTCCTACTTCAGGGGAACAACTAGCTGGGGAAAGTGAGCATATGCATACCTGTGTTTTCTAGCTCAGTATTTGCACTGGTTTTATAGCAGAATATTGCAAATTCTGGATTAGCTTCATCTAAGCAAAACAGTAGGCACAGAAATGAAAACCTGTAAGAAGGACAATGGAAAAAGAGCCACTACTTTTATGTCACAAAAATGGCAGCTATTGCTTTCCTCAGGACTGTCGCTGGCCATGGAAGTGTTCAGAGAATAGGTATAAGGGTTCGTTGTGCCAGGCAACACTGCCACTGTATTTCCTTGTTCTCTTCTTATTTATACCCATCTGCTGGGTCTTTTCATGTACTGAGAGATTCTTGTATCCCTTCTAGCACAACCAGATCTCAAATCCACTCTCAGGGATCAGAGCATCACTGTAGCACTAGAACAAAAGATGTGGGCAGGTCTGTACCTGCATCCTGTGTTATACAGGCATGAACCTCATATTGAGATTTTTTTTTAAACTAGTGACATATAAATTACCTCCTTTTATTTCATACAGTGATGGCAGCAACAAAAAATTTTTCTTTGGTTGCATCCACTCTTTGTCAAATCCCATTCTCCTTTAAGTTTTCCTTTAGCAATAACCATCTCATTCCTTTAATGGAAGTCAGCCTCGTACCTTGGATATATTTTCTCGTACACAGGTCCATAACAGCAGTAAAGAGCAGGAACACATCTCTCTGAATTCTACCTTAAGGCAAGGTTTCCATTAGAAATGACTCATTGGTATTGCTTTACTGAGACAGTCAATTGTAAGACTTTCCTAACACGTATGCAGCTGATATTTGCAACAGCATTTATTTCCCAAACACTTCCTCTTGCAGTATCCTGAGGTAAACAGCAAAAATATTACATTCGGGGAGAATCGTGCAACCACTACAGCTTTTATGGGGACAAAAATGCCACCTTACCCTGCCCATCACCATTACTAATCTTTATTCACATTACCGCACTGGCCACAGTTTCTAATGCAGACTAAAATTAGTAATGTAATACTTGCTTACCCTACTCAAACAATGGGTTCGGTTCTAGAGAAGAGTGTGACTATTTACCTTGACCCATTGCAATCCCTTGGCCCCCATTTTAAGGGCTTGCACAGTAACAGGAAAACAGAAAAGAGCCATTTGTAGTGTGCTGGAAACAAAAGGAAAGGATTACTGGTCATTTTTTTGTCCACTCCCTTCTGCACAAAGGGAGCATGCATAGTAAATTTTATGTTTTTTCTTGCCTTGATTACTATCTGAAACGTTCATCAAAATATATCTTTGGGAGAGATGAAAGTAAAAGACAATGTAGATTTGTTTGAATTTTCCCCACCATTCCAAAACATCCAAAAACGCCAGCAAGACACTCAAATAAAGAGCTGCAAAAGTAAAACAGATTTCCAGTGGTGACATCTGTTAGTATAAGGGTTGTTCAAACATCTCTGGAGTTTTCCAAAGAAATGCCAGGATGGCTTCCTACCAAAAGTCAGCTCAGTCTAATATCCTCCTTGGCTAAATCTACATACAAACTGTATTTCTATATTTTGTTGGCACTAAGAAACCCACATACTTGTCTTGACATGGAAATAAAAAGAGATTCACAGGGAATTTAAAAACATGTATACTGGAGAACCAGTTTAAACTGACCTTGGGATTAGAGAAATACATTTTTATGAAGGTTAACACAATTGTCAGTGCACAGTAGAGTAAAAAATACACTTCTGCTGAAAGCAACTTTATCATTTAGCAGAAGACAGTTTCAATTTAAGAGGATACCAGTGTCTATAAAGGAACAATTTCTGTCTGTTTTGGATAGAATGATTTGTTTTACCTATGAACTCAAACACGCGTGCAAGCATGTACAAAACCTGAATAAACGTGCTGCCAGGCACACAGATGAAAGAAAACCCCAGAAGGACTCACCAGAAACTGTGCTGTAAACAGAAACAGAGGCCATAAAGCTACTCCAAAGTTGTTCCCAGCCACATCATTCTCCATTTTGCTCATACCTCTCAGGTGGCCTTTGCAGACCACCAACAAATTCAGCCTTGTAGAGAGCGTTATATACAAGTCATGGGTATTATTCCCCATTTGTATTAGTTTAAGAAGCCACTTCACACCAGTGGAATTGCACCAGTAATGACGTGAGATTTAACACCAGCAGCCCCACGCCCCACATGGAAATACTGTGATGGTTTCATTAGGCTGGGAATTTCCTAGACCCCATAAACCAATGAATAAACTTCAACTGAGGATTGCAACAATATTTCTAGCATTGAGAATGAGTCTATTAGAACCTGACATTTCCAAAGCTTAAGCACAGTTATCAAGAAACCTAGTTAGCTAGGAAGATTTACCAATACATCAATGAAATTAAATAAAAGAAGATAGCATTTACCCTGATTCTGACACGTGATGTTTGTGAATGATAATGATTTTTTCCCCTTTAATTAAAATTCACTTTAAAGTGTCCTGTAAATAAAACATTGCTTAAAATCCAGCATCTCCTTAAGAGTCTATCACTCACATGAAGCTTTCAGAAACAATCATTGCAACTTAAAAGGCACTACAGGATATTTAGACTAGAGTTATCTCACAACATGTTAGCTGGCTGCTTTGTTATTTGAGCTCTAAATGTTAAACACGTGGAAGCAACATAAAAGGATCTTCCCTGTAAAACACATTTTCCAAATTCTCTCTATCTGTTATTTAGAACCCCATAAAGATCTGTGTGTGTCTACCCATCTGCAGCCACATTTATTTTTACATGTTTTTGAGTGCATATCTCTCAGTGTCATAAGGTCTTCATAAATAAATCAACCTACTTAGATCTGCATGCTTTGAATAACAAGTCAGCCACCAAACCAGCAGATGGATACATTTTTAATTAGGTAAGCAGTCAATGCCTTTTGGTTTGAAAACTCTCTTGTTTCTCTTAAAAAGACGGAGAGTAACGAAATTAAATCCAAAATTGCAGTGGGACAACATAGTGGTTTTAATCTGCATGTAGCTGCAAATCAGCTTAGAGCCCAGCCTGTGTGACAACTTGAACGAACACAATATTTTATATCAAGCAAACCTCAAAGTGAAATATTTAAGGATCTTGTAAGAATACGTTGTAAACAATATGTATTTTTCAATAACACATGTGGTTGCTTATGCAGTCTTCTCACTTGAGCAAGACTCTCTGATCTTAATTCATTTACTGTGTTGCCTTTGCAATCTCTCAAGCAAAATATTTTTAAGCAGCAACTTTTAATTTACATAATCAGACATACTTTCCTGTATAACATGGAAGAAACTCAGAATTAACAGCATCTTGTACTGCTTAAATAATCCATGAAAAGAAACTTTAGCAGTTCCAATTAACTTCTTCCCACAAACAGGTTTTCAGTTTTGGACTTAGAACAAAGTTTAGCCTGACAGATACATGTCTTATCCGTACCAAGCTTTCCACTTTTCTCTGAACTTCCCCAGCTCCAGAAAGTCCAGGTAAATACTTCGGATCACCCCAGCCCTGGGAGGAAGGCTGGACCGTGCCAGGGAGCCCCAGAGGAGACCTCCATCTGCCGAGGACTTCCAGGGCACCTTGCTGCCCGCAGGGAATGGGTGACCCTGGAGCCAGCTCTGCCATGGTCCCTGCCTCGCCTCTCCTTGATGCATTTTCCCTGCTGGCACCAAAACAAGGCCCTTTGTGCCCATTTAATTCTTTTCCTGTAGGAGTCTGAAAGTTTTCCTGTGGTTTCCAAAGGGGTGTCCTCTCACTCTTCTGAACTAATGAAACAATTCAGATGGCTGCAGCAGCCGTTGCTGCCCATCACGTCTCTTCCCCAGCTGCTGCAATGGGCTGTGGCTTCGTGAGGTGAGGGGACACATGGCGGCAGCTCCGACTGCCCAAGAATGCTGGCAGTCCCACTCCAAGACAGAGGAATGCCCACGAGGCAGCATTATCTAACAGAAAATTAAGATTATCCCAGCGTGACCAAGTAGTCCAGAAGTCCTTTGAATAAAGAGGCTTCTCTGGCATTCGGTGAGCCGTGGCTTCTCTAGGGGCAATTGCTTGCCTTCTGCTCAGCTGAAGCTACCAGTGCACCACACCTGGTGTGCATGTTGTCCCCAGTTTGCAGCTTTTCCACACACAATGCCCCAAAATTGTCAAAAGAATTTGAATGCCCAATATGAGGGTCTTTTGTCGCTACTGAGGTGACAAAATATAAATTTTTTTTTGTAACCTTATTTAGTTTTATGGTCACAAAAAAAAAATTCACAGAGTAGAGAAAAACTCCAGACATAAAATCTGATACTTAAACAAAATAACTTTAAAATAAATGGACCAGATTTAATCCTTGATGTCACTTCCTTGGATTTCATGATACAACACCTGAGGTGATTTTTTTCCATTTTACTTCAGCAGGCTCTTTTTCCTACATATGCTTATGGTAAAATAATAACCAAGTTTTCCACATGTTAAATAATAAAATTTAGTTGTATCATTTCTTGCTATTCCTTCATAGTTGTTTTCAGTTGACTAAACGGAAAATACTATATCTCTAGAGCTGACTGGAAAAGAAATAAAGGTCTGACTCTCATCTCTCTTTTATGGGGTTTGTGCTGATGTAATTGTATGGATTTCAAGGAAATTGCTTCAGATTTGTGCCATTAGTTAGATCAGAATGTAGATGTCAGTGCACCCTGAAAATACCCAGCTCTGCTAAAAGGTTCAGGACTACTCTCAGAGTTTTACATCCTGAAGTCTAATTGCACTGTGTAAAATAACATTTATTAAAGATCAGATATGAAGCATAAAGATGGCAATTATTTGAAACTTTAGGATATAATATTTGCCCACTGGTCTACATGGGCCATTATGCTTAAAAATGTAGTAGTACAGGAAATAAAATTTCTCTTACACGTAGTAAGACTTTATATCCTTATTTGAAATGAAAATAATGTAACATGGGGAATATTAGTAGGGCACGCTAAAGCCAACTTGTATTGTTTAGAAATTCTTTCTAGCTGATAGTTACTGTCCTGTGCTACAATTTTCCTCGTGCCTGGTTTGAGATATGTGTTGTAGCTTGCAGTCGAGAGGGAAGGAAAATGCTGTAATTTTGCAGTTGCCGCTGATGAGAATTCACCCACTCATTTTAAAAAAGCAGAAAATTACAGTGCGCTGTATGCAATACCCTAGTGCACCCCAAGACTCTGCTCCTATGTACACCAGCAGTGCTGAAGAGCTGGAGCGCAGGTCTCAGAGCTCTGCAGACTGGAAGGCAGAGGAAGGGGGCAGAGACACTGTGCCCATTGGCAGTTCAGGGTGTGTGAGGGCTGAAAACGTCCTTGTTTTATTTCGGCTCTAGGTTGGCAGACTACAGCTCAGTTTGACAAGATGAAGGATAACGTAGCTTGAGTCATTTGCATTCAGGCATTCCTATACCGGGGTTTGGAGCCTTGTGCTTAGACTGCCCTGCAGACCATTGATACAGCACCACTCCAACTTGGAGGATCAGACCCCATCAGACAACCATCACAGTCAAAGCTTAACTATTTGGGACACTTTCATGGTAGGAGCTCTGCAGCCAGTAGCTCGTGTTTCACTTTATAGGCAACAGCAGTAAGACAAAGCCTTTCTGTTGAAACAAATGGATTTATGATTTATATTGATCTGATGATCAGCACTGGAGTAAGTTAAAGAATTATTCTTGCTCCATTTAACAGGACTTTCAGACCTATGTTTTGATCCACAATAAGAACTGAAGCAAATTTCAAAACAAAGGTTTTTTGCTTATCCTCCAACCCTGCTCTGACCTTCCCTATTAGATCCTCTTTTAAGTAAAAGTGTGTAAGAGCCTGAGGAACACAATACTATTGCTAAATTTTGTCTGCCTTTCATTAACATTTACATGAGTTTATGCCATGCCTTTTACTGTTTTCCAGCTGATAAATGTTTTTTTAATATTGTGCACAGATCATTTTGCTTATAATCAAGGAAGGGAAATTAAGTTTAACATTTGAGAGCTTTAGACAAAAATGTCAGGCGTGGACCAGATGACCACATGAGAGCCACAGACTCTCTTTGTGCCCCAGATTGGCTGGTATTGTTTTGATGCTGTTGCGCTGGAGCAATAGCACTAACGTAATTATGAGATCAAGCAACATCTGGTGGATTTGGCACCCAGTTCACAATCGATTGTTAGCTCGGGTCAAAGGATGAATGCGCCCTAAGTGCACGTTAGGGTGCGCAATCATAAAGCTTGCATTAGCGAGGAAGGAGGAATAGCGGCATTCTTGAGTTTCATCACCCAACAAAATTGATGGCCCACAAAAGGGCAGTGGCACAACACACAAAAGTGATGATGCCAGAGAGACCGATGCACTGCGGGTGGTATTTGACATCTTCTGGCTGTGGGCTGTGGTGTGTTGTGATTTATGTCACCGTAATGATTGATTGCTTTCAGATCACTCCTATTCTACCATATCTCTGAGAATTTCCTTCTTCTTCAAACATCTTTTTGTTCCACAAGCCCTAGGCTGCAGATGGCATCAACCCACGCACCTCCATTGTTTGAAGCCTACTAGAACTCCACCATTCTTTGGGGTAATGCTCATAGTTGACTAGCTAGTGTCCAATCAAGTCCTGAAACTGCGGCTGCAGGCACTTTAACCTTTTTATCCCCTTGCTCTTTCAGGCATTTCATTGCGTGCAAAACTTGCGACTCAACAATGCCTAAAAAAGTCATCAAGAAAGAAAATCAGGAGATACGTTTTTCAGGTTGTGGGAAAGTGCTTCAAGTGATGGTTACAGCTGCATTTGTTGTGCCCCATAAAAGTTCTTCTGATCATGTTTCACAAAATGAATTATCATCTCTGGCATGCAGCCTTACAGCAGACTCCATGTAAAGGCAACAGGCTAAAGCTTCTGCATGCTGGCAAGCCAAAAAATGCCTCTGGGAGGCTTATGCAAATCATCAGTTTTCTCTGATATCTCAACTATTCTGTGTGACACATAAAACATAAATGACTCAATATTCATATGATGAAAACAAAATTCAGGGCTCATATCAAGAAAACACTGGTTTTTTGTTTTTTTTTTTTTTTAAAAATATCTTTTTATTTTGTCAGATCTAATGTGGCACGGTACCAGAAGATTTAGTATAGTGGATAGTGAATATCTTCTTCAAATCACAACAAGCAACTATAACAGACTTCATTAGTTTCTATTTTCTTCTTTGTTAGGGGGCAACAATACCAAGAAGAACACATTTGCCACTACTATAGTCACTGACAACAAGGTACCAAAGAGGACCCCAAATGCACTTGTTTTACCACACCTAGCATTTGACTGCCTCTGTTTCCACAAAAGGCTGTTTCTGTCACTGTGCACCTGCAGTTCTGCTGCCCGGTGCTCTCTGGAGCTCTCTGCACTCTGCATTCTCTCTTTCCCTTCTGGAAGCCCTGGGAGGTGCAAAGGGATAGACCACAAGCCCTGAGAAATCCTTCCAGTTGCACATTCTTCAAATAGCATCAAACATCATTACTCAGATTCAATATTAAGAAGTATCAGAAAAAGCTTTGTTTCTCTTCCCTCAAAGCACATACTGATTTGGCTTTTATGAAGGATGTAACAAAATCTAAAACAAGTTTGACTTATCAACAATATCTATTCTGACTCAAATAGGTAGAAGGATCAGCTCCCATGTAAATCTAGACAGGATTCAAGATCCAGGGAAGGCTGAGCTTGTCAAGAATGACTGGAATGTCCCTCACTCAAAATAGAGAAGCAGTAATATGTTTTATTGAGGTAAAATAATAATTTGTCAGAGTTCAATAAATTTGATGGAATTTCACAAAGTTTAACAGTGGTTTACCAAGGTTCAGTAAGTTTGATGACAAAGTTCAACCTATTAATAAATGCATGGAAAAAAACATACCAAGGAAAATTTAGTTAGAATCTAGTTAGAATGTTTCACACAGAGACTGGAGGTACAAAAGATTAAGGAAGACCCTCCCTGTTGAGTCATGAGGCTCAGAGTGGACACCCTTGCTTTCTAAACTCCTTATGGAGCCTAGATGCAGCTAGATACAATCTTAGTCTCAGACCTGGACAATTATGTCTAATAGAATTATCTATACAAAGTTTATAGTAATTAATATTGAGTAGCTACATGGATTAGTAATGTTTCATTACTATAAATTCAGCATGCTGTCAGTCACTTACCAAAGATCTGCCATTGCTAAAAGGTCTCTCTGCCTTGAGGAGCAATGTTGAGAGGCGTCCCAGCTCAAGGGGATATTACCGTCATGTAGCCATGTTGCTGAGCAGGGAGAGCTCAAAGAGCATTTGCTTAGGCTGTCATATTTGTGGAATAAAGGGGTTGGCTTGTAGTCAAATCACATGCCATGGAAAGGGAGACATGAGACTCCTTGTACCCACAACTTTCTTTGTTCCTTGATAAATGAATCTTGGAAAAGCCACCTACTATTCATAGGTTAATCACAGGTTGAAACTAGAGGAGTTCTTGGCCCAGCTATGGCTCAGGCCGTTACCTCCTTTGGAGCCTGTGCCAATTTACTGCTAGTTTGGTTAAGGGGTCGAGTGCATCTGTCGCAGAGGCCCATCAGTGCTGTTCTCCTGCCACACAAAGAGGTTTCAAAGTTATCAGGTTCCTGTCTGATGAGAGTTCAGTAAGCACCACTTTGACTGTATGTGCACCATGGGCATCAAAAGCCAGTGAAAGCTTCCAGGTGAACTCAAGGAGGTCTGGTAATAGCAGACAAAATACCCAAACTACTCACACTGTGCCAAAAGAAAAAAAAAGTCATTGACTGAAGAAAGGAGACAAGAGCCAAAGTCATCTTGTGCTGGCTGAAGTTACAACTGATTGTCCAATTTCTTAAAAACAAGGTTATCTTAAGCTATACTATTTAATATTTACACAATCAGAGTTAATTTCTCAGTTCCAGTGCTGCTCATCTATTGCTTTATTTTTCATACAGGTAACTAGGGATGCAAGATACCTATCAATGGCTCCAAGCCTGTGTGTACCAGCAGAGTGAAGATTAGAAGCACTGATCTGTGTTGTTTCTCTCTCTGTTTTTTGGGGTTTTTTTAATAAGTGTCTGAGGAGTTCCTGTGAAAGCTTTTAATGTAACTGGGTCACAAAGAACGAAAGCTGTCCTCAGGCAGCCTTTGAACAGGCACAAGTATGTTTTCCTCCTCATTTCTTTTTTTCAGCAGAATAGAAAACATAAACCCCTTTCCGTAAGCAGTGTTTCATTTTTAACAGGCTTTACAACTCCTCAGAAACCATAAACAGTGCCGAATGTAATGCAAGTAGTCTTCAATATACACACTCTACAGAAACTCGCATGTAATAAGAAATGATTTGAAGTGACTGAACACTTGCATACCTGGATGAGGCAACAGGGGGAAGACCTTCTCTTCCATTGCTCTTGGCCCAGAAAATAGGTTTGACGGCTCACTCTTACCAGCAAAAAGATCAAATAACCATTTGGTTATTAGGCAAGATGATGTTTTCCCAAAATCCAGTTTACTTCATTGCTAAGCAACACTGAATTGTGTTTTCAGAGACAACTCTACATCCTTCACCAATGCCAAGCATCAAAATCTCAAAGATTACGCATAAGGTAGAGACTTGCATGCAATGCATGCCCTTCTCCCTGCTGCACAGACTATGTGCTCTTATCAGTACAGTTTTAATGAAAATCATGAGTATGGGTCTTATTCAGCCAAGCACTTAAGCTGAAGTATTCACCATAAAAGCACCTCTCTTGACTTCCTCAGGATTATTTGTATGCCTGCCTTTGGCATTTAAGCACTTAGTTGAACAAAAGCCTATAGCATTATCTAATAAAAATAACTAAATATATTAGACACATACAAAATTTGTGATCACCAATCCTGTGGAGCCCATTTTGTAGAACAGACCTGATTTATAGAATAAAACAGGATGGAGGTTTCTCTTGTTATATCATCTGAATCAAAATAAAGAGACTGAGGAGTTACAGAGTCACTGACTGGCTGAGGTTGGCAGAGACCTCTAGAGGTCATCTTATCCAGCAGAGTCACCTATAGCAGGCTGCCCAGGAACATGGGTATACTCGTTATTTTAAAAGCATCTGTGAATACTAGCAACATCTTCAAGATAAATACATGTGTATGTGCATATATATATATATATATATATATATATATATATATATATATATGATTCCTGATAGCACTGAAGTCAAAGCAAAAGCTCACAGGAGATGCAGTAGTAGACTTAACTGAATAAACTCTCCCAAGTCTCTAATCCGACAACATTTGATGACCTTAAAATCATAAATCATCTTGGCCTAAAGACTTGACAGTGCTCTTTTTATGAAATAACGTTTCCTGCAAGAGGAAAAAGTCTTCTCTCAGTTTAATCTGTATACCTCTGTTTCAGAAAGATCGTGGGGACATGACAGAAGACAGAATTCTGAAGAAAATAGAAAAAGTTGTGCAATATTTTTTTTAAGCAAACTGATTTTTTTGTCTGTTGAAAACTATACATTTTAAAATCAATTATTGTACCATAACAATTCTACAGTACCCGAAAATTCATTGTATGCAGCAGAATCATTCTATACCTTTATCATGGAAGGAAGAAATGTGTTTTATACAGAAATGACCCTTTGAAGGTATTATCTGGCACAGTACATCACCATGACTGTTGATAGGGATTTTGGAATAGAGACAGTCTATTGTCACAGGAGCAGGAATGCTACCACAGGTTGTAAAGTTGACAGATCAATATGGGATCTGACACAGATGGTGCTTGTACCTTCAGTGTTTGACTCAAAGTCACGGCCAGCAGAACCTGTGGGCAGGCCTGGGCTCTTCCCAAAAACTAAGCAGTTAGAAGAATTATGGGGGTGGAAATATTCATTTCTAGACTACACATGCTCTCCAGGTTCCCTACAATAGGTATTTCTATACAAAGATGGAGTAAGCTACTACAAAAAAAAATAATCAAAATCTATATGCTACGCAGTTCCTGTAAAGTTTCTGTGAAAATAAGCTTTGATGGTAGGTTCAGTATACATGCTTTCCTTTTTGTCCCCTCTTCCAAATGGAAATAAGCCTGATATGTGGAACTGTATTTGAATTTCTGGTTCATGCTGCCAGAAGGAGAGAGGTATTAAAGTAAAAATCACTCTTAAAACTTCCTGGGTTTCCACACTTCTCCTTTGTTTAAGATACTAATGGATAAGGTACATCTTGTCTGGAAGAACAACAAGGATTGATCAGTGTCCAGAATGTGTTCTCAGGCAAAGAAGAAAAAATCTAGAGCAACTCCACTAAAAATCAGTGTTCTGGTGTACATGACCAGCATACAGCTCATAAAACCTTTCCCTGGGAAGAATCAGCATTTCACAGTTTCAGCTCAGTCACTGTAACTTCCCTTACCTACTCATCCAGACAACTTCTTTATTCCTTCCATAAGGATGTTCAGTTAGAGCCTGTGGATACGTGTACATAACAGCCATAAAAATCACAAATACATTTGTAATCCCTGAGTGAACAGAGTTAGTCACAATAAATTCTTCATGTTCTGTACATTTCTTCTATGTGTTAAGTAACAGAAGCAATTGTTTTCTTTCCAGCTGCACCTGTAACACAGTCACCACATTTACCCTTGAAAATGTCTGCCTGAAAACTCCACATCTCCCAGGGTTAAAGAGCTGAGGGTTTTGCTGGTTGTTTTTTGACTCTTTGTTTGTTTGTTTTCTCCAGATCAAAATGTTTTTAACATAAAGGGTTCAGAGGTTTTCTTTGAGCTACCTTGATGGCTGCAGCCCTGCACAGGGTCAGCCACCAACAAAAAAACCTGCTGTAATGGTGAACTTTCTGCTATTTCCCCTCCAATGCAGAATAAATGTTCTTTCCTCGCTCTGTGGAGTGTTCGATTTCTCACAGAATGGTTTATTTCTGCAGAATTCTCCAGGCGCACAGACCATTCTGTTCTGGTGAGCTCTGTACGTCTTATTCATGGTAATTACGCTCACATCTTTGATCTCAGATGAGATCTCTTGTGCATATTTTGTTCTATTTATGTCTTTGATCTTGTTACTTGTTTTTCCCCCTTTTTTTCCAGTCACCTGTCTTTTCATTTGAAAGACATTCATCCTACATCACTTTAAAGACAAAAGGTGAAACACTGCTGCATGTATCCTGAGTAACCCTGCAGAATATACAGTCGTACCAAGCAATTTTTTGAGCAGCGTGCGTCTGTTTGTCTCCTAGTTTAAACGAGCAGCAGCCCGTCATGCTGCTGATGTCAAGAACACACCTAGGCAGCTGAAAGCAATATGTGGCACTGAGAAGAGTGTATTAAAGAAAAAAAAAGCCTAGTTATTGTGATGACCGCCGTGACAGCAGATTGCCCTGACAGAGAGGAGACGCGCGGGACCCACTAGTGTGCCTGACAAAATCCGCTCTCCATGGCAACAGGCGAGTGGCGGGGGGAGCGCGGCAGGAGCCCTGTGCCCAGCGAGGGGGGGACACCCCGTCCCGCCACCTCCCCTCCCCGCTGCCAGGCTGAGCAGCTGCGGCCGTGATGGAAAGCTTCAGCCTCCAAAGCTCCTTTACAGTACACTTGCCCTACAACAGGCACTTACAAATAAATCAAAGGGAGCAATAAATATTTGCAGCTTCTCAGGTGCTTGTGTTGTCAATATGAAAATACTAAAAGCATAATGGTTGCCCCACCGGTGTCCTACACGGTGCTGGTTCTGGCTTAGCAAGGAGCTCTGCAGTGGGCTCATAAGCGGGTGCCAGCTCTGGCACCTGAAGTCAATGAGATTTGGATTTATGGTTGAGAGTAAAAATGCAATACCGTTTTGCTAAAGCTGGTTCTTCGCAAGCTATCAAAGCAGAACGGAGGAGTAAAATTTCCAGGGCTCAGAATCACTATAGTAAGATGACCTACATTTACTACTGTGTTTCATGGGGATTAAGCTGAAGGGCTAGAGGGATCTTCAGCTGTGAGAGAAAAAGCATTGGCAGGTAAGAGCTACATAAAACAACAGCCCTAAACCCCACAAACACATCTGTACTGTGACACAATTGACATTTCTCCTTCCCTTCCACTGTGCTGGGTTGGCTGAAATGGCAGAGGACTGACAGAGCAGATATATGTGTCAAAACCATGAGGAGTGTCCTCTGCTCTCCTTTGTCACCTCACAGACAAAATCTTATATCAATAATAAACACAGAATCATCGCAGGAGGCTACAGGGCTGGCTAAGGATGAATGACAGTTTCCATCTGATAATTTATATAGATTAATCAACACTTTTGTGCTAGAATTTCTCAAGCTATGGGAAACATGGATGAAGGGCAGAAGAGTTCATCGGGATAGTTGTTTCTAAATGCCAAAGTCTATTTACCAAATCTCAATGCAAGCCTCAAGTGGCCATGTATGTTCATACTATGTTCTAGCACTGAAAAACTCCTAAATCCCTGTTTGGCTTCCTCTGAAGCACATGGAAGTTATGGTAAAGCTACAATGTTATGGTAACATAAGGCTACCAGAGCCATAGTCTCTGCTTGCAATGTACATGTAATTAATTTCTTTGAGATCTCTATTACCTCTCTACTCATCCTATCGTGAAAGTGGAGTTATTATCTCAGCAGGGAATATAGGATCACATTGCTTACTTTGCACAGGTTCCTCTCCATGTGACTAATCCTTCACCCATGGATATAAATGTGCAGGTTTTAGTTGCTAAAAGCCCTGTGAAAACAGCAGGCAGAAACTATTATATAACCCCCAGGTCATTCCTAATCCAATACAGGTGTCACAAAAAGTATGAGTAAAATCTGTTTTTCTGTTTTTATAATTATGCATAAACAGGAATTCATTAAAAGATGGAGATGGTGAGCAAAAGTTTCATTAGGATAGAGCTAAGAAGATATGCTGTTGTTGGAATATTACTATTTTGAAAAAGAGAAGACAGAAGCTTCAGGTGATTTCACTCTCTATATGATTGCCTTAAATCCAGCAATACAGAGCAAGCACAGGTTTGCTTTGTACTGGAACTCATCTGACCTCCTCAGCAGCAGTGCTCATATTTTCTCCCACCTTCAAACCAGAAATCTCACTTTCTTATTGTGGATAAGCATTTTCTGGGCTGCTCTCTCTCTTTCTTTTTTTTTTTTTTTTCCATTTTAAAGCAGAAGCAGTGAATACTTTGCAATCAACACCTTGCTGCCGGCAGGATCCCTCCCCCAGCAACTGATGTGCCTTCTCAACCTGAGCTGCAAATTGTGCAGCAATTATATCATTCGTTGCCTTTGATGATGTGCAGACATCCCAGGTCTTTTGCAACCCAGCACAATAGGGGAAAATCCATTCTGTTTAAACTTAAGATAAAGGGAAGGGAAGCTCCACCTCTGTAATCCCTTTTAAAAAATAATTCTATGGTACAGGAGCCTGTAAATGCTTGTTTGATTTAAAATTAAAAAAAAACAACAACAACAAAAAAAAAACAACAAAAAAAACAAAGACGTGTTAAATACCTCCATACATGCTCTTCTATGATCCAAATAACATGGGTTACACGACCACATTTCAGAAACTATTTCATATGCTCAGTCATTGCTTGGTCAGACAGATTTTCCTAAATCCAGCCCTGTTCCCCCATTTTAATCACTAAATCATTAAAAATAAATAGCACAAGTGGGATCTCTAGACATCTAAACTGAGACCCCTGTCCCCAAGCAGGATCGCACCCCTGACAGACATTTGCTGACCTTTTCTCAAGACGATCTGCAATGCCCCATGAAGTGCTGTTTTAATACCTCTACCAACCCCTCTCCCCTCAGTACAGACACCTGCCATTTTTTGTATGTGGAGAACAACACACTCTTCCAGTTAAACTTATTTTAACTTTTAATCATTGTCACTCTTATCTATTGAAATACATATTTGTCTGCATAATACAGATGAACTTATATTCTACATTCATCTATATATTCTATATTCACCTATAAAATCTAGGTTAACACACTGCCATAACTTGCAAGTATTTCAGCGTGATTTTAGTCCTTTGCCACAGTAGAATATTACCAAGAAACTGAACTCATTCAAATGAGAGAGAAAATTTAAGTGAAGTAGCTATTTTTTTTTCTGCCCAGGAAGAGTTGTGGTCATTTGAGACAAGATGAAAAACTTCAGTCTTCTCAATATGAATTTTTTTTACTTTTTCTCTTTTGCAGAAATATTCAGTCAAAACATTTTGGCTGCAACAAAAGGGGTTAACCACTGTTAATGCCTTTCAACAGCAAAGATTTACATCATGATCATTTCTTCACTAGGCAAATTTCATGTCTTAGAAAAGTATCTTGATTTCAGATTGAATACAATAGTTCAGCACTATAATTATACCCCCCTTTCCTTCTCTTATGGAAATAAAATTCATAATTCTTCTTGTCATTTTTACATATTATACTCATGTCATCAGGAGTTTTAAAGTTTTTTTTTTTTCTTTTTTAAGGTAGTTACTGGTGGTATAATAAAAGAGAGAAAATTAATTTCCTGTAGTTTGAATCAAAGTGCCCCAGTGTCTCAAGATGCAATGTTATAGTAACACTGTAGAGTTAATGGAATATTAAAATCTGTCAGTTGAGCTTCTCAGGGAAAAATAGTTCATCGTCTGAGGATTGAGAGCATGATGGTAAAGGGGGTATGTAAATCACCAATTAACTACTCAGAATTAACATGCAAGAGGACCTGTCCTTTCTGTTTACAGAAATGAGAGCTGTATCGTAACAATCAAAAGCTCCTTCTAATTTTTAGGTAAATAACAATTACCGAATCCTTTTAAATATCATATGGCAATAACAGTGTTCCAAGCACAAACAGTTTTTCTGTGCCTTTGCTGGGGTGATTAAAATGTTGAAGGCATCACAGCAAGTCCCCGAGCTCCTTGACAGCTGTCATTGCTATTGAACACAACTATAACAGCCAGAGAGAGCTTTATTGGTAAACTGTTCTGCGTTGCCACAAAGGCAATCTCGCCATTTCACACAGGCATCTGTTGCCATACTTTGGAGCTTTATTCCTTCCCTCTCAGACGGAGCCAGTGATTTGGTGCCATGTGCAATTTCTCCTTCTTTATCAATACCATTTGGTGAGGCTTGTGCCACCAGGGCTTGGAAGGTTTTGTTTCCAGGAAAATGAGCAAGGAAAATACATTTTTTCTGAGTATCATGGTCTCTTTTCTGCACTAGTCACCTGCAACAATAGAGCTGAGGGCTTTTCAATAGGGAATGGTGTGACTTCAGTGTTTAAATATAAATGCACAGAGTTCTTATGAGAAGTGCTGTACCCTTTCAATTTACATCTTTTTTATGGTAGGAAGAGGAGAAAGCTTCACCTCAATGAGCTGTAGCTTCAACAAAGACAGCTCAGACAGCCCCCACGTCTGGCTGTGCACAGCCGCGGCAGCACCAGCGCCTCTGCCAACGGCAGCTCCTCTTCCTCACTCCTCCAGCTGCGCTGCCCATCACGCCCCGGCACCCCAACACCTTTCATCTGCAAAAATGATGCTCCCGGGTGGAGGGAAGCACTTTTTCTCCACTTTCTGTGTTTTACAGACAGCAAACTAAGGCAGAGCGAAATATCTCTTAAAATCCCCCCAGCTGCCTGTGAGAGTGGAGAGTGGGGGACTCGCTGTGATGCCTTCGATGTTCTAATCACCCCAAATCCTCTGTTTCCTGGTGGGGTGTTCCTGGCCTTCCTGCCATCCTGCCCCAGCACCTCACCAGTGCCCTGGGCAGGCCAGACCTCAGAAATGCCCCCATGCTGGGCAACTTTGTACTACATGTTCTGCCCCACTGAGCCACCTTCTGCAGGTTCCCATGTCCTCCACATCCCCAGTACACAGCAGTGGCTCCCTAGATGTTTTCAGCACCTACCCCAGGTACATTTAACACCCCTTTCTTCCTTCCTTCCCCACAGCTCCTCCACATTGGGAGAGCCATGCAGCTGTAGCAGGGAGGTACCTGCAGAAGGTACCTTCGGGTGGCAGAGGGGACACAGTGCCCCAAGGAGGCTGTGACAAGAGCTGCACTGAATATTCTGACCAGAGAAGAGGTGATGAAGCCCAGATGTTTCAAAACCGTTTGGATGTTTGTGCTGGATGCTCCTGGAATGATAACCAGGTTGTAGGGCGCAGGTTGCATCTACTAACAGCGGCAGTACTCCTTGGCTTCCCCCGCTCAATGGAAAATGGGAAATCAGGAAAGAGCGATGTCAGTCACAAAGACAATATCTAAAATGTGTATACATCTTTGAGTGCTGAAAGCAGTTAATAGCAACCTGTATTTATACAGCTCAAATAACCCAAAAAGAAATCTTAAGAACAGCATGATTTGAACAGACATAAAAGTCATTTTTATTCTCTCTGTTCAGATAATGCACTCCTTCAAATATCTTTATGCAAAGTAATAAGCAATTCTATTTGCTGAAGAAATCCTCACTGAACAACATTTTTAAGCTGGAGAATTATGACACCTTTTCTATGTTCTGCACCTTTAAATCTGTCAGGCTACTACTATGCATTTTAGACTCATTGTGTTCATTCATGTGTGCAGACACACACATTGTGTCACGGAGACTGCAGCATGTTCTTGCCTGTTTACTGTTTTTAAATATAAAAGTTACTTGGACTGAAATGATCTATTTATTCTTTATTGAAATATGTAAAGCTTTATCCACCACTGCAACGCATCTGTGTTTGAGGTGCGGCGTGAGAGCTGCTCAGTGGCACAAAGGAGCACCAGAACTAGAGCTGGTTAGAAAATAGATTTTCTATCCTGCAAAACAGTCCAGGATTTCTTCTTTGTTGTCGCTGTTCTGAATCAGGACAAAGAGCTACATTTCTAAATGTTTTCACATGGTGCAGTTCTAGAGGAGGAAAATTATTTTTTGTTTGATATATCTTCATTTTTATGTAAAATGCACATTTGAAACCAAAGGCATTTTACAGCCACACATTTGCACTTCAGAATGACAAAACCCAGCACACTGATTCCCACTAAGTTCCCACTCCCTTTTTCTTTGTCAAATCCCCATTTTGTGAAGAAGGGCCATTTTGTCAAAGCACTATTTTCTATATAGGAGATGTTTTTTTCAAAAGAGAAAAAAAGACCAGATTCAGGTAAAAAGAGTCTCTGAAGAGTTAAAATTGTCTATTCACGCAATTAAAATGCAAGCACGGGGCCTTAACATTCACTCTTCCCTAATTGCCAAGTGCAGCCCGCAACTTCTTACAACCTGCAAGAGGTATCTCCATGTTTTATGGCCTCCCAAGAGATCCTCTAACCCTGACTTTCAGATCTGTTCATTTTACTGTTACGAAGCATCATCTTAAATTTCAGACTATCTCAAAAAGCTCTAGGAAATCCAACACTGTTCCGAAGACTCAGCCCCACATTGGGTTAAAAAAAAACGTGAACAGAAGTACTGTTGCATTAAACTAAATGGCTAGCAAGTGGTCTAAATAAAGCATTGCTATCTGATGCCTGAAAACAGATTTGACTGAAAAGGTATGCTTTCAGACTAAGAAAGCAGAAAAAACTAATTAGACAAGAAGCAACCGTGAACAAACATGTTAGCAGAATCAATAACTGGAACTGATCAGCTATTTCTTTAATTGTGCCAGCTGGGCTCTAGCGATGTGCTTAGAGGAGCATAATTACTCGTTTTGGTTGTACAGCAGAGTTCTTTTTCTTCTCCTATCCTTTTATTCACCCTACTTTCTTTTCTTTTTGCGTTAGGAGCTGGTCATATGCCATTAGAGAAAGAAAAACAGGGTTGAGAAATTAGTGGAAAATGGGCCATCCTCATACGTAAGATGATATTATATGAATAATTAGAAATAGAGCTGAACAGTTATGCCAAGTGTGACCTAATAAGAAAGTGAGCCATCAAGGAAATGTAACTAATTTCTTAATGTAAAAGTACATTGTGTGTGCTGTGTGCAAAGCAGCACGGTAAAATAAAATAAAATAAAATAAAATAAAATAAAATAAAATGAAATAGGGACTATTCTCTTTCATATTTTGACATGCGTACCAGGAATTGTTCTAATTTGTAAGGCTGTGACTGATGCGGACACAGAGTTCTGCTACTAAAGCACTGAAGTCCACGCTGTACAGCTGCCTGCTACTATTAGAAAGAAACCAGGACAGACATAAAATAAAGCACAGAAAGGAGAGGGAAAGCAGAGAGGAAAGAGAGAAGGAGCTCACTGATTAATTACCAAACCGAAAAAAAAAACCAAACCACCCTTCCTTGACTGATGTTTACCCGTCTTTAATTGACAGCAAAACAAAAGGATTTAATAACTTCAAGGCTCTTATGGGCAGCTCCATGGAAAATCCATAGAGGTGCAGAGGAAGCTTGGCTTTTTTGATCTATAGCAATAGCTAAATGGGTCTCCATTAGAGCAATGGTTACCCTAAAAAGTGAAATTTAAAAAGTGAAATATACATTTAATCAGATACAGGCTAATATATCAAAAGGGTTGGCCTATCCCAACAAGAGGCCTGATTCAAAACACATTGACGTGAGTAGAAAAAAGATTCATGCCCCACAAAAGCTTAAGCTCAGAAACTTGTCCAAAGCTGATCTAAACCCTTTATACAGTTGAAAGCCTCAGAAAACCAAGACTGGTCCTATTTTCTGCTTGCAGGCAGGTCACTTCCCCATCACGGAACAGTCCTAATTGGTGACATGACCCAGCAAAGTCCAGCGCTGTGAGGGGACAGGGGACACGGGGCGGCTCAGCTGCCCGGCAGGGCTCGGCAGGCAGCTCCCACCAGCATCCAGCCACCCCCCGCTGCGGCATCGCCTCCACACCCACCGCTGCTGCTTTCCCTCTCTTTCCCGTGCACCTCCTCTGAAGCTGTAAACTGCACCCCTAAAGGGAAAACCCCTTCAGGAGGGCGCTGGGAAGCTGAAGAGAACTAGAAAGAAGTAGAAAAGAAGTGTGAGGCTTTGGACAGAGATGTAAGAACAGACACTGGTAGCAGCCAGCAGCCTTAACCCACAACCTCCACAGGCCAGAAGGCAAATCAGGGCTATTTTCCCAGCAAAGCCATGGAGGGATGCTGCACATCAGGGTTCCTACAGCTGGGGATCGTCCTCAAAAGCCATCAGAATGCATTCAAGTGCCAGCAGTCCAGGGCTGGCTTGTGTATGCCAAAGAGGTTTGCATAGATTGGTATTTTATCTGAGGCAGTATTTCTTTAATTTCGTTTTTCTAGCTGCAGTGATTTAGCTTTATTGTGTGACACATATGTCTTTTGATATGGAAAAGAAACTTTTGTGAGGCAATATTCAAAAGGGTCTGCATTTCTGTGGGCAGTTACTTCTGGCAGACGTCAGTTCTTTACAGAGAGGACTAGCAGGATTTAGAGCTAATTAGTGAAATTATAAAACAAAAAGATATTCTTTAACAATGAAAGATTCTTAAATCAAGACCAGTCAATCATCCTGACAAGGAAAATAATTTAAGATTACTTGGTGAGACAATAAAAATGCATTACATTGGGTTAAGTCCCAACAACGTTCATGTTATCTTTTAACGTAGGAGTCTGTATAGGTACTTAGCATTATATAATACACATAAAATACTATCACAGAAGATCTCAGTTTCATCCTTCAGTCTTTCAAAAAGTATTTAAGTTTCTGATCACTTAAATTGTTGCTGATTATTCATCACTACCACTTTTTCTGACAGGAGATGCTAAATTAGCTACTTACTATGGATGATATTCACTACACTGCTGAGCACAGGCACAGAGCAAGCCTCACAGATGCAGTGGATGATAACGCACCTGTGCTCATCCTAGGTATGATGAGCTCCATTTTGGCACCAAACAGACCAGCACAAAAAGTGGTCATGGGGCTGGGATGAGGAAGAACGAAAGTATCAGTTATTACCAACAGCTATCAGCCCTAATACAGGTGATACAGAGCAATGTTCCAAGGGCTTCATCTTCAAAACTCCTGATTATGCCAAAACAAACTCAGAAGGGAGAAATTTGCCCCAAATTAAATCAAGGCATTCATTAGATTTCACCAGAACCCATTTTTACACTAGCAACTGTCCTGGTTTGGCTGTTCATCCCTAGACCAAGCTAAAGCTCATTTCCACAAACATTTTAAGGGAAGTCAGGAGAGCAGAGCCCAGAATAGCCTGAGCTCCAGGAAGACCCCATGCCCCCACTGACACACATGGGCCCTGGTGAGGTGTCCCAGGCAAGAGAGGACATTGACAAGCTCAGAGCAGCCTGGAGGGGGATGTTTAGGCACACAGGGAAAAGGAGATAAAAGATTTCTCACTCGTCCCTTTCAGCAAAGATTTCTCTTCACTCTTGTCATGTGGGAGCTGACTTTACATGCAGGGAGGAGATGCCCTTGGGCAGGAGGAGTCCCCAGGAAGCCTCATGCAAGGTGACAGGCGAGTAGGATGCTGGTCCCTGGGTCCATGTCCCAGGAGAACGGATCGGCTGACCACTGCTACAATGTTTCTGCAGAAAAGTGACACTGAAGGGTCTCCATCATGCAGTATCACTTTAACTTTGCGTGAGTCAAAATTTCCTCTTTGATTTCATATCACTGCTGTTTGTATTGCCATTGTCCTTGGAGGCTTCAGCCGAAGTCGGGTCCCCACTGTGTCAGGCACTGCACCAGCATGTGGTTAGACACAGCCCCTCTTCCCAAGGGTTTCCAGTCTAACTGGGCTGGACAGACCAAATTAACCTCATTCCTACTTTCCAAGCAGGAAGCTGTGACATAGAAGGATTTCAACAGGAGCTGGGAACCTAAATGTTTACTAAAATATGACTTTCAAGCTTTCTGGGTCTCAGAAGCAGAATTACTCCCTCTCTCACTGTGAAAATACAGCCTGACTTTGGGGTGACCTTCAGAGCCTGAGACACAAAGGAGCATTTGGCCATCGAGGGCATGAAACCCAGCCCTAGTCACACAGTCTCTGTAACAACCTGACAGGCTTTTACACCACTGAATGCCAAGGTGAGCATTTACTTTGAAAGGGAAAACATTTTAAAAACCAGAACAGCTCTGAGAACTGTTAAGCAAAGCTGTCATCAGTAAATTATTCCTTTCTGCTGGTACTTTTTTTTTTTCCCCCTCCTGTAGTATGATCTGAGAGCTAAGTACAGCAGTCAATATGTAGTAATCAGGCTAATGATTGTCTAATAGCTAAACTAGGAGAGTGACTCTTAATCATGCAATATGATGCCAATAGTCTAGCACCGAAATCCAGACATGAAGCAAAACTCTTTGATTACACTTCAGGTTTTAAAGACTTAATTAACTTTTATATGACTTCTTGATTTTTAAAATATCTTAAGTGAACCAAGTGTAACATCAAAACGCAATAGAAAGTGGCAAATGTGTTTCTTTGACATATCACTTGCTAGGTCTACACAGAAGGTAGACCTCTGTACAAAACTGTTAAAATTATGGAACCCACAAACATATATAATGTTACAAAACTTTTGATATTTGTATTAATTTTCTATAAAACTAAACTCCCTAATAAATATAACTTAAATGGTCTTGCAGAAATACAATCCATTAAGCACTATGTAATGTACTCCAGGACCATCTTACAATAAACTCTAAGTGAATTTGTCCAGTTGAAGTTCAGGGAAAAGGTAAAGGAAAGGAAAAAAAAAAGAAAGTAAAATATAGACAATATAAAACATGGACAAAAAGACAAACGAGCCTATGCAATCTCCATTCTGTGCACTAGTATATTTGATTAGTCATGTACCAGTTCTATCATTCATATTAGGAAAGAGCTTCCATTAAATTAGAGTGATTTCAAATCCTTTATTACAAATCTGTTGAACTACTTCTAATGAAATAGGAATACAGAGGTTCTAATTTTAAAACAACAAAATCCCAAAATCTACTTTGCTGAAATTACTGACAATGGAACAGAGGAACCGTCTGGCCTCAAATAAGATTATAGTTCCTGATGCTGAAAAAAAAAAAAGGTATAACTATCCTACCAGACTGTTACTTGAAGTCTGGATGAACTTGCAGTCTTCCTGCCAGAGAAGCAGCTCAGAAGCCAAGCAGAGTTTACCATAGTAAAAGAGAAATAAGCTATAAACCCTGCATCTAATGCTCACTGAAACCAGTGGACAGTCTTTTGGACGAATACAGAAAAAAATGAGTGCAATTAATGCAGCTAAAGACCATTTTTCTTACTTAGAAAAATAATGCTGCTGGCTTCAAGCAAACTAACTGGATGGCTGCAGCAAGCGGGATTTGGCCCGTCACTGCTGGACAGACCTAGGGACCACCACGGCATCTGAGATCTAACGTGCTTTTCCCTGCCTACACATTGAACTTGCTGAAGTTTTGGCACTCCCTTCAATCATGTCCAGTACACTTTCCATTGCGGAGAAGCTAAATGCACCCTCCCATTTTAAAGGAACGTTGGATTCCTCTCCATCTGCCTAGATAATGAAAACAAGATCCTCAGGTACCACATTTCAGAAATCAGATAATTAACTGAAATCATATATTTCAAGGATTAGACTCTCTCTGACTGAATTTATATAGGGTATTTTGCTGGGAGACTGACCCAGATTCCATACATTTTTTTAATTACTGGAAAATCACTTCAGCCAATTCTCCCATTATGGACGACATATTTCATCGTTGTTCAATATTAAATCATAAAGGGAAGAAAAAAATGAATAGTGAGGTGTAGGAGTTAGCATTTCAATTCCCTGCACTGATGGAAGAATTCTACTGGATGCTTATACCTAGTCTTTATACGCAATTAGTCTGATGGGTCACTGAATTGCCTTTAGATTACTAGGTCCCAAATTCAAAAGCATTTCTTCTATTATTATTACTTTAAAATTCAATCTCCTATTTTTTTAACAAAGGTGCAAGTCAAAATAGAGTTTTATAATATGTTATAATATGTTTTCCCTGGCGCTCTGCCTGCAGTTGTTTGGATAGCTGGCAGCATGTGGTATCTGACAGTGCAGGAAGAGTGTGGATAGTTTGCCATTCCTGTGGGGATCTATCTTGGGTAATAAATTTGGACGGGATGTCTGTTAGTAGAGTGTGTCAAAACTGTGCCAAAAGCACTTTTGGATGTATAATAACAATAATAAATGAGTGTTGCACAGCATTAGTAGAGGAATTCTAATACAAGTTGTCCATCATTTCACAGTAAGTTCTTTACCATGTTACCGAATTTATGTCTCATAATAAATTAACCATATCAAGTACTTCATCCCATAGGTTCAGAAAAATAAACATACATTAGTCTGGGTAACTTCCATGCCAACAAAACAATGCCCACATCCCTGCACATTCCTTTAGCCTACAACTCAAACAAACACCAGTCCAAAAGCCAAATTCATGGCTGGGGCAGGAGGGCACATTCAAGCACAACCAAACAGAGCCGGGCACACTCGCACCAGCCGTCAGCCTCCTGCCAGACTGAAGGTCTGTAGAAATCCTCAATAATATATAAAGGTTTGTTCCATGTTGCACTATACTGAGTCTGTACTAGCCAATCTAAAAGGGCTTATCTTTATGTAGTTTTCCAGTCTGATGCAGAAATGTAGACAATAAATCTCAGTAGGAAAAATACGACTTAATTGCTATAAGAATCATGCCAACCCTTTACAGTACAGCAGTCAGTGTTTATAAAACAGCAGCTACCGTTCCAAGCAAACAAGCACATAAGAAATGTTGTGTGTTTAGTGAAAGGCTTCCTAAACATAAGAATAGGTAAATATCCAAAAGGATTTTGGCGTCTTCAAGTTCTGAGAGCGTTTGTGAGAATAGGTGTTTTGGTATGATCAAAATTTCCGAAGATGCTGAGGTTCGGTACCCATGATGGCACCAGCATGAAGATCTTTACTACCCAAGGAGGCGCACGTGGCAGCCCAAACATTTGTTACGCTCAAGGAAAATTTAGACCATAATCCGCAGGTGAAAGAGTCAAAAAGAACTTAACTGAGAAAACAGAAAGTCACAAAAATCAAAACTTTGCAAATGAAAATACACATTAGTTTTAGCTGCTTTTTAAAGAACACTTAAGGAATTTGCTCTTTTAGAAGGAAGGACAGTCCTGAACAGGCTGTTATACCCATGATTAAAGCAAGATATGGTTAGTAATCTATGATTCATCTTTCGCCCTATAGCTTTCCTATCATCCGGTCTACAGACATGAGAAACATTTCACAACATTAGGTTTGAAAATGCTGGACAAAGCTCAGGAATCAAACACTAGTCCAATGTCAAGAAACATCAAGAACTCATCCTTTTGAAGCCAATAGAAGCTACAGGTGAGCCTGCTTGCCAAAAAGCCTATTTTTTAAGCTGCTTAAATATGGTTAGGAAAATGCTCATGTTTGGGCAGTGACTTGCAGGCACTGACTCCCCAGGGGTGGCCTGAGGGGTGCATGCAGGAATGCGAATCTGCTGCATCAGAAATCCAACATGTGCTGTCTTCTGCCAAGAGGTGTGTCTTCTGGAGGTATAACACAGCAAATAACAGGACAGGATGGCAGGTCTAAGATATTATAATTCATACAGCAACGTGGCCTATGGACAGCAAAGTTATCTGGAATCTCTGTTGTGCTGTGTAGAGCAACACATTTTTCCCAACCTGAAGCACCCAAGGAGGGAATTCCTTTCCACTTCATTCACAGTGTTTCAAAAACACTCTACATGGCCTCTGAGGAAGACTCACTGCCAGCAGCTCCACACGGTGTATAAGACAGGCTGTAACTCTTCTCCACCCAGATAACAGCAGATACCTTCTGAGAGAGACTGCACACTGCAGCTCTCTGAATGGAGCAGCAGGTAGGCACCGAGCCAGGGCGCAGCTGTGATTGATGTGCACTTTGTGTGCTTTGTGGCTCCCTCTATGATATTTCTAAAGGAAAAACTTTGGCAGAGTGACTGGCACATCAGTTGTGCAGTTTGCGTCACCAGCAACGGGAGCTGCACAGCTCAGCTCTTTCAGACCCACTGAAGCAGCACACCATGGGCCACAGTGACCCTCAGGCGAGATGGTGCCAGCACCCGGGCTTGGGTTAGCAAGCACTATATTTCAGAATAACAGCTCAGCACCACATAATTTCTATTTGCATAGGTGCTTTTCTTCATTAATTTATTGCACCAAGGAAGTGATGGTGAGGGCTGCACTATGGCAAATGCACCAATCCCAGTGAGAAAGGCAGAGCTGGGACCTCCCTCAGCAGCTCACGCAGCAAAGAGCCATGCATGGCAAGTTCAAAGGGGCTGACACGGAGCAGCGGGAAACTATGGCTGCCATTAACAGCCACCCAGTAGCCACCAGCAGCAGGAACCCACTGGCCAAAACACCACCACAGCCACTCAGGGAGCAAAATAGTTACAACTTTCACGTAACCCTGATTTTACTCTAGGAGAACACATCTCCCAGGTCTGCTCTTGGGGCAGCATAGTTGTGTGCTGCCTCCTACTACAGGGAAATGGGAAAAAGGTAGTTAAGCTCTATGCTAGCAATCATGTTTGGTTTTGTTATTGAGGCTAGAAAACATCCTTTCTCTTCCAGTAGGAGTAAATGTACGTCAGCAGTTAAAATATTGGTTCAGCAAACCAAAATAGAGTAATTTTATTTCAATAAATGGTATTTTCCAACAGTTCCAGAGGGATATTTATATTTCTCATAATGGCTTAGGAGAGAAAACTCAAAGTGTTATACTGTGAAAACACTCTCATTACCTTTATTTATAAATACTGTCATTTTAATTGACTTACAACTTCCACACTTTCCTGCAGAAAAAGCTACACATTTCTGAAATATATATATATCTTTTTTAATGCTGAAGAACAAACAGCAGACATCTGAGCTAAAGTCACATTATTTCCACTCTTTCATCTAAACACATATACTAGCTTGTGCCTCGAGGAGAGGTACGAAGCATAGAGTGCTTTGGCTCAGATGTTCCTGAGAACTCTTCTGGACATCGGTTACAGAGTTATTCTTGATAGCAGAGGATTGGTCTCGCAGTAGTCCACCTCAGCTTCAAGGTTAATATTTTCCATAATCACTATGTGACCAATTCCTTTCTGTAACTTTTGTGTTGTGACACTAATTTGAAGGGCCTCTGGTCATACCAACATCCACAGCAAGAGCAGGTTCTGGGGAAACCTGTCCCTCTGGGATAGTAATACAGGTATCAGCAAAGCAAGATTAAGATTCCCTCAGCAAGCCCTGTACAAGCTGCTTCAGGAAAACACAGTTTGTACAAAGAGACACTTGGGCTTCTGCTAGTGAGGATCCGAGTGCTTCACACTCCTGACCACTTCGCCTGTACCAGCAGAGGTCAACAGGAGAAACCCAGTCTTTCCTCTATTTTTTCTCTCTAAAAGAGCTGTGGAAAAATAAGTCCCCCAAAATCCTACTACATCAAATCCCCCAAGCATTTTGTGAAGGAAGAGAAGGTCAGAGAGCTCTTTGCAGTCCCTCCAGGGCTGATGCAGCACAAGCCCTCCTGTTGCTGCCAACACTCCACCTCCCACTCAGCTCTGGTGAGACCAACATCTAATCAGCACATGCAGCCAACTGCTTGCTTGGGGTGCAGAGCCACTCCATCAACAGGACAGCCGCAGACTCAAACACCCTTGTGGTAGGTGCCTCTAATTAATTCTGTATCCACATGCATAAGCACTTTTTCATTCAAGTCCCCAGTAGTTTGTTTTTCCAGTCATAAACAGAATTATGTTCTTGGGCTTGTGTCCATTTTGGTGTCTAGTTCTCTCCAGTTCCAGTTCTCAGGGCACCCGCATGCCCACTGACAGTGGGAAATGGAAAAACCTAAGCCTTGCTTCATAAATTTAAAGCCTGTAAAGGCCACCTAATAGCATTACAAATTTCTTAACATAATTTAATTTGTGTACATGCAACTCTTAAAAACTCTGATCTTCCTGACAACTAGAGCTGATGTGTTTTGATTCTGCTTTTATTGTGTATACTAGCTTCTATTAGTACCATCATAATAATATATGCAGAACAATTAATTCATGAAATAAAAGCTTTTCTTCCCTTTTAAAAGGCACTCAATGTAAGCTGTAAACATCACAAACACACTCATTCAGACTGATTCAAAGTTCTTAGCTGGGGCCGAGAGGCACAAGATGAAATGCCTGCAAATGATGATGGATGGCTTTAGGCATGTTTGCTCAAATTTGCACTGGGAACACTCGTAGCACCTTACTAGGGTACAGCAAACTGAAAACCACCAGTCATTATCCCAGATAGGTACAATACCTTGAAAGATCATGGAGTTTTTCTTAGTGTAGTACCTGGTGTTAACACGAATATTAAAAGTCACCTCTTCCCAGAGCCACTAGTCCTTTGCATCATTTATGCATTCAGAATAACTTTAAGCAAATCTTGGTATTGTTTTTTAAGTGTCTCAGCATGTAGTGTCACAGTGCCTCTAATTGTGGTCAAACTTGCTGTGCTTTAAGGAATATTCAACATAACAAATATTGTGAACATAAGTGGGTTTTGTTTACAAGTAATCAGAAATATGGTTTCCAGTGATACGCTTTCCAGAGATACTTAATAAACTTGATCACTTTAGCCAGAGATCAGCAAGGTACGTAAGAACAAGTATAACTTCAAGCATATGTGCTTCACCCTGACTACAGCTGGGCAAGTCATATATTTAAGTTAAGTACATACTTAAAGGCTTCATGGAAACATGAGTTTAATGCATGAGAGTTTGCAGTTGGGGTTTGTTTGGGTTTTTTTACTCCTCCTGTTTGGACTGATTTCTTCGGCACTTCTATCATTTTTGACTGATTATTACCCAATTTATTTTTAATTTAACTTCATACGTACCATATTTCCTTTCAGACAGAACACTTACTTTCTGTTTAATAGATTTCTGTCTTGAAATATTGACCTATTTACCACTGGAAAGAAGTAAAATATAGGCGCTCGTATAATGCCTACTGAAATCGGTCTTGAACAGGTGCGGGATCTGACACACATAGAAGCCAGTAAAATGCAAATGGTATTTAGTTATTGAGGCAAATGGCAAGCTTTAAAGCACCACCTGTGTATATTTTGCAACATATCATGAAAGTGGTGAGAACCGTCCTCATTTATTCATGCATTAACTTGTGACATTTGGCTCAGAACAAAAAGCTGTAGAAAAGGGTAAGTTATGAGATGTCAAGGAAAAATGATATGTCACACTGTAAGATGGTGCACTTTATATTTTACTGTTCACTTCAGTGTTATTCTCAGTCCCGTAGCAAGGAATGGGTCTGCACTGGGGGGAAGGACAGGTCATTTTCCTTACACACTGAGAGAGCCCAGAGCTGACTTTCCCCTCCTCTTTGTTAGATCAACACAGAACCAATTGCCTTTTTGTTCTCTAATTTCTGCAATGCAAGCTTTTCTATCTACCATCTCCCCCCAGGAAACTCAGCAACAGAGCAATCCGGTCCCTCCGAGAGGCCAGTGCCAGGCAACCCGCACCCAAAACACTACACGAGGTCTGTGACCAGCGAGGTGCGTACCCACCCGTGCGGAACGTGCCAGGGACACCTGACCCCAGCCACTGGCAGACTGTCCCCACCTCGCGCTGACATTAATGCCACAAACTGCCAGAGAGGCAAACAAATCATCTCCCATGTCAGCATTTTATATAAAGTTGACTTTTATTTACTTTTTATGTATTTAGGCTGTTTTAATAGCTACAGAGGCATATTACCATAAGAAATTGCAATACTGCTTCACTATTTACTTCAATATATTTACCAGTAAAATCTGACAGCTGACAGCTTGTGAATGTGATGGTAATGTAATCATTACATTGATGCTGGATAGAACACAGCTTTCTGAAATTGTGTGATAATATTTTCAGACTTAAATGATGGGTTAGGAATAAAGACATAAGTATTTGTTTATGAGTAATCTATCTTGAATATGTTCATTAGTAATATTCCTGAAGGCTTCCAGTAAAAGTTATTTGAGATTAATTAGAATAGAAACAACTAATTTGTCTGCCCGAGCAGTTATCACATAAACCCTGACTTGAAATAGCACCTAAATAAAACAAATATAAACCTGCCACAAAGATGTGAACATGCTGTCCCAAAAGGCACCACCACTTAACTTGTGTAATTGTCAGTACAGTCAAGAAAAGCTGTTCTAAGATTCGTTTTTCAACACTGGATTATACAGCATGTCCAAACAGAGTAAATTAAATTAGGCTGTGTCTAAATTAGACTTCTTCCAATGGCAAGATTACTTTACATCAACAGAAACATTGATCTGCATCAGCAACATCTACTAAAAATGACAGCAGAGCCAAGAGGATAATTTAGAAAGCCACTCTTAGATCTGATCAAACTTCCCTCATCTTTAAAATAAGACCACACACAACTCACTCTCATTGAATTCAAAGGACACCAAACAACCCCATTGTTCTTGTAATACTAGGGATGTTTTCATGAAAAAATTGCCTATTATAGTCTATTCTGTTCAGCTCATCTCTTCTTGACATAAGCCAAATCTCTCTATTACTGCATTTATTTAGAGTACTTGAGCAGAACTTTATCACCTAAAAACATCTCCAGAGTCTCAGCATCATAAACTCTAGCATGAAGAGATCAGTGTCAGTTCATACACTTACCGTTAAAACATTTTAACAAAAAGAAAAGCCTTTAAAGGCCTCTGCTCTTCAGCTTATTTTAGGATATAAAAAGATGGCCCAAAAGGATTTAATTTGAACATTTCCCTGCTCCATCTTTTCAAGACCTCTTTGTATATCATGTAGCAATAGTAGGGGGCAGGGGAGGGAAGTGGGAAAGCACTTTTTCCCAAGGGACCCTCCAAGTCTCTTTTAAATATGTGCTTCTGAAAGTTGCATCTGCAGCTCCCATTGACTCCACCAGGAATATGAGACTGGCAGCCAAGCTGATTGAGAATCTTTACCTTGTTGGAGGAACTGCTCCTGAACCTGCTTGTGTTTTGTGTAACAGTCATTAAGACATCGGCTGCTGCACTTGGACAGACTGTATCTGGATCTTTTTCCTCTGTCTGCACTGTCCCTCCTGACAGCACAAACTCTGCACAGGTTGTTTATAGGTGCTTTCTTGAGGACAGATAAACTGTACCTTAACTCAGTAAGCAAACTGCAATCAATGAAAGTTCATTTTTTCCTGGGTTAATGGAAGCTGTACACACAAGTTTTGTTCTGGTTTTCTGGTAAGGTGCTGGAGGTGAACTGTGTTGCATGGACTTATGGCTCATCAGGCGGGACGCAAAAGGCAACACGTAAATGAGCCACAGGAATCATGCTCTATTTTCTTTAAAATTAATGAGTTTTTTGTTGATTAAAACTTCATCTGACTAACATCCGCTTTCTTATGTCCCTCTTCTATAAAGAATACAGGTGAGATGAGGTCAGCTGCTCACAGTTAATTAAACAGCTAGCTGACTGCTAAGTATTATGTAAACAGTGCTAATGCCCAAACAACCTTGTAACATTGTTCTTGGCACCATGAAGCCCCCACAAAAAGGCAGATCCCTCCCCAGCAGATGTATCACAGGTGAACGTAAGAAACAGGCGGGGAGCTAAAATGGCAAAGCATTCAAAAGAGCATGTTTTGCATATATGAGAAAGGCACAAATGTTTTGTATACTGAGTATTACTGAATATGCACCTGGGATCAGTAGATTGCTGTAAGCTGAAAAAAATAATGAAAAATGAGTTTTCAGTAAATGGTCTGCGTCTCTTCCACTAGCAAAAAATCTTCTTTTTATTAAGTACAGAGCTTCATTATGCATCTAGGTAATTGCTTGGATAAATCTGGGACAAACAGAAAAGTTAAGAACTATTGGAAAGTTAATTTGAACATTCAGTGATGGCTCAGAAATATGTTCTCTAGTTTTTGAAACAGAGGTTTCTTCAAGTAGATGAAAATCCCTCTTCATCGAAAAATAGGTCAAAAATAATCCAGGAGAAGCGCAACTGAACAAAAGGTCAGTCTTTACTCAGTTCTGTCACCCCTGTTTTGTATCATAAAGAAAGAGGTGGCATAATGTGTGAAAAGAGAGAAAACATCAGAAATCTGCCATCAGAGCAGCCCAGAGATGTGCCATCCCCGCTCAACAGAGTCGAGTGTTGCTGCGCTCCAGACTGCAAACACAACCATCAAATGCACACCGGTGCTTTCTCCCCAACTTTCCATATTGCCAGGGATAAATAACAATCAATTAGCAGTGCCTAAATCAATCACTGTGGGAAAATAATGCTGTATAACTCTGAGACTCATGTACAAGAAAATTTAAACTATTATTGTATTCTGTTATAAAAATGTTCTTTATATTATTAATGAGACAATGGCTGAACCACTTAGCATAGAAAGTTGACATGCAGGTGAAAAGGGGGGGCTGTTGCCAATAATTAATTGTGCATCTTTGGGGGGTGGATTATGAAAAAATCAGGGAGAGGAGAATAAGATAAAAATCAAACTACAAAACCATAATCAGAAAGTGAAAATTGCACTGGCTTGTAAATAAACCAAGAAAAACAAATCAAACATTCTTTTGTGCTATGGAAAAGATATTCAAAGTGAACAAAAATATATATGGTCTCAAGAACTAACTGAAACCAACTGAATTCTCAGCAGATTTCTTCTAAGAGAAAATACAGCACTTCCTGACTTAGAGAACAGTATTTGAAAGGACAATTAAGGCAGCTCATGATGAGAAGTTCTATATAAATATAAAGACATTAGACTGATAAATAATGTGCTCATGGAGATGTGTCTTATTTTCTGTGGAACCTATAAATTTTCCACTCATTTGTCATCTTATTTTGTTTCAAGAAGTTACATTTGTAATAATAATTTTATTAAGCACATTCAGAAAAATACCTTCTCTGCAAAAGGAAAAATGCATCATATTGCATCTCAAGGGCTACAGGAAAATTATTTTCAGGTACAAAAACATATCCTGTGAAACATTTTCCCATCAAATTATTAGCATAAGTACATCAAAAAGGGCAAGAAAATGCAGGTTTGGGACATGGATCAGAAAATAACTTAAGCACTGCCTTAACTGAATTGGGATCTTAAGTTTAATTTTGTTGTTGTTGTTGAAGGAATTGCACATTGTTGTGGGACCTATGTAAAGCACACCAAGATTCATTCTGATTTGAAGACAACTTTTGCTTCTGCAGATCAAAACACAGGGTGTTACTCATGACAAATCTCTTGATGATTTAAGTTAACTCTTCCGTAACCATGCAATGCCTCGTACTCCAAAGAGACACAGGAGAGGCTTGGGTCAGAGCAAGTTTTTGCAGAGCAATGTGAGGTCCTGATTCAGAATCTCTACGCAAATGAGTCAATAAAGTGAATTAATCAGTAAAAGAACAAGAGCGAGAACAGTGTGTCCCCCATTCTAACAGTTGTGGAAACCAGCACAGGAGTCAGAGTACATGACCGCTTTCTTCTGCAAAGGCAGGATTTGCACAGACCCATTAAGGAAGGCAAAGGAAGAACGGGAGTGTATAAAAGATTAACAAACTGGCCCAGAGCTCTTTGGCAGAAAAGATGCCATTTTCTCCAGCCCTGCAGAAGGAATATTTTCCCTTTGGTTTAAAATCAGACTTCAAAGCCTTGATATTTGTAATACCTAACCCCATTAAGATCACTTAACTGTCACTCTCAGAGATCCTTCCTCCTGTAACCTCTGCATATTCACAAGGGCTCTTTGATGTCTCTCCAAAAAGGGCTGAGGACCAGATGTGTGGGCTGGCGGGCAGAGGCCAGCTGCACAGGGATTACCCTGGATTACAGCTGTGCTCCTTGAAGGCAGATCTTTGGCTGCTAACCTGCACTGTGGGGCTGGGCCCAACCTGCCAGGGAAACGTGCCCAGTAATTTCCCAAAGGAACTTCACGGAGTGCCTTGTTCTCAGCCTGGGTGTCCATTGCAGCGGTGACTGCTCTTCTGGCCACCCAAGTATCTAATGGTGCTTTATCAAGCTGTAGTTGAAATCTCAAAATACACATGTTTTTTAAACACAACTGTGCTTTAATTCCTTTCAACTCTACAGACAGCACACAGCTGTTTTGAGCTAATGGATGTTACTTCTATTGTAAGATTGCTTGAAAATATAACAGATCATTTAATGGCAAATGAACAAATACATTTTTATCAACCTCTGAAATGAGTCATTTATCTTCTGGGCTATGTACTGAATCATGACACCAAGTGATAAGTTTTATCTCTTTTACTGTCAAACTCAATCTCAGTCAAGCCCTAAATTGCTGAGAATACAAGTGAAGACCGAGCTTTACTCCTGAGTGAAAATATAAGAAGGGCTGGCTAGCTGGCCTTTCCCTAAATGGCTTTAATCTCTGGGAGGTTTGGCTTAAATGAAAACGTATGGCTGTGTCATCCTCCAACAGTAAAGCAAGAGACCCCAGCACAATTCCATGGGCTGGAAAGGTTATCAGTGAGCAGAGCGCCTGTCTCCCCTTTCTGCCTTCACCTCCTTTCTTTTCCTCGAAAAAAACATTAAGCATTCTCTAGTTACCCAATCTCACATTGCTATTCAGTTAAACACATAAATTTCCTTTTATTGCCTCTTTTAAACAAATCCAACTTTCCATCACACTGTACAATTAAAACTTAATTTTGTGTTAATCCTTGATAGATGATACCTAATATAAAGGCTGACCCCTTGCAATAGGCTAACATTTAAGGCTTTGATGAAAACCAAGCACTTATGACCTATAAAGTAATGGCAGTAATATCTTCACTTAACTCATGGATAGCTGGCTCATTTAAAAGACAACATATCACAAAACTCAATCATTTCCTTCTGAATTGCTTCAGAAAGACCATGGAAGTTTGATGGTGACAAAGGTACCCTATACTGACATCCTAAAAATGACACTGCACAAAAAAATAGAAGCAACACAGCAAACATACTTTTTAGGTATGGGGTACAAGTCCTGATGCTTGCCATCCCAGGAAAGATTCTTCAGCAATGTGAAGCTGAATTTAAACTCCCATGGTAATCTACAAAAATTCCTCTATGTCTATTTAAAATAAATAAATTTTTCAAAAATCGAAGACCACTTACATGGAAGTAAGAGCCTGTGGCAGAAAAGGAAGTGAAAGAAGATTTATGGTAGGCTAATTTCATTTGAAATAACCTGGTTTCAGCCAGCCGAAGAAAACAGAACCCAGAGGAAATTTAGAGGAAATAACCTTTAGGTCAATTTGATATCTGTTTCACTATGTGTGAAGAAACATCTTTCACAAAGCCTGGGCCCTCTAGTCATGGGAGAACTGAGAATCAAAAGTAATGTGGAGGAGAAATTGTTCACTGTCATCCCCAACAAGAAGGGACAATCACGGCTGCCACATCAAACCTGCAGCCATGGCACCGGCTGACCAGCCGCTACCCTTGGGCTGCAGGAGAAGGTGAGCAGGTGGGCACTGGGCTGTGCCCTGGGCAGGGGGCTGGGGGGCACCATACGAGCACCGTGTCTCCGGAGCATCACTGCCCTGCCAGCTCTGCACCCCAACTCACCTCCTTGCCCGGGGCAGCTTTCCCTGCCCTCACTCTCTCCTCCCAGCCAAGCCAAGCCTGAACCGACCCCTCGCCTCACCGAACGCGATGCTGTAACACCAGCACGGCAAGCGGCTGCTGCCGAGCACAGACCCAAACTGCCCATTTGTGAGAATCCCCAGGTTTGGTGCTGCCGGAGGCTGGCTGAGGGGTGGGATGGGGTGATTGGCTTTTAAGGGACAGAATCACTGACTTTTCCATCCTTGATCAGCCCTATACTCCACTTATATAGACTTGGTTTTGGAGGGATGTGGGCTCCTTAAAGATTCTGATCAATGCAAGAACAGAAGAATCCAGTCATAAATGTTTTATTTTGATAAGTCACAATTTTAAATTAAGAATATTGCTGCTTGTTTTCCTCCTAAGGATTACAGAAGTGCTTGGACAAGATCTAGAGTTCAAAACATCTTCCAATGACATTTTTTCTGTGTGTTCCTTTATTTGTAACATAAGAAGTAAATAACTTATCTGATCCTTCTGCCAACAACACCAGAAGAGAAACATTCTCCTGCTAATTTGTTTGTTTTTATCTCCCTATAGTTTCTGCAGAAACCAATGTCACCTGTGATCTATCTCTGTTCTAAACTCTTGTGGCAGTCTGTTTTGCATTTTTTGCCATAACCTTCCACACAAAATTGATCTGTCATGAATAATAGAAGTGCCACCACATTATGTAACTCCATTTCATAACATGTGATTCAATATCAAGAATGTTGGCTTTCTAAAAAATCCATACCGTTTTAAAATGGCAAACCCTTGAAAACATTTTCAAGCTGGATTTTGAGTGCTGCATAAGCCATTGCAAAACTTCTGATTAACTAAACGGACAAGAAATGTGGGTCCACACCAATGGGGAAATGGTGGAATGCAGGAAAAAACAAAACAAACCATCAAGCAAGCCTGTGCAGGAAACAATAACAGGTAACATAAAGAAAAATAAAGCAAGAACATTCCACAAACTTCTAATGAGAAACACCTTTACAGTCATGCACTTAGATTATGTAAAGTAGCTCTAATTATTGATCTCAGTTACGTACCATGTAATTTTCAATTTTACCTACTTTGTAAGTACTGCTTCATAAAGAGGAAGTAGAGTAGAAGCTATTTTAAGTCTAACTATTTTAGGGGAGGAAAGACAGAGAGAATGAACATCTGAAGTAAGCTGTCAGGTTCTGCATGCTTAAAAATAACTGTGGGCCAAATTCTCCACTCATCACATGCTGTAGAACTTTGTTCTTTCTAAACATCCCATTTCATTAACTCTGCACTAATCGTGAGCCATCCATTGAATAAAGGACTTTGGACTCAAGCATTGAAATTCCATTTCAGATGATGCCAAAATGTCTATCCTGAAAGCCTTTATTCAAATATAATTTAATCTTTATAGTAGCTGCTTTGAGGAGAGATGTGGGTAGGATGCACCTGTTCCACAGCCTTGCCTTAACTGCACGTTTATTTTTGCATGAGGGAATTCCAAACTGTACTTGCCTCCTGCTGGGAAATTCCTAATCCTGTGTAAACATCTTTCTCCCAGGGTCAGATTTTTCCTTCTGTAAGTATCCCAAATGCACCATGATTGGGATGAGACAAGGGAAAGGGGACTGCTCATCCTTCCCTTTAAAAACAAATTCAAGAGCAAGATCTGGGAGGTTCACAGGATCAGAGCTGCTGGGAAAATCCAGAGAGCAGGAATCCCACTGCACAATCCACACCAGATCACAGCTGCAGTCCATGTCTAGCCTGTCTTCCTGATCCCAGTAACCTCAATTTCTTTCCTCCACAATTGTCTACAGAGCATCCTTCCAGAAGATGTGCAGCTGAATATATTCTGGCAGGAGGAATTGATCATGGTTAGTCTGTTAAACTACTAAAGAGTGACGAGGCTCACTCTTCCTTTTCCTCTTCTAATTGGTTTTTTTAGAAGAAGAAAAATAAAGCAAGAAAAAGAGAGACAGACCTGTCTGGTTATCCGAGAAGAGGCCCCTACCTCAGGAGGAGTTTCCAAGCTCTGGATAATACATTGCATGGAGCCCCTCTACAACTGAAGAAAATTAATGAAAACTCACTCCTTCTGCCATTTTTCTGCTTAAAGAGCTGGGCTTGGCATGTTGTCTGCTCCAGAGCCTGTTCTGAAGCAGCACCGTACTTCTCCCATGAAATATCAGAGAGCCCAAGGCATCTCAGCTACTCTGGAGCGCCTTCCTACTTCTAGTCCCGAGCTGAGAAAAGCTGCACCAGTGTTTGTGCAAATCAGGCTAATCACTGCAAACACATGTTACAAACACTTGATTCTGCAGGTTCTAGTTAGCATAGACATGACAGGAAAAGCTTTAAGTGGCATAGTAGGAGATGAATGCTCAGCTTAAAAATTTCATTTTACTGTTTCTTGACAATTTTCTTTTATAACATCAACAACCCTACTCCAAAGCAAACACAAGTTTTACTTCTCCTGTGCAATGCAGAAGCAGCTGGTCTGCGTTTCTTTGATGAGCTCTCACCACCCCTGGACCTCTAACCCTTTCTGCCTGTTTTCCTTCTCTGCAGCAATCAGAGGAAGATGTTTTTCAGCAGCCCTGTTACTCAGCCCCAGCGCTCACCTCCCGACTTCTCTCACTGCATGGGCAACCTCTGCCATCTGAATATTCCCATCCACAGTTTTGAACTCGATTTCACCATGCACTTACCACATCTATTCTTACAGGTCAGCCATAGAAAAACTACCAACCTCCCTCCCCATAGCAGGCAGTACTGTGTTCAGTCCCAGGAATCACACATGTGAATTATGCATACCAATGGGCATGTATTTTGGCACAGCAGTTTAAAAAGTCAAAGAAAGCATGTAGAGCCTAAGGTCATTGCTGTTGTAAAGCAAGCTTCAAAGATACCCATCAAAAGTCACAGAATAAACAGCAATGGAACTTGTCCTGCCTAAAGAAAAATGAAAGAACAATGATTAATATGTTGTAATGGACCTTTTCATCCTTATCGCTTCCAGACTGTGGAATGTTATTTCTGGCACAGAAATTCTTGGTCAAGTATGAAGAGTCATCGATTGGATAAAGTGCTTGATTTAGCCCATTTTTATTCTATTACAGAATGACAGAAAGAGGTTTTAGACAGGAATAAAATCAATAGGGGGAAAAAGTAGAACTTGGCAAAATAGCTGTAGCTGGAAATGAAAATTATATATTTGTAGTGTTGAATTTTAAGGTAAGGATTAACTTAAAAAAGAACTAGAAATCTACTGTAAGGCATCAAATAAGTATGATCAACAATATATTAGTTTTTTAAAAGTGTCTTTTATCCTTATCCTCCCTCAAAAAATAGCTTTGCAAACTGGTGCACGCAGCTTTGAGTTGGACTGTCATACGATGGTTCCTTCACTGAAGTGCAACAGGCAGAATCTCTGCTGGTCACCCCGTTCATCTTCTCACTATGAGACCTGGGTCCCATGAGACCCAGCAGGTCTGCACTGCTCTCCTCCCTTCCCAGACAACAGGACAAGGTACATACCCCTCCACAGATGGAATGTGGAGAGGAGATTATCTTGACCACAGAACTGGTAGAAAAGAGGGACAAGACAGGGAAGAGTTTCCCTTCATGTGTGCAAAAATCACAGTAACACTCGACAGGCTGAAGCCAGATTTCTGCTCGTACATCTGAGGTTGAGAATATTCTCTTCCTCTTCAAGGGTTATTCATTGTTATTAATGTGAAATAATATTACAAGGTCCAGGTCAAAATTAGGGCCCCATAAAGCTATACACTCCACATATTATACCTTCAGTGGCTTTAAATGTTCAAAATGTATTTTTTAAGGAATTTAAATTAGAGCAGCGGTAGAAGTGCAACGTTAGCAGTTGCAATACTCTAGGACACTTCTCACTATAATTTATTAAACAAAAATTCTCTATGAAACATGTTGTATCCCAAGTGCTACTAATCTACACAGAGTTAACTGGCTGACCTCTGGTGCACAACACATTACAAATGTTTCTTGAGGCAGGATTTAAAGATGGAGATGATTCTGCCTTTTCAGATCACCAGAGGAAAGGCATTCCTTTTGGCGTGGACAGATCGGCAAGAACCGAGTTAACTGGATATTCCTCCCACTGAAATACATGAAGGGAGGATATGATCTCACCTGGAGCACCAGAAAGCAGCCTGTCTTTAGAGAAAAGATAAGAGCAGTAAAAATAATGTATTTCTATTAAAGGAAGAATCATAGCCTGGTTATGGTGACTAGGTTACCATGGTCCCTGTGGCAGACAGGGTTCACTGTTAAAGGGACCATCCTGCTTTGTCCCTGCAGCTTCTCCCTGCTAAATGTGGGTGGTAAAACTGCACTGTGTCCTCTGCAGGTTTTTCTCCCAGCACTCCCTGATGGGGGCTTTCTCCTACTCGTCTTCCCCAGCCTTACACAGTCAACTGGGGCTGTAATGCTTTGGCACAGAACCAGCAAGGTAAACACTCTGCCAAACGTCAAGATCCTCAGAAAGAGTCAACACAGGCTTATTCTTCCTTCAGTTCTGTGATCAGAACTTCCACAGGGAGACTGATAAGGCAAGCAGACTGTTATTGTTAAATACAGCAAGTACACAAGGGGTAGATTAATCTCCACTTTACTCCAGGGTAACTGATAGCCTGAGTCAAGTTAGAGAGATAGCAAAATGAGTTTCTTTCTTTGCTTTATGTTACATTAAGTTTCTTGTTCATCAGAACAGGAATGCAGCTCACAGGGGAAAAACCTACTTATGAATAACTTAAGGAAGGGGATATATGACAAGTGGTAAACTCACAGGAAAGGGTGGAGAGCACAAATATCCCATCCATGGAAGACAGGAAGGTTTCTAGTGAATGCACAGAAAATTGCTCGAAACTGGAACCACTCTGAAGCAGAGACGTATTTGAAGGTCACAAAGAACTGCTTTTGCCCTTTCTCCCAGGCTGCACCTCGAAGCACTGAGAACATTTCTTTTTCCTCCATCTAGTTGTCTCCATTAATTGAATTTCTCCGTACTCACAGTCCTCTGTCCTGAGAGCTCACTGGACAACCTTTTGCCTCCAGGCACTTCCCTGGGTGACAGAGGACAGCTTAGAGGAGCCCTGCAGGTCCTCATAGGTGCAAGTGAGCAAGGCTCAGTCCCAGCTCTTTGCATGACAAAGCCGTGGCCCTAGGATGCCATGGCTTGGTCTCTTTCAAATGCATTTGTTAGTGATTTTCTGCCAACCTCTTCTTCCCTGCACTTCTCTTTCCAACCTTTGGCAGCCTCTGTCCTCCAACCATACTTTACAGGAGGCCCGGGAGCCCTGAAGGTGACAGTTTGCCCTGCCCTAGAAACTCCACAGGTAAATACCACCACTTTTTCCTGAGGGCAAGTAAGAGTCCATATCACGGGCTCTTTTCATTGTGCACCAAGGTCAGAGCCAAGGACAAACTGCTTCTTTGTAAAATGGAGACCCAGGGGAGAGGGGGGAGAGGGTAAGTCAAGCTCTTATTGAAGTCAATGAGCAGGATCAAACCACTAATCTAGGTAAACAAAATACAGAAAATGACGTTGATTGCAGATTGGCCTTAACAATGAATAATTGTGCTTTGATGTGCACATAAATGTGATAAAAATCAAGGCAATATATTCAAAACAAAATAAAAGAAAAAATACAAAGGGATATTTTACAACTAGGCTCCATTACCATCTATCCTAACAAGATTAAGTAGTAATTGCTGTGTCAAGAAAAAATATAGTGCGTTCAGTGAACGAAAGATCATGATAGGATCCCATTTTATTACAGGCTCAGGTCTAGCTGGAGAGTGGTGATGGGATTTTTCCAACATTGCTCTAACAATTTTTTTAATTTTTTTTAATTTTCATTAGTATCAAAGGCCCTTCTCTGGAAATATAATTCTTAACACAAAAAAAGCGTTTCTTTATAAATGTAACTATAAGCCCTGCTGAAGCTAGCAGCAGGCACTTCATCCTTTCACTTTAGTATAAAAGTACCTTGAAATCAGTTTTCAGCAAGCTTTTCCAGCTTCTTTTCTTTCTGAGGATGCAAGGTTTCTAGCAGTGATTTTGTTGTTGTTGTTGTTGGTTTTGGTTGGTTGGTTTTTGTTTTTAAGGTATTGCACTTGGTCATCTCAAAGTGCAAATTTCAGTACCATCTAACATTAATAAACGTAGTAGTTTGCTAAAGTTATTTGAACTTGCATTGCCCTGAATGTTATACAGGTTTGTTTAGGCTCATAGGCTTCATGGAGTCTTTAAGAACCAGACACCAATATCACACTAGAATGCAACAAAAACTAAGAAATTACACTTTCAAGGTGTCTTTGAAAGTTTCTGGCTTAATACTTTCTTGGACCTATAGGTCGAGTAGAAGGTGAACAAAGCACAACAGTTGAACTGATACATTTTCTATAGTGACAGTATACTGGATTTCTTTTTTATAACATTTAATTGCATTAAAATAAAAATAGCAAGTATAGAATTAAATAGCAGGTAGAAGAAATTCACATTTCCTCCTTGATCTCTTTGTTACTGAAGTCCTTTAGGCAGGTGAAAAAATAAATTGTAACTCTCTGAGACACTTCCATGTAGAATAATCTATTCCACAGAAGGTTTGATGATAATATTAATGAGTGGTGATGTTACTTAAATCAGTAAAGTGAATGCATTTTGACACTAATGGAATGCTCTCTCTAGAGCAAGGTGATGGACACTAGTTGTAAAGCTCACCTTAAGACACATTCTAACAGCCCATTTGTTATGTCAATACAGTGTCAGCCAATGCAAATGTGGAACATGTTTCTACCAGTAGCTGGTTTCAGGCAGCAGGAGCAGTTTGGAACAGAAAGACCTGGGGAAAACATAGAGTGTCGAGTTGGTACAAAAGAGAAAAATGCAGTTTAGGTTTGGCCCTCCTTATTTAAGGGATGAAAGCTTCAGTGGTAAAGGCAAATAGAAGAGGAAAGAAGCAGAGACTGCTTCTTTTGTTCTACTGGGTCAGCTGGCACTGATGAACTCACCCCACTCCCATTGTTGTGCTGGCTGCCCCTAAACAACAGTACTTGACAAATTATGTCAGCAAGTCAAATCTCATGCCTCATGTGTGAGGCTCCATCATTTGATCCAGCACAGCTGCTGCAGGTTGTGTTCCCATCTGCTCCTTGCTAAGGCTTCATGAGACAACAGGCTCTTCGTGGGCAGAAGCGCCGCTCTGCAAAGAGCCACCACGTCTCACAGTGGTGAATCCCGGCCATTCTGGGCTATGAAATGCCAAATAAAAGAAAACCAGTCTCCTTGTTTCTCATTGTGGTCCCTTCCTCATTGTGTGACCATGCCTGGTGTGTTGTGGGAACCCACCTGTGGAATTTTCCCCTCTGGGAAAAATAAGTATGAGTGGTCTGCCTCACTGTACCAACATCCCTTTCAGGAGGTGTTGCATTAGCAGTGCTCCCTCTCATTCCATTAAAAAGCAAGACTTACTGCTAAACTGCTAAATTCACTCATCCCAGACTGCAAGGGAACAACAGGCAAGATAAACACACAGATTATAATGGTGTCCTAGGTGCAACTTAAAATACAACAAATGAAAACGACTTGTCTCTTATTTGTTTTAAGGTAGATATCACAGACATACTGAAGAGACAATGCACCTCCAGTCTACAGTATGGTACAAGGCGGGTGAAATAGAGCTACCTGCCATAGTTGACCCAACCAAGAACTGTAAATTGTTTGGGAAAAGGGAAACAAAACACCTTAAAGATTCCAGGTCATGACAATGACTGTAACAGAATAATGTAGGTTTTTTGTTATCCTAAATATTCTTAGTTGCTTATATACTTTTTGCTAAGACACTTAGATGATTTTCTATTTTTATGTACTGGTAATTGGAGTTTATGATTTACATATTACAGTGCAGTAGAATCCAATTATAGCAAATCTACAGAGAGAGTGTATTTATTTCAGGAGAAGATACTAAGGAACCATGTCAACACATAGCAACATAATGACCTGCTCACTTTCTGGCTTTCATGCAAAACATTGTCATGATTAGGTTTCAGACACTGCATGAGGATACTTAAGGATGAGCTATAAAACCATTCCACATCTGTGTTTGTTTTATTAGCAGAAACATTTCTGGGGAAAACAGGAAAGCAAATACTGATCCAGCTGCTAATTCTGGATAACTCTTTTATGTCACTAACTGCATTACCAAACACTACTTCTTGTAACCCCTTCTCCATCTCCTCCTTTCTCCATTAAATATACATTTCTTGTCATTTTCCCCATCAGTGCTGAAGTATAATTATAACTAATGTTAATTGCATAGGTTTTGCATGTAAACTGAGTTATGGAGAAGATAGTTTGTCTTTGGTAGATTGACAGACAATATGTAATAAGAGAATGAATAAAAAAATAGAGAGTTCATATACCTTCTGGGACTGGCCAGGATGGAAAACAGTAAAATATATATATTTTTTTTTTACAGATAACCATTCAGTTTATTGATAAAATTATCACAAGTGGCAATCATCTTAATCTTAGTGAAGCTGCTCATATGCAATTGGTGCTCTATACCACCGCTATTACTAGTGCTCATCAAATCTCAGACCCAAAGCTCTGTTTCTCACTGGACCAGTAACCGCAAGTCACCCTGCGTGAATAATGTTATGCAGGTATATTCAATGGGACTATTAAGTCTGCTCTGAATTAAGATATGCTTAGCTGATTTTCTGATGGACTTCGTGTAAACTGAGATTACCAAGGCCACTCAGAAAATGTGGGGATGCAACACCTTCAATTCATTTCAGGCTAATGACCTGAATATTTCAAATCTTTCATTCCTCGTGAACCTGCTGTCTTCAGGAAAATATTTTCACATGCTGCTGTTACATTTTTACATCTCTCTCATCCTTCCACATACAAAAAAAAAAAAGCTGGGATGATTGTTCTTTTGTCAGTCATTGTAACAAGCTTATGCTTGATTAATTAATAACCCCAGTAAAGGGTAATCAAGGAAGCACGCTACTCCCCCTCTTCTATTTGAAAATTGCAGTTCAGCATCGACTGACTGCAAAGCCAGATTGAACAATGACACTTTGAAGTCAATAACTCTCTGTGCTCTATTCCAGAGTAGCAAAATTAATCATGCTACTCCTAAAAGCTCTGTTGTATCTTTAAAGTACCAGAAAGCATATAGTATTGTGAGAAAAATGAGTGCTGTTTCTCTGTCTCTGCCTTTCAGCATCCTGATAAAATTAAGGTCCTGTAGCAAAAGTGGCAAGGGAGCACCTGTGGCAGGATTCACTAGAACTCGTGAACAGCTGTGTGCACTCCCACTTTATGTACTTTTCCCACTAAAACTGTGCATAACTGAAAGTGATGCAAATAGCAATAAAGCTTGCATTCAGGGAGACTGTCATGTCTTCATAGACAGATATATCTTCCTCCCTGAGACTGATGAGGAATGACTATAAAATACAAATCTGATTCATTTCTATTACAAAAAAAAAAAATCAAACCTGATGCTGCCAGCTAACCATTAACTGAAAAATAATGAGGGCTAATGAAATAGCAAGAGTCCAGATCTTTCAGTGCTCAGACAGGTCTCTTAAGGGAACTGAAAATGAATTAGCCCGAGTTTGACAGCAGAAAAAAAAAGGCACCTAAGACACTGGAAGGTGGGGATGAGGCTGTCAGAGAAGGAATAGAGAACAGATTGACAGACAGCCTTATATGAAAAAAAGAGTAATTTAGGGGTTAGAGAATAACTCAGAATAATGTTATAATAGTTAGAATTAATTTTAGAAAAGTAGCACTAAGCAGGCTTTTTTAATTCCAGCATTAGGACTGCTCAGTAGCCCCCTATCACCATGAAGAGGGTCAGAACAGATGATCATAATGGTCCCTTCTGGCCTAGAAATCTATGGCTTTATTAAAACCAGCCAGACTATACACTGCTGCAATTCTATGTTCCCATGTAAGTCAGTAAGGATTCTTCTTTTTCTGTGTTACATAAAGCTCATCCTACAGCGATGTTAATACCCCACTCCATCTATTTGCTGGTACAAACATAACACAATGGTCTAAACAGCTGGGCTTGGGTCTCTCAGCTGCTTAAAATAAAGGTCCAGCAAAGACTACGGAAACTGATACAAGGATCTGTGGGCTATAAGCCCTTAACCACAGGATCCTCTGATGGTAGCCCTGCTTTGAGCAGGGGATTGAACTAGATGAGATCCAGAGGCCACTTGCACCAGCATTTTTCTAAATATCTCGACCAACATCTCAGCACAGGAGCAGATAAATGAAACATCATGCTTCTCTATTTCACGTGAAAGTGGTCTCACTCCCCACAGTCTTGCTTCTGCATTTATTCAAAACTGATCCAACCTGAACAGTTAAGGACCTATCCCCCAGACAAAGTCTAGTCAAGATCCAAGAGCAGACAGAGCAGCATGCCAGTCTTCCAGAAGGTGCCCCTTCCACTAGTCACATTCAGAGCAGGTCTAAGGAATGAAGCCGTCACAAAACTTATCTGTAATGCTTTTGTTTTGCAAACAAAAGTGGTCAGAGGGGAGGTAGTATTACTGTCATCTGTAGTTTATACATCAGGTGAGTGGTTAGAGGGCTTGCAGGACTTGGATATTAAGCCAAGACCTCCCACTTCCAAGGAGAGCACCATAAGCCCTGAACAACAGTCTGAGAAAGCTTCATTCCCACCCCAGAGGTTGTGGGAAAATGCAGAAGAGATGGTGCAGTTCGTGGTGTCAGACGACAGGCAGGATGTAGCAGGGTCCTGTTATCAGGGCCCTCAATTACTTGAGGCAGAATCACATTTTGGTGCTTGGACTTGAACGGTGGGTGCAGAGGAAACAGGAACTGGGGCCAGGACACATGAAAAAACAATTCTGGTTGTTCTGGCTCTATAAGACGTCTCGTAAATCTCTGTCATTTCTAAAAGTCTGTCATTTCTAAGATATCTGACTCTAGGCGGGACAGCAAAACTCCAACAAACAGAAAAAGAAAGGATTGTAAGTCTACCTAACCCGAAAAACACTAGGCAGCACCGGGTATTCTCGTGAGAGCAGGCTCTGTTTTCAATGGAGGTGCATGCAAGGAGGTGTACACGTTCAAATTAACAGATCCTCATTAGCACAGAGAAGCCATTTCAGAACAGATTGAGGCCTTGGAAGGATCGGCTCAGTACCTTCCAAGAAAAATAAATGGAGTACCAAACAACACAATGCGTACAAATCTCTTGGATGAGACCCGAGAAGACTAAGAAAGGCAAGTCCTTTCAGCTTAACCTCTTCCTGTATTTTTGATAAGCAAAGAAGATTACATTCTTGTGTTTGGTTAGTAAAACATCCTCTGTCACTAATGGGGCTCATTCATGACTTTTTTAGTGCCTACAAGGCTCTGCTTTTCAATGATGGGTATAGCATTTGCTCATAAAATGCCTTACAGTCAGTTTTATTAAGAAATGATGCAGATACACAAGGCTACTCCTTGTTTATCATGCACGCCCCCATCCAAACCTATCTGCATCTGAGTCTGTGAATTCCTTGGGAACAGCTGGGATCACTGAACAAAGCCCAGAAACCCTCTTGCAGTGTACAGGGAGCAAAAAAGAAAACTGAGTAGGTGTAACCTTCTTTCAGAATTACTGCCCTGCATTATGGCTATTTCAGTAACTCCTTCACCCGTGGCAGTTTCATGCTTATTAGAAAGGTCATGCCAGTAAGCTCAGCACCTTTTATTCAGATTCATAGGTCAAGATGTCTTAGCTAATTGAGAGTCTGCCTGGATAATCTGCTTGAGTACTTTATTATGATTTTGTATAAAGCTATCAGATGTTGCTCCTGCAGAAGAAGATTATTGCATAAAAAACTGAAATAAAAACCTAACTGTTCTGTTTAAGCACTTAGACACCTGCATGAGATTGCTATTGTATTTCCAATAGCTCTTGGAATTAGCTGATACTGCCATACCCTCTACTTGGGAGGTTCCAGCTGAGAGCCAGTGGGTATCCCATCTTGGCATGAACTGTGTTTCTAAGGTCCAAATGTACAAGTGGAAAAAGCTCTCCCCAACATGTGTTCCACTAAACTGGCAAGGTGATTTCAGTTTTTGGTCTCTTCTCAACACAAAAAACCCGATGATTTTTACAGAAAGACAAGACAGAGCAGATGACGGCACGCAATTTGCCCTGTCCACACGGTGCTATTAAGAGAGGTGCAGAAGGAGGGTGGAAGCATTACAGTCATCCAGATATGGGGCTGTTAGGACCAGCATGTTTTCTAGAAACCATCCCTTGCTATTTGTGCAATGCACTCAGTGCCTTCTCTACAAGGCTTGCAATAATTTCTGGAGCTGACAAGTTTGGGATGCATGGTGTATGAAAAAAAGCAGGGAAAGAAAAATGGAAGATAAGATGCAAAAGGCTTAGGTTATCCTTGGTTTGAAGAAACAGTAGAAATTTCTATGATATCTTGCATTCTCAGTCCCTGAAATTAAGGCTTGTATTCTTTTATTTGTCATGATACCTGGCACACAAAAACAGCAATTACTTTTAAGAGCATAAATTTGAATAGCAGCATCTGAGAAAGAGCAACATCTTGGGGTTTCCAAAGCTCCTCTGAAGGAAGGACCTGAAGTACAAGCCAGCTCATGCAGATGAGGTGGACTGGCTTTCCCCAGAAGTGCTCTCTGCAGGGAATATCTATACACAGGTACAGAACAGGCACCTCTGAGCTATTACTTCTCCTCCTCCCTGTTCCCCTCTTTTTTGGAGTACAGCCATGTCTTGCCCTTTCCAAGAGAGTTTGCAGGATGCCAGTACAGACTCACAACAGTATTTCAGCCAGAATAGCACGTATGGCAGATTTAAAATTCATTGCCAGAAGAAGGAAAAATGCAAAAAAAACCAGGATTATTCCAAGTTAGTAATTTTGTTTCATGGGTACAATTACTAATCACTGGGGGAGGCAGAGAACAGAATGAAAGAAAATCAGTTATTATCAGCCTGCAACATGTGGGCAGTTTCCACCTTCACGACCAGAGGGTGGCTATGCCAATATCTGGTCTGGCATTTGAGTCAGTTGATACACAGTCTGAGGTTAAAAAATGTCAGCATCTGTACGTAAGCAATTCTCCTCCTCACCCTTTGCTGGGCATTCCCACCCCTGCACCATCCCCACAGCTGCCAGACTGCCACAGGTTTTGAAGCTCTTTGATGATGAAGTGCATGGCAAGATACTTTTAAACCAGATCATTCCCTTACCTGGTTCACCAGACAGCCCTGTAAACAGTAACATCAGTACAATCAAGGGGGATAAATAAGACAACTACATTATTATTCTGAGGGAAACAAACAAGCAAAAACCAGTTACCAAGGAATAACTCTAGTTTCATGTGAGATAATTACTGCCCAAATTTTTGATAAAATGTTTATGTTGAAATTTTTTAATGAATACTAAAGAAGTTTCTCTATAACAATTCCAGGTCATCACATTTGACATTATCACTGGCAAGCACACCCACCAATACCAGAGTATGCATCTCCAGAGCAAAAGCACACTCAAGTTAGGGGGTAGTTCTGAGGTACTTATTTTCCCTTTTAAAAATACCTTTGTTTTAATGGCAAGATAAAAGATTGTAAACAGTACAGCACAAATCTTCGGTGCAGGAAAGAATCGATGCAAAATCTCAGGTAAAGTCTGCAAATAGCAGTTGTGTGCCCCAGAGCCAAGTCCTGCTTGCTTTTACACAACAGCCTTATTGACAAAAGCAGGATTTCTACCGTGAGAAAAGGGGATTCCAGATCTTCATTTAGAATATCTATAATTAAGTTAGTAGCAAATTATATATTATTACAATTTTATTGTCTTTGTACGTATCTATCAATTACATTTATCCCTGATGGAATCTTACTTAGAGATTCCAATTTTCGGCAACCTCAAGCCATTTCAGTGCTCCCATTGACTCTAACAACAGCAGGACTGGGTTCATGTATAATTAGAGATAATAACACAACAGGGCCATGCTGGAAGTGGGAGCTGCATGTTTGTTCCTAGGCCAGACTCAGCAGGGAGAACCTGAAATGCACATGGGAGAAAGCTGCTTTCTTAAGGATACCAGGTGTTGCAAGTGATAAAATCTCAGGCAAACAGCACAGATTGACTGCCGGCCTTCAGGTGAAGGTACTATGGAACCAGTGGGCATCACAAGTGCACAAGTGTGGACAGAATTAGCTTGTTTTATACTACCACAATACTGAAATCATGGGGGACTCAAAAATGGACTCCCTGGAACTAAAGTGAGTCAGATGAGGACAAAGCAGAGAGCAGTTCTCTTTTTTTTAACTGGAAAGGACTAATTCTAAAAATTAAACATATATATTTAGAGTAAAACCTCTTCATACAATATTAATGTTTAAAAGAGTCTTCTGTGATTATTTCCACCAAATAAAAATATCAGAAAAAATGTTTCCACCGGAAACTATTTTGGAAACATCATAAATAAAAATTCATTCACAGTACTTAATGTTTCAGCTTAAAATAAAAAGAGAGGAAATACTAATGAAGCAAGCTCTGGTCTGCAGACAAAAATACAAGCTTGCTAAAACAGTCTTTATGTCTCTATCAAAAGTACATGTGGCTCGGTGCTAATTCCCATTCTCTCTGTTAAAGGAACAAAAGCATGATTATTGTTAGAATTTATTTCTAAATAAAGATGAGTTGCTAGAGATGCAGAATGCTCAGCAAACCATGTTTCAGAAAATAATTCAAATTACATGTTTTTTATTGCCTTTTCCCCCCTCTTAAGTTATCTTAGGCTGACAAAACATTTCCCAAGATAACTCTGGAATACAAGGTGATATTCAGTTAGATCTGAGTCCATCAGAGCTGCTATCTGCCTCCACTGACTTTAGTAAAAGTGCTAACTAATGCGTAATTTAACCTTCACATACAAAGCAAGGTGCTTGCATTGCATAAACTCTGGAACAATGTTTAGGGATGGTGAGGCTGATTTACAGTTAAATAAAACACCAGAGAAGCCAAAGTGGTCTCCCCTTGGGGCATTACTGGGTAAGCAGATGTTTGATGGTTAGCAGTTGTACCCACAGATTCACTGGTCCCAGCTGGCTTTGTACAGTACACTTCAGACTAAGTTATTCTAAAAATGTCTCTGTTCCCTATGAGTAAAATCATCTGTCAATAGCATGAAAGAGTTCTTTTTTGTGTGCATTTGCATTGTTTAATTAACTTTCTTCAATATATACCACATTCCTCACGCTGTGAGATATATGGGAGGTAAATCAGTACAAGATGGCAGTTCTTTTTCTCTCCTGGAAAGGCAAATTGCTTCTTTCAATTACAGATTTTCTTCCTCACTAGACCAATACACACAACTAAGAATTAACTTATTGCAGATGTAAACACCATTGTGCATTCCCAATGGGTTCTCTGCCCAAGTCCCAGGATTTTGGGTTTTGTCACCACCCAGGTACAGAAAGCAGAAGCCATTGTCTCTCCCCATCTAATCAAGGTAATAATTACAGGCAGTGGATCTGGAGCTAAGAAGAGGGAAAAGGCTTTTCAATCACTGCCTCTGCATTTCAATCGAAGCCCCATGCTGTACAACACTGGAGAACAAGGTGTAAATCAGCTTAAGAACATAGCTCTGCATTCAATGCGTTGTGGTTTACAGCTCCCAAATGACCTTCATCTATCTTCCTTAGCTGTAGAGGTGTATAATTGAACTAAAGAGAGGCTTGAATAATGAGGTTTAGAGTGGCAGCTCCGCTGCTGTTGCTTAATAGTGTACCAGCCTTGCACTTTGTTTTCTGATATGTAGCAAAATACTGTAGTGGGTCCAATTCTTCAGGGTGACACTTGGTGATAGTCCCTCTTAAAATAGAAAAGAGCAGGGGTTTTGCAGGCAAAAGAACTATAGATCTTTGGCAGCAACTAGATTCCCAAAAATACAATTATGTGAACCATTTTCTATTCAATATGTGTTCACAAAAGCTCAGAGAGACAAATTGCAATTGTCTGCCCTTCTTTCAGTCATGGAATCTTTCTATTTTTTTAACTTTTCATCTTTCTTGTGAAAGATTCCCCTCAGCTCAGAGCAGTACAGCCTGACACCTTCTAGCAAGATTTCTGTACTGGGACCTTGACAGAACGAGCAGACATGAAGTCAGTGAGAAAGGCCTTTTAAGCAACAAGCCCTTGTTTTCAGATTATGCTCGTCCTCGATTTATGGGTGCTGGAGTCATCCTTTTGTGCTGTTGGTGAGGTTAACATTAGAGGGCTGCAGTTTTTTCAACCCTTCTAACTCCTCCTGATCACCAGTTCATTACTGATAACTACACCGGAAAAAAGGTCTAGCAGTCCAATAATCCTGGATCAATGCAAGATGTCTCCCCAGTCAGATGGCTGTTAAAAACAAATGTTCCTCTTGTGGTATTTTTGTTGATTTCATGGACACTAAAAGACTTAATCATGCATTTACAGCACCAATTAAGCAGTCAGGCTGCTAAGTGCCTCCCTGTTACACCAACAGTGCTTCCAAGTCAGTACATGATCTAACCCTGACTGAGGAACCCAGAAGAATCTGGAGCAGAGGGTCCAGACCTCACAGACATGTCCCCAGAAGCAGCCAGCACCCTCCATGGACCATGGTGGGAGCAGGATGATGGAGGTGCCAGCTCTCAAGCCAGTGAGGAAGGCCACAGAACAGAAGGAGCATCAGATGCAGCAAATGACTTTGGTAGAGGCATCTTCCCTGGCTGAGGAAGCAAGTTACAACCTACTTTAGTCATGTTTACATCTTGTGAGGGGAAAAAAAAAAACCCTCTCTTCAATCCCCAAATCAAATCTGCAAGACCCCAGGAAATGGGGACACCTCATGTCTGACATATACAATGTCAGACAGAAAAAATGACAACTTGCACTGTCTCCAGGATTTTCATTTATCATTTTTCTTCCCTCCACTCCGACTGTTGTTTACTTGACAGGGAAGTCTATTCAGGGTTGCTGGGCTGGCACTGTTCTTTTGCAGTGTTCGCAGAGATCACAGGAGAGAAGCGCTGCCTTTGAGAGCCCCATAACTGATCTCTCAGAGAATCTGATATCTCACAGTTTCATCCACAGTGAGGCAAAGATGATCTGGGAAAACAGCAAGACTAAGTCCTATTGTCCAGAATAGCACCAGGAGGCAAAAGTCATATGCGTTTTCTAAGGCAGCAACATTTCCTAAAGTGAGAGCCATATACACTTCAGAAACAGTCACAAGGAAAATAAACCACCAACCATTTGGATATTCCGTGCAAATATTTGCCAGGCAAAACTGAACTTCAAAACTGAAATAGATTTAATATATAAATGACCTTGTCTGGCCTTGTAGAGGTCACTAGTGCTTCCTAAAATGCACAGCTCTGAAAGGAAAAAAATTGGACTTGTCACATTTATGATTTTGCTGGCTCTAGTATTTCAAGTTACTATTCTACCCCATGCTAAATACCTCCCAGAATATTAAGTGGTCATCATGCCTACATAACTTTATTGTACCTTGTAAAAGTAAGCTCCACTTGGCTTCATTTGACTCATACGTTAAACTGTTCTTTAAAATAAAATAGTGGCGCCAAAGCCTGCAGATGTATGAAGTTGTACTGTATGAAGTTGTAAGTGAAGTGCTGTAATATGTAAATGTTTGGGAGATTAAGTAATAGTGAATTAAAGCCTTTAAGAGCAGTTTGATGTAAGTACTGACTTAAAAGAGTAGCTCTGATTATTTTAGTGGGCTTTTGTTTGCAAGTGAAGGTTGCCCAGTCTAGTCCTAAGCCTTATCTAAAACACAATTCTGAGCAAACTTCCCTCTTACTGAGGACCTGACTGACGTAACAGTTTTGTCAAGGCTGAATTTTTCCCCTTCAGAAAGGGCAGCATTTCCATGTTAAGTTTTAAATGCATTAAAGAAAGCTGAGAAAATACAGAAAGGCAAGAGTTACAGCTTCTGCTTCACTGTAAGACACGTTGACCCATGCAGCAATTGTTGGTATCTCATTTGTGACATGAGATGTGGTTTTGCCACAAATCTGAAAAATCTGTTTAGAGAGAAGGTGATGAAGGTGGTAATACTGTCCCTTGGGACTCTTGGCCTTTAAGTAAGTACAAGAAACCTGTCTAGAAAGAATAAGGTAGGAAGCACTGGTGACTCTTTCAATTTCACACATCCAGCACCTGCCTACTCTGGTTAAACAAAATACCGCACTCCAACCATGCTGTTCTCCTTGCACTTATTCTGGCTGATTCTCCTTTATAAGAAAGCATTACTGGATGTCATTTTTTAACACACTAACACTGGTGCATCTGCCTGGGAATAACAGAGAAACTGTCACTTTTCTGTCTAATGGCTTATGTTACTGTAAAGCAGTGCAGAGGTAAACTTTATTTACCTTCAGATACCTGCTTGTGAGACAGATTATTCTCTCAGCTCTTCCCCTGAGAGTTTGCCACAAGACCCTTGACTCTCGCTCAGTGGAGTTACTTTGGGTGGACACCAGTTTACCCAAAGCACAAACTCTGCCTGTAGGCTGCTTCCCATCAGCCTGCAGCCTGAGGAGAACTTCAAAGAAATGAACAGAATAAAACCTCCTGTCCCTTCCTTCATCACCAGCACCACTTGTGACGATAACCACCAGGCTCAGACACTGCAAATCTCACAGATCACAGTGAGTTTCTGAAGATAAACTGTCCTCACAAAAACACTGGAAAGCTACTTGTAAGTTCAGGCACACAGGGCAAGAAGCACATTTGAGTTTGCAGGACTGCACCTTGCACTAAAAAATAAGAGAGAAAGACTTTGGTATCACCACTCTCTCACACACACACAAGGACCTCAGTAGTTTTCAGAATCCTGAGCATTGTAGATACTGAAATTACCCCAAATACAATGATACTGGGGAGGCTTGTGCTCTCTGGGATGACTACATTACCACCACTACCTTATTACTCATTAAGTTTTAGGACAGACCTTTAATTGGTCCAATTTACTACAATTCTCTTGAACTCAGTGGGAAAAACTGAACAACTACAGAGGACATAATTCTTCTCTTTCTTGACAGAGGCAGGACACCCTGCACAGAGAACGTGAATCATGAAATGGGAAAACACTCCAAATTCGCAGAATCAAGGTGGATATTATATTGATTTGACTTTGGTCCTTGAAAAGTCTGTCCAGCTGCAGCAGGCTCAGAGGATGTGCTGTGCCCCCAGCAAGAGGCTATTCTCTTTGCAGCCGGGCAGTAACGATCTTTAAGCCTTGATTATCAATACAGCACCCACATTCAACACTTCAGCTATACAGGTCACCTTAAGACGAGAGGGAAAGGGGGCTTGATTTCTAGCAGGCAACATCCGCTGACCACAGAAAGCAATTTTGCAGCTGTTGCAAGCTGCTCAGACCCGTGAAATCTCAATCAGCAGACTCGCTCTGGCTGGTAGACAGCCGGGTCACTGTCACAGACACACACATCTTGTTTAGTTGCACCTCACGTGAAGATTTTTCATTGTAGAAGTTGTTACTGGAGACTTGAGAAAGCTTTATATACCCATACATACATATTTCTTGCTTGCATGGGAAAAATACAGCAAGGGGAATTTTGGTTCCTGCTTTTCCCCTGGCACAAGCAGAGATACAGAGGACATGTCACTGCCCAATGAGGATGTACAAAATAAATCTGGTCATCTAGGAACAGGAGGCAGCCTCATCAAACTGCTCTTTGTCACCCAGCTTGCCCTTCTCCATTCTCACCTCCCACGTTGCATGTCACGGTGTGGTTCTCCTGAATGACTGAGCTGCTTTCTCTCAAACAGCCTGACCGTGACACACAAGCGACTCCTGCCTGCTCACACCAGGCCCTATCACGGAGAGGATGCCAGTGAGGTCTGTCACTACAGCTGCCCCTCTCCCAGTTTGCTCTTAAAAAGCCCACACCTACATTCATGTCTCCCTTGGCTCAGCGCTCATAGTAAGGCACAGAGGAGCATTACTCTTCCGACATCTCCCCCTCGCTGGAAGAGCCACCAGGATTGAAACCCAAAGCTTCCTGCCCCCCTGCCAGCTGCACCCACTTTCCCTTGGTAAGCAGTGGTGTCTCTTTGAGCGGTGTCATCTCCCCGGGCTACAGCCAGCCACCAGGGACTCCCTAGCACAGAGGAGTTCCCGTCTTTTTGGAGGGTGATCTTCATGTCTGAGCAGAGCACTTCAAACCACAGCAAAAGAGAATAAAACATTATTATAAGCAGCCAATACTGTAATCAAAACCACCAAAATCTTGCCTCCATTTTCTGTGAAGAATCTTGTGATTCACTGCAAATAGCTACATGGGTTTGGAGTGACAAGGGATAATGAGATCTAGTTATCTGAAATAATTAAAAACACCTCTCCCTTGCAAGGTCATCTATAAAAGAGTCACCACCATTTGGCAAACTGATCAAGCTTTGCCAAATGCTGAATGCAGGCAACTTGTCAGCAGGTCTGTCTGTTTGTTTTTGTGGGATGGAGACTGACTCAAGTAAGGAAGAAAACACAAAAGGATTGTTATATCTTTCCCTAGGAATGCTTTGAAAATGAGTGCCTTTTGGTGCCTTTTGGGCCTTCCTAAAGGCAAACAAGTTGCTCCTGAAAGGAAGTACCACAAGCACTCTCTGATGATTGTGTTTCAGCTGATTCCAGAGGCAGCATGAGCTACTCCAAAGGCAAGTGACACACAGCCCTCTCCATCCCCCCTTCACACCACACCCCTGGGCACCCGGAGGCCAAAGGGACACCATCCCACTCATTTCGGCAAAGCGACCTCACAGCCAGAGCCATCAACTGAGTGGGTGCACTGGGTTCAACTCACACCACAGACTCACGACTTACGTGTGAATAACGTGCACAACAGGTATCTATTCCTCTGAACATCCCAGGCTGATGGAAATGTGAGGAAAAGGCAGATGATTAGCTGACACTGTTAAAACCATACTCTGCAGCAGCAGATTTGGCAGGCCTGGTTAAACTAATATTCTTCCAAAACCGTTGTGTGGAGACTCACTGCAAAATGATTTATCTGGGAGATTACGAAACCAAACCACAAAAAACAAAAGCAGCTAGAATGGTGCTACAAGATTAGGAAAGTCTGATTTAGCAAGTCAGATCCTGAATTGCTGCTAAATTCAGAAATTCTACAATAGAATCTCTACAGTTTTACTTAAAATCTTTTCCTTGTTTGAAAAATCCACAGAAATAGAAAAGTCCTGTGTGCAAATTTCTCAGAGTTTCTACTTTCACTGAAACTTCTAAATAATGCTTGATTTCCGAATTACCTTCCCATCTGGCAACATACTTTCAAACTGAAACCAAATTCCATGTGATCTTGGAAAGCGCTACCATGCAAGCTAAAGCTGCTCTCAGCACTTGGTAGTGTCTTAAAATGTGCACTTAATTATGGAAAAGAGAAAAAAATGACTTTGCATAATGTAGGCGAGAGTCATATAACTCTGCTTCTCATTCTAATTATAGAAAAAATAGAGATCTGCATAGTTTAATTGTAGACGACACAGGGTCCTGATTGTGTTACTTGGGTATTAATCTGGACTAACTCTGTGCTAAATTGGCTGCCTGAAGTCCCTGTTTTCTAGCAACCCTCCCTCTTTTCCTCTTCCTGTAATTTGAAGACCTAAGCTATAACCTTGGAGCATCCACATACAGTTAAATATAATTTCTAAAGACAGAAAGGACTGAGAAGGGATTTAAATAATTATTGAGCCTAATTCTTCATTTCAACTCAGAGACACTGATCAATTTACTATTTTTTGAATGACTAATTACAGTTCCATGCCTAGAATTTACATAGCACTCACAGACAGAACACTAAACCCCCCCAAAACATCCATAATCTTTAAATATTTTCTTATTTTCTTTAATGCACTTTTTTTTCTGCAATCAGTTCCACTGAAATCTTCTGTTAAGCCCAGCAATGCACAAACAGGCCCTGCTGATGATATTTTCCCACTGATTAGTTTTAGTACAGAGGGGACAGAGCAATTCTCCAAAATCAACTGTGACCCGTCTTTTCTCAGTGTAGATCAAGAGCAAGTCCCCCGGAATCAGAGGTACAAATTTCTAATTTATATGCTGGTACAAATTAGAAGAGTAAAGGTCAAAGATTATGAAAAGGTGAAAGTTATCAATTAACTCTCAGTGAGTGATTATTTGTACTACAGTAGTCCTTAGAGGCCAACGGAGACAGGCATTCCTTGTGATGAAAATCACACATTAAGAAAACTGCCGATTCCAAGAGCTTAAATGAATTCACCATTATCAGGATTATGCTGTCTGAACTTCTATCACATTTAAACAGCAGCAGTTGTGTGGCTTTGTTTACATTTTCTGAATATTTCCTCACTTTTTTTTTTTTTAAATATAGACCATTGTCATTTCAGAAAATATTTGTCCTGGTTCCAGCGTGTCTGTGCCCCACCACACTCAAGCTCCCAGCAGGGTTGCGCAGACCCCAAACAAAACCATTTTGTCACATTTATCTATGAGCTTTCCAGCTGATGTTCACCCTGCCATAGGTAACCTCCGTGACACAGCATAAATCTATTTGCACCTTTGTTTTTCCTAAGAAATATTAAGATTCAGAGAGCAATGTCATACTGTTATGAAAAGCAACATGTAATATAGCATTATCGTGGGAAGTCAGAGAGGGACACTCCTAACAGAGTATGAAAACAGCCTTCCTAGAATGTCACTCACATTTTTGATTCTTATCCACACTTCTGGTTAGACATCAGCAACAATTTTGAGGTGGTGCATAGAACACAATATAAAGATTGAAAGTAACTGATCTGAACTGATTGTTCTCTGGAGACTAAGCAAACAACTCTGCAGAGCAGGCTTTCAATACCAATGATAAAAAGTGCAAACATTTTATTCAGTAGACAAGTTTGTGAAGAGGCTGCCACATACATTTGTCAGTTGTTAAAATTTCTCACTTAACTGTTCTGCCTCTCTCTGGTTAATATTTTCCCAGAGCAGAGAGTGAAAGAATTTAATGATCACAACATCCTTTAGATCTTCTGAGCAAACCAAAATTCTTGCCAGGTAATGGGCATCGGCCCCTGTTTACCAAATGCTCTTCAGCCTATAACCAATAAATGATTAACAAGGAACTTCTCAAGTCACTTTCCAGATGTTGTTTATTGAGACACCCTTGTGCTGCAACGACAAACAGGGCAGAAATAAGCAATGCGCAGCTTGGCAAGGTCCTGCCACTCAGCAGAATATCCCCAAGGCTGAATAATTTGGGTGAACACCACTGTACAAAGGTTAAATCTATTTCCCTTTATATGAATTGAAATGTGTCCCAGCTGGTACTCATTAGGTTTGAAGAACCCAATACTTATATTTTCTAAAAACGAGTAGTAACAACAAGCCTTTAACACAAGAGCAAAGGGTAACACTTCAAGTAGCTCTTACACCGTTTGATGTGCCTGATGCTTTATTCTTTTTGCGGCAGAGGAAATCTTAAGATGGCCACAAAGTTTCCTAGAATGAACTGTGAAAAGTTACACTAACAACAAAAGTGGGAGGGAGGCTACTTTCTCCATTCTTTTGCACCTCATTATACTCCTAAAAATAAGTGTTGCTATAATGATAATTCCAATACAAAGCAACTTATATGTCACAAAGCTACAAATGTACTGCACCAACATAAGGATAACTCTGTATTACCAGGAGCATCCCAAGTGACCACTAAAACCAGCAATACTTGGTATGGTTAAAATGTCACAGTTCATGATAAGGGCCATAATGGATTAGCATGTACACATGTACAATGTGTGTCTGTAACTATTCTGTATACACACAGGGTGACAGAGCCCTGACCTCAGAACTACTGTGATGAAAATTCTGAAATCCATCAACAATTTTTTTTCACAGCCTATCAGATGAGATTGCATAAAAAATACACTGCATATGTACAGATTAAAAAATAAAAATAAAAAAAAAAAAAGCAGACTCAGAATAAAACTATAATTGGAACTGATCTAAGAAAAAAAGGTACATTTTAATGACCAGATTTGCAGATACAGCGTTACATTAAGAGAAGAAGTTGAGATCTGCTAGCTGGTTTCACAAAATCTAAGTCTCAGACGCCTGATATCCTACAAAAATGTGCATATTTTTCAGTACGTTATGTTAAAATGTATAATGATTCAGGCACATTTGAATAAGAGACAAAAAGAAGGATAATAGAAACTGTCTGGTTTGGGATTCAGTCAAAACCTGGGACCCGCCCTTCAACTGGGATGTGATTCACTACTTTGCATCAGCCGAACAACTGTAACAGTTCTGAGATAATGGGTGTGTTTCGGCAACCAGAAAACAGGAGGGAAGAGCAGCACAATATAACAAAAAAAAGAGGCTTTTCCTTCCCCTCTCTCACACCCTCCATGCTAACACTTTGTATGTGACAATGGCCATCCCTTTCCAACAATTACAAGTGACCTGTGGTGATGCTCTAACAAATCTCACTCTTATTTTGTCCTGTTTCAAATCCCTGTGACCCTATAATAACAAATAAGACTTGGGAGTGGGAGTGGCTAGAGTGGTGGGTGAGCCGGTGTGTTCCTGTTCTCCGGATGCACCATTATTTGCGTCCTGCTCCCTGTGGTCCCAGCCATATCCTGGCAGTTCCCCATCAATTTCACTGGCACTCCCTAGTCCCAGAGGATTTAGGATTTAGTTCTGCTAATCTCTGGATCCCATATAGCATTAGATATTTAGGCTGTGATCTCAGGCAAGTATTTTTTCCCTCAAGTCATATTAGATTACTAAGACGCTGGGAAACCAAATAATTAAGGAAATCCATAATGAGGGGTATTAGCTAAAGTTGTATTCCACGTCACAAAAAAACAACTGAAAGGCACAAAATCATCTTGTTTAAAAGGAAGAAGAATTTCCTTCAGAGTGGCAAAATGGCCGTGTCAGGCTGCACCATCAGCTGGAAACGGCTGCAGGTCGCTGGGCAACAAGGGCGACTGCAGGACGCTGGACCACTGATCTCAGCTGAGAGCCTGGTTTTCTGGCCTCAGTGGGGAGATGCTGGTAAATCCTCTGCTGCCCAGACTGGAACTGGGTAAACTTTACTTATCTGCATTCATTCCCAGCTACACCATCCTCCTGCTGTAACGGTGGTGTCAGCCTGCAGATAGACAGAGACCTTAAGGAGGTATCACCCTCTTCAAAGTTAAGTAATCCAAACACCTGTTCAGCTCTTGCCCATCCAAGTAGACACACCACAATAAATTAGGCTCCAGTCCTGTCTTTGCTCTACCACCAGCTGCAGATTCCTTATTCACGCTAGTCTTAAAAGGCACTTGTACTGAGAACTGGCCCTTTCTCATTTCACTCCTGCAAACAGGCCCCAGGCACAGCCAAGGTCTCCCAGCACATTATTTATCTGGTGACCTCTAGATGTTGGAGTTTGATAGGTGATGATTTCACTACAAAGCAGTTAATTGATAAATCAGTTCAGCTTCTTTCCGAATCAGGTACAACACAACAGCACACTGCAGAAGGACCTGAAGGAACTGAGCAATAATATATTGATTATAAACAATCCAAGAGCCATTGTCAAAAGCAGCAGGCATTGTTCTTCCCAAAAATCAAATCCATACTTTAACGATCTGTTTTCCCTCATTAAACACTTGAAAGGCTTTCTTAACAGAACTTTCTACTACACGGATGCCCTATTTCATTTTGACACATACAACATGCTCCTGTTATTTTCTTCATCCTATAATGGCTTGTTTTGTTTACTGTAAGACATAGAAGTTATTTTATGCCATATCTTCTCCTTTGTAGTGCCCATTTACAAATAGAAAAATCCATGTACATCTTTGTCTCATCTCTCTTTAGCAATGAAATGAACCAAACAAAACCTCTGAGCAGCAAAAGGAAAGTCACACCAGAAAGAAACTGGGGGAAACACCAGAATTCGGTTGAAAAATATTTGGCATATTATGTTCTGATTTTTCTTTTGAGGTTCACATGATTCATATCTTTGATAGAAAGGTAATGACTGCAAACAAGCATGCAAGCAAATGTGATCCAAGCAGATCACTTTACTTTGATGTATTATCTTAAGAGTGTTTTCAGCAATATCACTCGAAAATGGCACTTTGGAAAGGTTGACAAAGCAGGTTTCATTTCTTGCCTCACATAAGACTCGTCATTTCACATTGAATAGCTTCATGACCCTTTGAGGGGCCTTCAATTTTACTTACTAACTCTTTGAATCTACAATAAGAAGTTATTTTCTCTATGGAAACAGATCAGTGGGAATAAGGTTCTTGGAAAGGTAAGTGGATTTGGCATTAACAAAACATTAATTCCAGTATCAGACAGGACATCTCTCTCTTTCTGTTTAATGTGAAAATTCAGGAATCATCACAAGTAAAAAGTCCTTTCTCCCTGGCAGAAGTCCAGGTCACGCTGGGCTGCATCAGACAGAGCTGGATACTCTCATCACTGTGGACCACTTGTCATTTCCACAAGAACTACGGCTGCCTTCAGTAAAAACTTGTATTGTGAACAGCTTAGACAGCTCTAATAGCCAACACTGACAAGAGAATTTGGTTGATACAGCTGCAGGATGTTTAATACAAACTTGAGCTGCTGCCACCTAATTACCCCTTGTGTATTTCTTGTATAATGCTCTCAGGATCAAGGGCTGTTCCCCAGAGCTCCTGCTGGGATGCAGCCTCCCAAGCATTTTTTGAAGTACACACATGTTGAAACCTGGTTTCCACAACCTTACGGATGAAATGGGCTGAAAAGGTACTTTATCAGCACAAGGCATTATTGACTCTTATAACATATCATGCTATTTTATGGTGGAAAAAAAAAAAAAAAAAGCTAATTGTGAAATGTATATGGTGCAGTCAATAGAGTTACAACAGAGTTACATCAGTATAACCAAGATCATGGTCTGGTCCATTATTATTAATTATTTCCAGTAAGATAGGTTTGTGTGTAGGAATACATTACCAAACACAGCTTTCTATTTGCTGACTTTATGTGCAGTGCACACAGTCAGGTCTGGCAGAGAAGCACAGATAGAAACAGAAAGGCTGAGCGAGAGCCTGGGAGCTTCTGGCTCTGTTACCTGCTCATCACAGAGCCACGTGGAAAGAGCATAACAGCCTTTGTTTATGGATTCAAAGGCTTTTCTTCCCCATATATGAAACACAAAGACTCTGAATTATTTTCAACCACTCCCACAGCTGTTTCAGAAGGGAATTAGGTAATATTTGAAGGGATCTTAGGAAACAAAGCCCTGCATAGGTGCTAAGTGCTATCTTTATTAGTTTCACAGGCAGGTCTGCAGTAGAAAAGCCCTAATAATTTTATTGTTCATTCCTGCACATTAACTCTTCACTCCCATTTTTATCTCACGGTAACATAGCTGCTCACACTGCCCTTGTATTTGCTGACTTTCCTCAAAGAGCTGAACAAACAAAGTGGCAGTGTTTGCCACAGTCCTGAACCTCTCGGGTTTACAACCTCCAAGTGGGCTGGCAACGCTGCCTTGAAATTATTCACTTTCCACAAGCACCCCAGAGAACAGATTAAGGCAGAAGAAAGGAAAACTGAAAACCAACATCCGTTAGTGGTTTTTTTATTATTATTATTTCAAAAGTGTTTGAGAAAGTGAGTGCAAGGAAGGAGTCTAAAGCTCCCAAACTACACTTTAAAGTATTTTACTTAAGTGTCAGGGACCAAAGCCCAAATGTCAGCTCTTCAGGGCTTTTTTCATGAATCACTGCAAATAGAGCCTGAGACAAGAAGGGAAAGACAGTAAAGAGATGTCAGAAACATTCTCACGAGGTTTGCACTGCTTTTCTCTCTTTACGTGATTTATAGACATACCAGAGCATGATTTTAAAATAGTTTTGATTTGGTGCACTATTCGTAATACTGTTCTGCTTATTATTCTTAATTAACCAGTAATTCCTTCTCTTGGAATCTGCCTCAATTCTCCAGTCTTAGGAGTTAACTACATGGATATTTCCTAATAGCTTGTTCCTAAGAGCTGAGAGGTGCTCTACCTGATGACCTTCCCAATGCCCGTTTGTGGTAAATAACTATCATTGGCTTCATTTTACCCTCATACACACCAAAAACTGGAAACATTCAACCCTGCTGTCATTCTGATGTTAAGCAGCACTCCACCCAGGAAAAAGATCTATTAAAATCAACATAAAAATGAAGCAAATCAGCACTACTGCTGGGATTTAGCTTTTTGGGCCACAGAGGACAGAAAGCTATGCCAAGAACGAGGCTCCACTAACAATGGACAATTCAAGTCCTTCTCCCCAGGGTGCATGGACAGCTCTCCAGGTCTTCCAAAGAGCTCCTGCAGCCTAAAATCCTAAGGACAGAGAGACTCTCAGCTCTGTTCCCACGACATGGAGTCACCAGTTCTGGTGGGAGCATGGTCTAGTGGTGCCAGCTCCTGCTCTCATCAATACGTGGGGACACAGTTACTCAAACTAACCTTGCTACTGCAGAAGGAGGAGTTGGTTACCCTCTGGAGCCCATCCTAAAACACTCCCAGGAGGCAAGGCCAGCTCCAGTGCTTGTATACACACACCACAAAAGGTGCAAAATGGTATTTAAAAGGTTTAAGTTGAAACACGTTACAATTTAGAGAGGAAACAGAGAGAAAGAGACTGAGAGTGAGAAAGGAAATGCCACACTTCAGAAACGAAGATTTCAACATCAAATTGTAAGGTTGGCATAAAAAGTCTAAAAAACAAAAAATCAAAACATGATAAATTATCAAAAAAGCTAATCAAATTCCTGTTGGCTTGTAACAAGCTACAAAGGCTTCTTCTATTCAGTTAAAAAAGAAAATCTCTGTTACTATTTTACTTTGTATCTGCCTTATTTTGGCACATGTTGCTGGAAACTCAAACACAGCTCTGTAACCTAGATAGTAAATAATTTCCAGACTTTTCCTGAGGTCATGCAAATAATCTGTGTGTAACAGAAGTCAAAGGTGCTTTTGTGAGAAGAACACTTGGTAAGACTTATTCAAACTGCACTTCCAGTTTAAAATTCTTTTAAATTCTGCAAATTCAGTTTTCTTTCAGTAATATCAGTAAGAGATTCATTGTTTCATGTGACATAAATCAGTGTTATCAGTATTTAACGAGAAAGCAGAATTCTTTTTTAATATTCATTACTGGACAATTATCAGTCACATCATGTGTTCATTTGAATAGATCAATCTATACAGTATCTATGGGCACAAACACAACACTGAAAGCAACTGTAATATGTACCGTGTTCTTCTATCCATCCTCCTCATGGCTTCCTGAGGTAGACAGCTATAAATTTATTGCAGCATCACCTTCAGCTGCTCAAGTGTCAGACTGTGAGTTCACACTTGAGGAGTTTCCTTTAAGCTTTTCTGGCTCACTCACCAATATTATCAACTACAAAACGTAGACACCCAGTTCAGGGTTGAATCTCTCCTAAGGACCTCTAACACCACCGCTGGGACAGGACACAGCTCTGCTTTGTGACTGCAGAGGAAATATCCAGGATTTCAGCCAGGGCATTTCAATGCTACCCAGGTATGTCAATCCTGGTGATACTTTCGATATTGAAAAAAATTAGTAGAATTGAAATTCTTTTGATAAAACAGCTTGTAGATAAATTCCAAAGTATATTCTCATAAACATGAACTAACCTCAGTCTGCTAATCCCTGCCTGGGCTGAGAAAACTGTTTTGCTATTAGCCTCAAAACCAGCAAGTTCTATACAGGGCACAAAGCTGCTATGGGAGGCAGGGGGTATGAAGTAGGTAAGAGGTTGTTCTGGCCATACATGCCATCTCCTTCTTCAGCTCCAAACTGACATACCTGGGGAGTCCCTGGGACAATGTCTGCCAGAGTCTGGAAGCAGAGGAGAGGGAGGCAGGAGTCCTGTGGAGGCAGATGCTCTGCGGGCACACCCGTGTGTGCTCTGCAGGGCTTGGGAGAGGAAGTAAAAAGGGACCAGGGCTGCAGCTCTGAGCTGCTTCAGCAGCCCAGTGAAGTCAAAGACAGCAGAAAATAGTACCGGCTAATGCATAGCAACATAGTCCTCTCCACAGTAAGAAGCATAAAGAGAGGCTGCACTAGTCAGGACTCAATTCTTCCTCCATCTTTACTGAGCATAATTTTGCTGTGAAGGGCTGCGGCAGGATCTGTGGCTGAATTCCTGGCTCTCAGTGGGAGCTGCACCAGCACAGACACAGCTTTCATTCCCTCACTTGGACTTTTCCAGACTATCTCATCCCAGCAAAATTAAATTGCACAGAAAACAAAAGCCAGTAAAAACATTAAACACAGTAATTAGTCAATAGAACCAAGGGTAGGAAACCATTTATTATGAGAATTAAGTGAATGATTCACAATGAATAATTTATATAGCAAATTTAGGTTTGGGTTGATGCTTTTTTCCCTGCTGAGAGAGAATTCAGCTGACAGTTTTGCAAACTGCCTTAAATATGTGGTTTGCTCCCCAATATTCAGCTGTTTAAATTAGTTATGACTAAGCAAAAAGTCTAGTTAATACAATGGGGCAGATGAAACTAAAATGAATGTTCTTATGCACCTGAATTTAACCATTTATGTTTATTTTGTAAGACTTGCTGGGCACAGGTATTATCTCATGGCCACATTGAGCATGACATGCCAGCACTCCTCCCTTCCCCTTCCTTCACTCAGAAAATGAGTGTGATGCTCAGCAACCTTCATGCCAGATGAAACACTGGAACCAAAGAAGAGTCATTATGATCTGCAATATTGAACACAAGGCACAAATAACTCCCACATAATAACACTATAGATCCCAACCCTTCCCTCATATTTCACTGCTCAAATGACAAATAAATGAACCTATCAGAGTTCCTAGGATGTATCATAAAGTGAAAATATTGCAGACAGAATAAATAAAACATTTTTTTATTGTAGTTAATAGCTAGTGGCTAGAGTTACATTTTAATAAAAGTGTCTATTATTTGAATCAGTAACGGACTCCCTATGAGCAGTCTCCACCTTTCTTTTCTGCAGACACACTTTTCCCTTTGCAGGTACTGACAACTGCCTTGTACTTATACACAGAAAAAAAAATCCCTTACATGTACAAATCTTGTAATAATCACTGCTGCTCTTTAGTAAGCACTCCCTTTTGACTGGCATGTCTAAAAGGCACATCAGCTTTCATATATGCTAAGCAGTCCTTATCCTGATTAGTCTTTTTTTTTTCTCTTTCCCTATTCATAGATCAGATAAAATTGAAAATACTTGCACACAAACTGAAAAGACATTTGAAGGTTTAGCCCTACTCCCCCACCTACAAAGGTGATAAACTGCAATACAGCATTTCATTAGGAGCTGCGGCACATGTATTCCTGTATCAACAAAATGTTTCTGAAGTAGTAGAAGTGTACAGTTTTTATACATTCCCACCTCATTCCTACAGAAATTTACTTCAGGTCAAAGAGTGCCTGGTTTGAAGTCCTCGACCTATGTGGTGTAATTTGCAACAGTGTCTTCATGTCAACACTTCAGTGCCACAGGGCACAAATGTATGGCTTGGCCAGACAAACTCAGCAAAACAAATTATTCCACAGCAATGCTTAGAAAAGTAAACACAGAGCAGCAAGCACTAGAGTCTCCTGCAGTGGAGGTCAGACCACAGTGTCCTCTGCATGCGTGGGGCTTGGTGGGCTTTAAATAATAGAGACACAGACAGTGATTCTGCAGCTACACATCTGCTGCATCTGGCTTCTCTTCTAAGATTATTTTTTTCTTCAAGCTAAAGGGACCCCTGTTGGATTACAAAGAAGGTGGGAAAGGCATGGTTAAAATGCAACGAAATGCACCTGCAGAGCTGCACACGAGTCCAGCAGTCCAGGGCAGACCTGTGGGAAAGAATGTCATTTTCTACTTAGAACTGAAGTTTGAGCCAAAAGATTGCATTTGCTTTCAGGACTCAAACAGAGCATCTTTTACCTTCTGAAATGCCACAGTTTGACCTTGGACTTTTCTCTAGTATGAATATTGTTAAAGGCAGGGCAGAATTGTTGCCAGATCCTGTACCCAACATGGGATGTGTCAAAGAAGGATTACACTAGACACCCCCAAACTCTGTCTGAGGTCAGAAGATCTGCTTGAAAAATACTAGGAGAAGAACAAAAGCTACTGTTTCAAAGAAACCAGTCACTGCAGGTCCAGTGGGATCACAAGGATCGCTGTTTGGATAGCAAAGGAAAGCAAACCACTGCAGAAGAGGGAAGTGGAGATTCACACTGCGCTAATTCAGTCAGAAGCGGAGCCTGAGATCCCAGGGAGCTGAGCTGTGCGGCGCTGAGCGCTCCGGCATACCCGTGCCTGGCAGGCTGCTCCTGGCTGCGGCGTGCACAGTGCTCCTTGTCTGCGGGATAAATCATCGGCCAAAAGGTGTACCAAGAACGCCCATCAATTCACTCATCTCCTGCCATCCCAGGGCTGGTTTACCCCACATCAACATCAATTCTTTTACTACGATGGTGGAACATTTTTAGCCTGAGATTAATTTAAAACAGACACACATAGATGCTTTTGTGTAGACAAAGCGAAATAATTAGGTGATATCATCAGAGTCTTTTCCACACCCTCCTCTTTACACTAAAATGACAGTGCCTTGTTTTCATTTGGGTTTTAGCAGGAAGATTGCTGACACATACTGGTTATCCCACAATGAAATAAAAGTAAACAAGGCTACCATCTTAAAAATAACTCTGATACTTGGAACAAGAAAGTTAATTATTTAATTTCCAATACTTGTTTTCAAAGTGTTAAATGATGAAAAAAAAAAATCCTTTACAGTCAATGAAAGAAGATGGTTCTGTGACAGGATTCCTATGAAGCTCTGAGGAAAAAAAAAGTTTCTTATTTTTCTTATTCCCTTTGTGCCTCCCATTCTCGTAAAACATAAATCAAACCTTGGCACCCTTAACACAATTAACATTAGATACAAAAATAAAAAATGCTAATGCTTTAAGGCAGTTCTTAGGCAACTTAATCATGGCTATTGCCTCCATTGCCTTCTAGAGACAAACGTACAGTTAGAGTTTATCAGTGCCCTGAGAATTAGATTTGTTCCCATTCTCATGGCAGCATGATCACTGCACTGCGTTTTAGCTGTCTGCCAAATCATAGACACTTTTTATTCTTCTATGCCATTTTATTGTAATGGTTGATTTTTCTTGGTTTGGGCTTTGTTGTAGCGCCATGTTTGCTGATCACACACCAGTTTGCTTGTCTGGGCGTGCATTGTTTGATTTAAGCATCTGTTGCTATTCAGAAGGGGTCGAGGCTGCCAGAGATCCTCCTCTAGGTACCAGCTCCCCAGGAGCGCAGCAGGGCCATGGCAGATACAGGAGAAGCCCAGGAGGTGGTCACCCCCAAAAACCCACGTGCGGGGGCTGAGACCCACTGGATGGGCACAGGATGCAGAGGAAAGGGCGTGAAGGGCATGGGGTGCATGCAACTCTACTTGGCCCCACCAGCAGCAGGATGCTGTGAGACAAAGGGATTCTTTCCACCAGATTAAACTTGCAAATCTCCTACCTTGCAGGACTGGCATTGTAATTCAAACTCTGTGCCACCGAAACTTAATGATTTACCACTCCTCACAACCCACACAAACTGACACCAGAGATTTGTGAGCAATTAATTGATAGCGCATTACAATCTGAGATAAGTAATAAGCACTTCTGCTCACAAAGCTGCCAACGCACATTGCATAGCTTCCTGATTTGGCCCAATCAGTGAAATATGCACTGAACTGCATCTGTAATAGCGTTATTCACTATCTAATTATCATTATTTGCATTTATTATAGGTTAAATGCAGTGAATGGGATCAGACACACAGGAAGTACTCAGCACTGGGGATACAGAAATAGTAAAAGAGAAATCTCACTTTTGGAAAGTGACACCGCCAAACAGAATAGGTCCAAAATTTGGCCTAAAATGCAATGGTGGAGGCAATAAAACCAGAAAATAAAGCAAAAAAAAAAAAAAATATCAAGGAATGCAATACCTTGGGATGTTAGTATGCCTCTGGATTTAATCAAGAGATACAGGTAGAGAAACAAGAAGCAAGCAAATGGAGCAACAGCCTAGGTCTTAACATAATCACCCTTGATGGCAACACCAATTCAAGGAGTTCCCACCTACCCTCCCTCACCCAGTCCACTTGTTGCTCTCGGGTCCCTATACAGCTCCCCTGTAAGAGATCAGGAACAAGTACTATAAACTCCATAACCCAGTAAGCATATCATAAAACTTATATTGTTCTTAACTATCAGAGTGGTTAGAAAATTATAGAACATGCAGCTTGGGAATCCCCTTTCCAGGCCTGAGGGCTTCCTGAGCAGTAGGGGTACAACAAAGAGCCTGGTGTTACAGCAAGAAAGAGGGTTTCATATGTGTTCCAGTATGTAGCCCATATTGAACAATTTGGAAGAAAACACACAGGAGGACCATGAAGTGGGGACCAGAGTGCACCCCGCCAAATAAAAATTCCAAATCACTAAAGCACAGAGCAATTGTCACTCTGTGCCTACCCCTGTGCATTGCAAATCACATCCTGCGCACCTTACTTTAAGGTGCTGAGGCCAAGGCTGAGGAGAGGGTGGGTGCAGTGCTCCCTGGCTCCCCGTAGCCCCTATCAGGAGACCTGCTGAAATGCACCTCATCTGCCTCACTGCACCCACCCCTGGATTCCCCATGAAGGAAACCAGAAGATGGGAAGAGATGGGTTTCATCCTCACGTATGGCTGTGAGGATGCCTATGGGGTACAGGACTGCGAGGCACAGCACAGAGCACTCAGCAGGCACAGTCCAGTTGCCCTGGGCTGGCCCAGGAAAACACACTCAAACCCCTGAAAGAGAAACGTGAAGTTCTGACTTCCCAGTAAAAAGAGAGAAACAGTCATCTTCCTCATCCTGGCTTTCTAGCCACTGGGTTACTGTGCAAAAGGTCCATACCACTAATTCGACTCTTTTGGAGACATATTTCTGCAGGAAAAGGCTAAGGCAATTTCCTTCATGGGCCATAAATCCCAAGTAGAGAGAGGCACCTCCTGGTAGTTCTGAGAAAAGCACCTGTATGTCCTGTCTCTCAAGAGCCTGACTCGCCCTCCTCTCGTCCATGAATTTATTTGGGGTTAGTGTTCACTCTGATCCCATGAAATCCATCCTGAAATATGCCCCCCCCACACCCCTTAATTCCCAGCACCTGACCCAGGGCTCTGAAGTCCATCACTGGCCCCCGTTGCCCAATAATCAGTGGCTCCTGTACTGCTGGGTCTGAGATCCAACCTGTCTGCCTCAGTTTCCCAGCAGAAAATAGGAGTGACTCCATTCCTACCTCAGAGCAGTTTTGTTGCACAGGTGTATATTCAAAGACTACTGACCTTACAAACAGAGTAGTAATGAAAACTCTGCAGACATCACGGGTAGCTGGCAAACCATTTTCATAAAATGTAGAAAGATTTCAGCCCCAAACCTGCAGAAAGCCCCGCAAGCAGGCAGTTTCATCAAAGGCTGAAATTGCTATGGACAGATTCAGTCAAGTTTCTCTCCAAGAGACCTCACAGAGGCAGCTGAGCAATGTTACATGACAGAGTGTGGACACGAGAGCATCCTTCACCAGCAACACTAATGAGACAAACAAGCGAGTCCACTGGGCTGACCCCAGCGCACAGGAGCCGAGACCCTGGAACACATCGCCTTTCTGATCATCTTCCCTTTCAAAGTTTACTAAATCAAGCAGGATTACCAGGACAGGGGCACAACACCTCGAAACAAACTGCTTTTCATTTCTAGCTAGTCGCAGCAATCTTCACAGTTCTAAGGTATCAATTATGCAGTTCCATACTAATTTGCTTTGCAGGAGTTCTGCACTAATCTGTGTTTGCTAACTGAGCAAAATAAATGCCTTTAAATATCCTCTCACCACAGATTCTGCTTTGGTGGTCAAACCTGCCATGGAGTTGTGAAGACAACTGTAAAAAACAGTGGTAAATACTACAGCAGGACAAATTCATCCAGGCAACAGCATTGATCCTACTTCAGCTCCAGCCAGTGACTGCTGCCAATAATTTCACTGGCAACATCAAGACATGTATTTCAATAGATAATCAGGTCCAAGGAGTTTTCTGTGGATCTGGATGCCAGGAGGCAGGACTACACCTGACAATCAAGGAAGGAATTGTCATTACATGTTTTCAGAAAGCAAAGCTTACCAGTTGGCATTGAAGAACGTGTATTTAACTCATTTTGAATTTTTACTTACAGAGCCAAAAAGAAAAAAAGAAATCCAAAACCTAAACCAAAATACTGAATTTATTTCACTCTGGATAGTATAGACTATTTTAAAGTATATGATCAAGTCATAGACTCTCTTCCCATCTTCACCTGAAATTTTGCTCTTCCCAATAGCAGATAGTAGCAAAAATCCTAGAGAAGGTCTTCATTGTCATACCAGGTCCCTAATGAAATCACTACAAGAGAATAGCTACAGTTCACAGAATTAACCACCATCTGCTAGCAGCAGCATCTCACAGTGATGGACATCCTTCTCATGCCAAGGTCTGAAGACCTGAGCCAGTTGCTGCTCTGCAGGCTGCCACATACCAATAATCAACAGTTATCTTAAAATTTGCTATTTCTCATTTACCTTTGACTTTCAGGTCTTCCTTTGATTCAGACACTTTCTTGCAGTACTTTTTATGCAGCTAATGATGATGTAATTTTATAAATCTGAGATTGCCCACCTATCCAAATGTTTCCAGTTTGACTGTATTGCACTGTAGGGGTACATATGTGAAGCAGCGTACCTATCAGAGAGATACAGCTCTTGGTGTGTTTACAATACTGTCCTAAGTAGTGGACCAGCCTCTGAAGCAGCAAAACCCAAGCTATTAGAACTCCGTCATGTTTTTCAGCATGACATGGTTTTCAGCATGTTAATTATTTCACTTTTAGGGATATTCCTGCACATGTTCCAGTTTGCATCTGTGTTATATCATCTCTCACACAAAAACGCCCATGTCAAAGCTAGTGTGCTCTCTGCTTCTCTTTTGGAAGAGAATCTGTGTTCCTCCAGTGCAGATGTTCCTCTTGCCTTCCATGAAATCTCTGTCTAAAGAGAAGTCACAGGGGAAAAGGAAGAAACATCATAATTCTATTTTTTTATTATACAAGAAGCCAGCTCTCCAGGATTATGGACTAGCACTCACCACTATAATGAATTATTTATCCTAGGAAAACAAAAATGCTTTATTTAAGATGACAGAGAGCCTGTAAATTTGTTTCTTATATATGCATTGACTAATTAGATTAATTAAGCATGCATACACTTCTGAACAATCAAGCAGGTGGCAAATCACATTTAAGATGACTTATATGATTTATTCTATCATCCTCACACTTCACAAATTACATCCATTCCAACATGAAACCAGGGCAGAAAATAGCCTATTATTTGTAATGTACAGTACCATTATTTTCACATTTTGTTTACTTCTTTAAAAAAACTGTAAGATAAATAAACAGTTCCAGCAGCTAATCCTCTTTCAAACAAGCACCCAGAAATATAATTCACTGTACTGCATTAAAACAAAACCTGGTAAAGCTATTAACACCATGACTGCAACTGGAATTTGTGAGACAAAGGAACTTTGTTGTAAGGCTAAAGAACTGTGCTGAAGCTCTTACACAGAGTGCCATGAAACTTAGCTATTTCAACCTGCAGAGATTCACACAACCTTTCATTTTTCTCTTCAAGCAATAAAACAAAGGAAGGGTAATAGCTGGAGATTTCTCCACTGAGTCTGCAGCTGTGCTGCTGCAGACAGCTGTGTCACACTGGAGAGCCCAGGACGCTTTGCAGCCTGGAGCAGCAGCCAGCCTGGAGAAGAGAAACTGCAGCCCAGGGAACAAGCACAGAACTCCTCTCTCCTGCTTTCCAGGCCCCGGGAGATGCAAACCCTGGGCTGGTGCCCTGGCACGTCCCGCGCCAGGAGAAGACGGAGCATGTAGCACCAATAAGCTCTTTGCTGGCAGTGCTGCAGCCAAGATCCACCTGTTCTGTGCTGGGTGAGTACCACCTTCAGTCCAAACCTCAGATACGTTCCAGGCCCCCTACGTCCACAAGTGAGCAGCCAAATGACAAAGCCCAGCTTTGGCAAGCCTAAACCCCCAACGATGTCACCAACAATGGGGCCTGCAGCAGAAACTAGAGCAGTGATACCAGGAGCAGAAAGGTAACATAAGCTCAGCAAGACAGGAATATAAACACTTCAACCAGTTATTTCCACAAAACAAGGCAGGCATCAAGACAACAACAACAAAACACTAAACAAACAGAAAAAAAACCCATCAACCTAAACCAGCCAAATCTGAACAGAAAGGATTTAACAGAGTCTTTCCTCATCTTTATGGACTTAAATGCTGAACCTTTCACTATGAGTTAATGACTGGTTTGCACTACTCCTTTCTCTGTGCTCCCTGTCACTAATCAGGAGCAGTGAGCTACCTCAAAGCCTCATTACTAGCCAACAAAAAAAGCCAATGAATCCTCAAACAGAAGTTTTGCTGCAGTGGCATATTGCCATTTAGCTAGAGGGAGGCAGGAGAAAGCAAGTCAGCAATGACATATTCTGTGCATCCAGCTGGGAGAAAAAGAAAACCCAAGTATAATACTGCATCTTATCGGAAGTAGTTAATCTGACATAACTAACTTAACAAAAATTACAGTCTATTAAAAAGGCATGTAAGCAATGCAGCTGAAAACAAGTCTACACGGGAATCAGCTAGCATAATTATGGCTGGCTAAAAAACAAGAGAGATAGAAGAAAAAACTGCATAATTTACCAGCTGACAAACGTTAAAGACGAATAGAAGAGAACAGGTCCTTGACAAAGAAGGAATAATAGTTGCTCACTTTGTAGTCTCACTTCAGAACTCGAATATTTTTATCCAAGAAAAAAAAATAAATAAAAACCACAACCGAAACCTTTGTGAAACTAACAGATCAGCACAAAATGGGGATGTCTCCACAGCAGGGCTTAGTAGTGGCTTCTGTTTACTTGCTGGTTACACACAGGTTACATATAAAGAAAATACATTTTTTCTGGAATCTCAAAAGATTGATATTTCTCTCCATCTCCTAACAAGATAAGCACATGCATTGGGTAACATTAAGCATATAAGCAGTCCTTCTGGAGCCGGGCTTTAAATTCAGGACACACTGAGCTCCTGTGCTGAGCTGGAGCCATGGGGAATGCCACAGGGATTGCGCTGTATGTCCTCTGCAGATGGATAAGAGGGCTGTGAGGATTTAAGGACTACATCCCACTATCCACAAATAGCTCTCCTAACAGTATGGGATAAAAAAAAAAAAAAGGCATTGCCATTTTCAGGTGTTGCATTTTTTTTGCTTAGTTTTAGGATTATTTCATATATTGGAATCACAACAGAGCAGTTCTAACACAGCAGCCTTCAGAGGAGCACCTCTAGTATGGCCTGCACAGAGGTTGGAGGTCCCGTGCTCCTTATTAAACCCTTTTTTCCCCCCTCACATTAAAGGCAGTCAACATTATTCATCATAATGGTGTAGCTGCCACGTGAAAATTAATCCTGGATGGGGATCAAGGCCACGCATTTGCAAGAGGAAAAAGTGTACTGCAGTTGAAGATTCTTGGGCATTAGGCACTGTATGAGACTGGGGTGATGTATGGGTATCAAAGTAAGAGAGCAATTGATTTCATGATACGGAAAACCCACAGTTATCCTGGGAAGGAGACATGCTAGAAAAAAAAAAATCTCAGGCCTGGACTAACTAGCAGCCTGATTATTAAAGCTATATTGGTGTCTAAGAGGCAGCTAGTAGGATTTTTTGGCATCATTAGGCCTCCAAACACCATGGCCTGAGGAAGCAAATATGCCAATTGTGATCTTGAATGTTGTCCATGTGCTCCGCCTTGGAATGCCTCCACAATCTGACTCCCACCTAGATGAACACGTACTTGGAGTAAATTTCCATTACATTTTCATCTGGTAGATGCAAGTGATTTGATAATACAAAAATAAAAATTACTAGAACCTAATTTGTTATCTGAAAAAAGAAGAATCTCTTACGACAAGTAATTATTTTACATACTTATGTATTCACGTGGCCTTACAGGGAGCCAATTTTCTATAGCCGAAAACAATTAATAATATTCAGAAATGCTATTCATAATTAGAATTTGTTTAAACGTGTGTTATTAGGCACTTAAATGCACAGTTCTGTTTATAGGAAACACCTTTTCAGGTAAGAAATCTTGATTAGGAAAGGAACATGGAAACAGGACTAAAAGCAACATGAAACAAGCAGAAAGTCTGGAAACAAGTGCTAAGCTGAACAGTCTTTTATGAAATGTAATTTGTAAAAGAAAAAGCTGTCAATGAAATTTCATAACCAGGGGAAAAAAAATAGCTGAAAAATGGTCCAGATCTGGTACAAAGCACAGCAGTCCACGGAGAGAGGAAAGGGCTGCAAGGCAGCAACACCCAGCTCAGGATCACAGTGTGGTTGTGTCTACCCAAGCCCCTGGACTGGCAAAGCAGCTCAGATCCAGCTGTGTGCACTCAGCCTGCAGCCTCATGTGTAGCAGGGCTGTGACAGTGTGGGTTAAATCACTCAGCTTCATTCTTCAGAAAATTCACAGCATTTCACACTGCTAAATCAGAGGTTACAGAAAGCCCTGAGGATTTCCAAGAGTACTCCATGCATCAGGAAAGAAATGCATTGTCCAGTGTGCTTTTACTGCACAGTTCCTGTCTACCCTGGCTAAAGAACTGACCCTTTACTTTGTATTTTCAAGAAAACAAAATATATTATTTATCACCGAAAGATATTTTGTCAGAATGAAATATCTGATGACCACAAGAAGGTTTTTCTTGAGCAAATGCTCCTCATGCACTGATTTGCCCAGCAAAGAATGAGGGAAGTAGGCATGAGAAGAGAAGGCTCTAGGTACCTGGTACCATCCTCTTTACCATCTTCTGCTTTGCCTTACTATTCTCATACTACATCTTCAACATCTTTACCAAATACTTTAAAGTGTGTTTTGACAGCCCCTGATAAACACAAGCATTACAAATGTATGCCGGCACAACACATGAAACAACACATATATAATAACCTCAGCAATTTCACTTAATATACTCTCGCTTTCAAATGTTGTTTCTCCATCTTCCCTGGGCAAGATGACTCCAGCACAAGCACTGCAGGTTTCACTGGTTGGGATTTTTTTTACATTCCTCCCCCTCCACTCTCCTTTAGAGGTCATTCTCTCAAGTAATAGCTTCTGCATTTTAGCTGTCAGCAATATTTCCTCTTCTTTTCTCCTGCTGCTCAGGTCAATCATCCTTTTCCCACTGAGGTTGGAAAACCTGCCTGCTCCTTTGCTTTCTAATTATAATCTGCAATTCATCTTCCTTTACTTTCATTCAGCTCTTGAACCATGTTGGTCTGTCTTTCTCTGCCACTTGAATATGCTCTTTCCCTTGTCTCAAGAGTTTTTATGCAGCTAACCAGGATGATACAGAACCAGTAACTAGCATTTAGTTCTATTCATAAGATGCTTGCCCCTTCCTGAGTGTCACCCTGCAGTGTAAGCACACACAGCTGCAGGTTTATTATGTGGAGAGAGCTGCTGGCAATTTCAGTCTGTAGCAGAGGACGACACATGTTATGTCTTCCAAGCCTCGCTCCTTCTTTCCCAGCTTCCTAAAGCAACCACAGGACTGCATCCTACAAGCCCAGGAAGCATCCTGCCTTTTCGTTACTAACAGTGTTAAAAGCAGTCTTGCAAGAGGGGTTTAAAAAGAAAGAAGATTCAAGAAACCTCAATACACAGCAGCTATCTGTGCCAGAGGATTTAATGGTCTGATTTTTTTAATAACTTTATTAATATAGATGTGTATTAAAGCTTTCCTGCGTATATACATTTCCATCTCATGAAGAAAATTAGCCTTGAGTATTGCCAATAGACAAATAATTCCTTTTAATCCTTGTCTTTTCAAGTTCTCATTAGTTGTTATAAATAGCACGACCAAAACATGGGTGTTATTTACGGGAATTTAATCCCTGAGTATTTCTCAAAGACATGTTACGTTTAATCAACTTCACGCATCACATTCAGAGCTCTCCAATATTATTAGCAGCCTGGCCACGGAACATTTGCTAGAAAGACTCTACCAGAAACGGCAACACCACCCCCATGGCTGTCAGGTCCGGATGAATGCCAAGATTTCTCAGACAACTGTCATTAAGTGCTTCAAGTCTCTTCAGCAGTCAGCTTTCAGGCAGCTGAATCAATTCAGAGAGTGTGTGAGGGAGCTGTACTTTTAATGACTATTGCCTGAAAACCTTGGTTCTGAGGACTTGCTGGAAACTAAGATGAATTTCAACATCACAGATTTAGCCTAGCTACCCATCAAGGGACACAGAAGAAATTTCTATCATTTCCTCCTATGAACGCTATAATACCCACCACAGGGCAAGCATCTTCTGCAGGGCATGGCTTCTCCGTGAGATGTGCTGCTCCTCCTCACCAGCCTGATGAACCTGGTCCCAGCCAGTCCAGGAGGAACGGGCAGCGACAGCATTGTCTTGAGAGGACAGTCAAGAAACACCACATTTCTATTCAGAGCTCTCTTCTGGAGCCAGCTGGACCAAGCCAGAACTCACTTTTCAATCTGTTAGGGCCCTTTTTCCCCTCCTGACAATTAAAGCTAAAATAAAGACTTTTATTAGCCCTTTGGAGCCAATAAGTCCAGAGATCTCAGTGTTATGACAAATACAAGATGCATTAGTGTGTCTATATGGATTTAAAGCAGTCAGAGAGGTCGCATGACTATCAAGAATCAGGAAATCTAGCCACAAGGGTTTCTTTAACCCTTTTTATTAAAACTCAAATTCTTTCCATGCTGCATTTTTCCAGTAAAGCAAGCAGAATAACGACACCAAATGTGGCCATAAAATGGAAAAGAGTGAAAACAAATTACATTTCTCTTGTGGGTTCCCTTTCTGTCCTACAGTTTTGCACAAAGTTCTCATTAACACTCAAAGATTTGAAGTAACACCAGTTCACAGAGTGAGGGGAAACCAGAATTCATTCCGTCAATTGTATTCATGAAATACAACATAACTAGGCCTACAATTACACAGTGAGTACAAACTTGCAACAAGAACAACATTCCTTTGGTAAGGCCTGAAACAAAAATAAAGGTACAGTCTGCCAGAGATCAGAAACTCTAGAGAAAACCATGGAATGCACATTTAAGTTAAAACTGGTGGACTGTATGGGGACACTGAAATAAAACATCACAGGGAGGTAATGATCCTAGTCCCAGCCAAGCCAGTAATAACATTCCTGATTATTTCAGTGGGAATAAGTTTCCACCCAAATTCTAAATGTTTCACAGATGCTAAAAATGAATATACATGTAAAATTAAAGAGCTTATTTTTGATTGACATATTTCAATAGTATCTTGATCAGAAACTTCCAACCGTTTCCTCATCGCAAAACAGAAAAATAATTATCAAAATACATAATAAACTGGTCATCACAAGTTACAGAAAAGAAGCAAAGAAGAAATTCCAAGGCAGCATCCAGGAGATCTGCTCACATAGCAAAGAAAGTGGAGAGAATTACATCAAATGCCTGCTGAGTTTTTCTAGTGGGTTAATTCTGAATGATACTAGAATTTCGAAATTAGGTTGCGCCGGCAGGTGTAATTATTACCAAGACTGATAGATTGTAAAGCACCGGCGTTCAAACCATCATTTAAATCTCTGGTAGAATTCATATTAAAAGACATATTAGGTGGTCTCTGTTAGACTGCTGTGAACTTTCCATTATATAAAGTAGTCTATAAAATATTTTTCAGTAGACTGTTTGCTGTCTTTAATTATACAGTGTGATATATAATCTATATCATTTGTAGTTCATTCTCTCCTGGGCAATCTTCCAGCAGTAAAATAATAAACCCGTTGTATGTTTTCAAGTCAATAAATAGCTCAAAAAATAAAATTAAAAAATCTTTCACTTTAAAGTTCCATTTCTTCTCTTTTGTTTGTGTTTCTTAAAAAGAAAGCTTTTCAGTCTGATAGAGATTAAATTAAAACCAAAATCAACAGTTTTAAGTCTATCAAATCTGGAAAATTCTCTGATATTATAAAATATGATTTTGGGGTTTGTGCTTAAAGCTGAAATTGTTTGGGTTCAAAGGACAGTGAATTCATTAAAGAAGCTACTAATAAAAATCATTCAGGCCTTTTATTTAGTTTTAGTATAAAAATTATTTGACATTTGCATTACAAGCTCTGACCTCCCTAGGGAAGGGAACGGTCATTTCTCTGTATATAGGGTATGCTCTCCGGAACACAGAAAGGTTATTGTGCAGGTAATCAATCACGCCAACAGCCCAGCCATCTTGTAAACATGGAGCAAAACTGTTCACTCCAGGCTCCCTTGTAGCTGTTTTTCGATTTCTGCAGTGTATAAATACATAAGTATAATCAATATTGTAATTAAATTCCCACCCTCTAATACTACTGCAATTCCTGGCAGATTAATTACTAAAGTACTGCACCTGAGAAGTATACAGGATTATGTTGATAGCTCCATACTTTTCAGGGCCATCAGAAAAACGCTGTCAATCAGAATGGACTAGTCGTGGCACTGTGATGGCTGGTTAGTGGCTCCCTTACAGCTGTCAGGTGTTTACAGCTAGTGTCATTTCACGTAGGTGCTAGGACTGATCACAATAACATTCCGATAATGATAATATTAATAATAATGGAAAAACATGAAACAGCCCCCTGGCCCAGGCCGTGTGAGCAAGGTGGCCGTGCTCCTGCAGCCACCCATTCCTGCGGCTGTGATGGAGGGAGAAGCAGGGGAGGAAGAAGCGCTCCGCTCTGTGCCAGATAAAAAGCTTGCGCAAGTGGCAGTTCACCCTGATTTTTCAGGCAGTTTCTCAGTCAATAGTTCATGGTCCTAGCTCTGCTTGGCTTCCGTGAAGCTTTGTCAGGACATGCCTCACAGAAATGTCAGATTGTCTGCCAGGGTCAGTTTTTGGAGAAGCGAGTACTGTTTGCTAGCACACCAACACTATAGAGACAAAAAAGCCCACTCTTTCCAGTAATGTCTTCATGAATCTGAATGTAAACACAAAACCGTAATTACTTGAAAACAAAAATATTTGTGACACTATTCTAGGGTATTAGAGTAAAGAACAGTAAAAGCAATAAATACTTATTCTTCATGGAGGCAGTTGTTTTTGTTTAAGATAAATCTTGTTTGAAAAACTCAGGAAGAAAACTCCTTTTCAATCCTAGGTCTCAAAGTACCTAATAAAAAGAAAAATCACCATTTCTTATTTTACAAGTAGGTAAATAGAGGTGTAACGGACTTATTGAGATCCAACATACAACTGAGAAGAGGTGGGAATAGAACACATTTCCCAGATCTAGTAAATGCTTTTCCAAAACACAGAGCTCTCAGTTAAATAAAAAAAAAATATAACCTACAGAATACTGTTAGTCCTGTCTGTGTAAGTCTGTCCTAATCCTACGCCTTCTCGTGTCTCCTAGAGCCTACCCATAAGTGATAACAGCTATAGAACAACCTCAGCAGGTGAAACATATATGCTGAACCCAGGAATTTCTGCCGGTTTAAGTAGCTGCATTCTGTTTTCACAGAGCATGAGTGATTTGAAAGAACTGGGGATTCTTCTCGTGTTACATGAATTATTTACCATGGTGGTGCCACAGACTCAGCTCTTGAAGAGGAACTTCAACTTCTTCAGGTCACTGTCCTTAAGTTACTTTTATTTAAAATAAATAAATAAATAAAAGAACCTAGACAATGAATATAAGTTTATTTCACTAAAAGTTCCATTAATGTCAACGGGACCATTGTGAAAATGCTGTAGATTTTCCAAAAAGGTGCAGAGATCACTGGGCTCCATTCAGTTCTAGGATGCACCTGCATCTCTAGGCATACGTAGGGCAATAAAGCCCCCGGTTACTAAAAATATGCAATATGTTGGAGCAGGAGAAGGCATGCAGTGGTTCAAAGCTACGCAAACACAGAATTTCCTCTTTCTCTCCTTCCTACACTAAGCTCAACTTTCTCATTCAACTCACAAGCAGCCTCCTCAGCTGAATAAATCAAAGAACAGCACAATCATGGGTAATTTTCCATCGACAAATTCAAAAAAGCAACTTGTGAATCAGAAAAACCTGTGTATGTACTGCTTGCTCTTTTTTGTACTACTCCTATACACACACTTATTTTCTATTCAGCATTACCACAAGCATTATTTTAAGAAGTGCCTTTGAAGTGACCCACGCGATACATCTAGAGAATAGAGGTGGATAGACTGACCGTCCAAAGAGGCGACAGCAAAGCTGGGCAGCTCTGCTTCCCCACGGATAATGAGCTCTGCATTGCTCCAGCAGGGTCACAGTGAAGGTTACGGCTGGTTGGCACCCAGCTGTGGTAGGCATTGAACATGTTGGCACTGTTAAGGCTGGAAAAGGCAGCTTCTCTTTCCTTTATTCCAGGAGATTCATATTCGTTAAATGTCTTGGATTATTTACCATGCTGATGTGGTCATTAGTAACATACCTTTTCACTGGTCAAAAACAAGACTGTACTTAGTTACAAAACCCAAAGAATCTCTCATGTAGGCAAACAGCATTTTTAAAAACTTCTCATTCTATAATAGTTTTTCTCAGTTGGCAGGAAAGAAACCACCCCATGAGTAACACCAGGAAAGAAACAAGAGGGTTCATCAAATGATGGACTATTACCATTTTTTTTTTCCACGTTAATGCCCAAATTGTACTAATTCATAAGGCCTCAGCATTCTGCAAAAGAAAACAGCTACAAAGAAAATGATCTGTCTTCTGCCATTCTTAGCCATTATCAGAGAGATCATGTTTCTCCCAATAAAATCAATAGAACATTCTCATTCATAAGCACTAACAAAGGAGTAGATTCTTCTAAAGGTATCCAAAAGAGCAGAGGAACAAAGAGAGCACACTTTTCATTACAGATGAGACAAATAAAACACACTCATGGCTGCAGCAGCATTCTAACTCTCATCTCACCTGTGGCAATTGCACCTCAGAATAACTCAATTCCCTTCAGAGAACTTTCTATAGTGTATGTCAATATAAATGAAATCAGAAACAGTGTGACATCGAACAACAAAACAGACTGGTGCCAACCACTTTGAATTACTTGTTTAAATTTACTTCTGGGAGTGTGATTTTGCATCATGTATAATCATTAAATAGTGTTTTACATATTATTTATATTTTTTTAAAACTGTTATTTAGCTTTATACCAAAAAAAACCACCAAAAAACAAAAAACAACAGAAGTAGGAATGCTATCTACCCAGGAAATGCCTCTAGAATTACTTCGAAAAATAATTTCTTATCTTTTCTCTATCACAAAAAAAGATACTTCATTTTAAAGGGAGTACATTCAGGTGATGAGTCACTGCATCAGCTGAGATTTTACAGTCCATGATTGAGTCATAAAGGAGAACAAAGCTGAGAACTGAGCCAGGGTAGCTGGTAGCTGAGCTGGGACAGAGGCGGCAGGCTACGGGTGGAAACAAACCAACACCGCACAAAGGATGAAAGAACAATGATCAAGGCCAAATAGAGACATTCAGCTCTGGCAGATCCAACCCTGTGAGACTGAACATAAGCTTTTCCTTTTTTTTAAATGATTCATTCTAATCTGGTATTGACAAAGATTTTTATGTCCCCTGAAGTTTCACCTGGAAAAACCTAATGCTCTTTCAAAATTATTGTTTCATATTACTTATCTCTGTATTTTTCAGGAAACACAGAAATTTTACTTCTTCAAAAGCTTCACATGGGCTTTGCATTGTCCCAGATTTCAACTTTCCCATCACTTGAACAAAGACCAAGGGCAACTGACTTTTTTTCTTGTCTGTTTAAGTGATGTTTTAAGAATTGAAAGTCTGTCTTCTTCTTGGGGCAGGGAGGGGGGGGTGTAAATTTTATATTTATGTCTTCTCAGCCATAGGCCTTCTCATTGCCCAATTTATTTTTCCACTTACTTCAAGCCATCAACCTATCTCTGCCATTAGCTCTGATTTATAATGCCTAGGAACATAATCCAATCATGAATCTTCCTGGGGAATGCTATACTGGCATGAGAAAAGAACCCTGTTTAGTCCTCTTCCTAGGGTAGAAAACATGAAGTTTCCAGAGTTTCCAAGAACATGAGAGGCTCTTTTGTCTGATATTCCCATTCCAATCCTTGCAATGCATCAGCTCGGCAGAGAGCAGGTCCATCGGGCACTCACAGGTAGGGAGGAAAGGGATTTCCTGTACGGCACAACTAAGATTTCAAAACACTCCCTTCCCACAACCGGATTTAGCAGAGACCTTTTAAACCTTTTCCCCAAAAGAGAAGAGAAAGACCAGTTTACCAAAATAACCAAAAGCTGAGATAGGGAGATGCAGAGTTCAAACTCGCAGCCTGAACCGGGCAGAGTGGGTCTCAGTTCTGCAAGTCAGGCGAGCAGCTCACTTGGGTCAATGTGAGGTCCCTGTGCAGCCACCCTTGCTCACATTTCCAACTTCAAATTAAGACATCTTACCATTTCCTGGCTTTTACTAGGAGCAAATAACTTTAACAAATCACCATTTTTCCACCCAAACACCTCTTGTTAAAATTCCACATCTCGCTTGTTGTCAGCCCATGCTTTTGTCACATACTTCATAGGATTCCTATGGGGTGGGATATTCCATCTTTTGTTTTAAAACAACGCAGAGAAAGGCTGGAAAGCATTTCTCCCACTGGACCTCAAAGCCTGCAAAATCAGGATTGAAAACAAAGAGAGCTGGATTTATTTATTCAGTCCATTTCACGATCTCACTCATGTTATTGCTTACTTTTTCTTGTCTTTATCGGTTGGCCACTTCTGCTGTAAATCGTCTAAACAGAGTGGAGGAGGGCTGTAAAATGATCTTAGGATTTATTACACTGCTTTTGCAGGATAAGGTTCTGCGATGCAGAATACAGAAGATTCCTATGGAAACACGAGCCCTCTTTGGTCATTTTGATCTTTTCAGCTAAAACTTTCTGAAGTCACATAAGTGACATCGGAGCCTAACCCCATTAGCTTTCAGTACAACTTGTGCCTAACCATTGATGTAGCTTTTGAAATGGGAGTTTAGAATAAATATATAGTCAATGCTACATAAAAAAAAATATCAAGTACAGTTCACTTAGAAGTTGTTAGAAAAGTTTTGCAATGTAGTTTTATAGCCAGGAGTCACTGTTTCAGTCTGAAAAATTTGGCAATTTTATATAGGAAGTGTCCTATATTCCTGTGCATTTTCACATTGTGTTCTCCTGAGTATCAATGAAAATTCATCTTGGAGACTGCAGTGCAATGGACAGCAAATTAATATGTACTGATACGCCACTTGTCATAAAAACTCTTGCCAACCATTCTCACACACCTCTATTGTTTTGTCTAATCAATAAAAAGACTTAGCTCTGACTTTTTCATGAAAATGGAAAAGAGCGAACACTTACCCATCTTGCAAGGCACAGTGCTCTTCTGAGAAATGTTTGGCAGATACTGCTTCTTACAGTAACACTTTGCTTTAATGGCACTTTAATGCTGAATTGACAGTGGAAGTCCCATAGAAACGTTCAAGGCATCCACATTAATGCTAAATAAAAGTCATTATGATTTTAGATGTATGCCAGGACAGAAATATCTAATCTGGCAGATTCCCTGTGAGCATGAGTGGGAGATGCTTGCTAACCTTTTGAAAAGGCTGTCAGCCTTTAGGTGCAATGATCTCTTACATGTACACAAAAGACCCCAACTCTCCTTACAGGCTGCTTCAGGTTCACTATTAAAATCAAAGTTTCTCTCAGGTCATCTCGGGGGTGAAGGGGCAGCAGACAGGCAGGCAACAGGAACATGATACATAAACAACGCTGGTGGTAACAGAGACATTTTGCCAAGGATGAGCTCTGTGAAGGCTCCTTCAATAGCCTCAGAGCAGATAGAGGAGATTTTGCTGTTGCAAACTAATTGTTTATCTTGAATGTGCAAGAGAGAAATACAGCATAAAATTTGCTGAGATTTGGGATGGGATTCAAACTTAATGAGTTTAAATCATTCATGGTTTGAATTCCTTACAGAAACCCTGAGTCAGTTCCTGGATTTATTCCCTGCTCCTGCCTGCCTCTGCTTTCTCCCCAAAATGAGACAGTCCTTCAGATTCCCTCCAGCTTCCACTGCAGGGAGGGGACATGTACCTTCCCAAGATAAATAGCAAATGTAACTCTACTTTCAGAGCCTTGCACATAGAAGAGATACATTAACATACTGGTAGGCTTATTACAGCAGGAAAAAATATAAAGAGCATTTCACAGATGGTGAACTAAACTACAAAGACCAAGACTAGAGCCACTAACTGGTTGTCTGCATTTTACATCTACCTGTATTTTCCTTTCCCTTCCCTCCACAAACACCAGCACATGCACAGAGAAGAAAATGGCTTCAGAAAGGACCAGACAAGCAGGTGGTTCTCTCATTTCATATTTTCTTCTCCCAAAGTCAAAGGTAGATTTTCAAGATGAGAAATTGTAAATGCCTGCATCAGGCAGAAGTGAGATCATGTAGCTATGCAAGGGAATTCTACCTTTGGAACAGAGATTAGGCTGGACCCAAAGCAGGAAAGTCAATTTTCCTTCCAAAACTTGTCCTTTAAATGCTTAATGTGATTAACCCCGACACCCATGTTTATATCCAATTGCACTTTTAATCTTACTCATCTCTTACTTTTTATTTAATAGTGCTTTGTCTTAAGCCAACCCTAAACAAAGCATCAGTCTTCTAAGTAAGCCATCTGTAAAAATCACCAGTGGAGAGCAGAAAAGCTCCAGGTGCTTGGAGCATATCAGCCTCATGTTTCAGCACAACTTCATGGGCAGATAATAGCCTGATGTGGGATTTCCTATCGTTTGCCTGCCCCATAAAGCTTCTCCACTGAGACTGCTGGACATTTATAGCTCAGATAAACATGAAAAAATAATCCCTACATTTCTTCCAGGCAAATTTCTGTACCGAGAAAGAGAAAACTACCCAGGCAAGGTGGACATACATAGCCCTCACTTCAGCAGTATTCAATACTATTTGACATCACTGGCTGCTATGAAAATATTGCCAGTTCTGAAGATCCGAGCACCTTAATTAAACCATTTCCATTTCAAATCATAAAGCTCAAAAGTAATTAATAAAAAGGATGTGGCAATCTCTTCAATAATATTTCATATTTATTGTTGGAGAAATAAGCCCCTAAAAAGGTTAAATGGGCTCCAAAGGTGCAACACAAAAAAATAAATTCTTATGCAAGTTCAAATTCAGTTATGGGCTATAGAGCAGGTTCCAGGCAACGTCTGTAAGGCCAGACGGCTTCCTCGCTTGCAATAACTACAGAGACAGTTTCTTCGTCTGCAAAAGAGATAATGGTGTTGACCTTCTTTGTGTGTTTCTGTGACATTTGATGAAAAAAACTCCATAATAAATAGACTTTCTTCTTTGGCTATAATCCTGTGAAGTTTCTATACAACAGAGCAACAAGAATATAATCTTTTTCTGTCCCAGCATACAGAGACTGTCCTTGAAAACAGAGCAAGGAATACAGAAAATAAAACATCTTACTAGAGAATTTAGATATTCTTTGTTAAACAACAAATAAGAACTGGGAAGCTAGCGATGAGGGCAGCTGTCACCACGACCAGAGCTGAACCATCTCCATTTCCCTGACCAAGCCTGAAAGTGAACAGCAGCTCATGACTCATAGCTTTAGCTCCCTATATACTTAGCAAATGCTTAAATTTTAAAATACACAGAAGAAGTTGGCTGTTCTTTCCTGCAACCACAGCAGCCCCCGGTAGGTAACATGAGATCTGTGCCTCTCACTGGACAGATTAAGGAGTAGAGGCTAGAATATCATTATCTTTCATTTCATGAGTAGAAAACCAGGGCAAAGATTATTAGAAACATTTCCCAAAAGCAAAGTGTGCGTCTCTGGGGCATATCCACTGCAGACCAGGACCTTAGATTTGCCTTCAGCACAGGCCCAGGACTAGAAACTTCTTCACAAAGACAGAAGAACTTGGTGTCAGGTATTTTATAACCTGCCTTTCTATAAATATTTTAAACATTTTCCTTTACTGGAAGGCACAAATGTCTTGCATCAGGGACTGACCATTGGAGTGCTGACTACTTCACAGACGTCACGACTAATTCCGTTTTTCTAAACAGACAACAGATATGGATTCAAAGGTTAGCAAACCTCTATTGTCGTTAAAAAGTTGAAGCCACAAAGCAAGTTAATTAGCCTAAGAAATAAATCATAAGGGTCATTTAAAATATACATGAAAAACTTCTAACTTATTTGCAACCACTCAGAGATAAGATCTGTCAGGTTGTCTTACTGACAGCACAGTCTTCCTTTGCCTTACTACTTAGGTGAAAAGTTGAAGAACCCAGTGATGGGACTAAAACAGCCTCTGTGCCCAAAGCACAGAGCAGCACTGACAGCAGCGGGACCCGTGCTCCCCCATGGCCCCGGTGGGGTGTGCTTTAGCTGTGAACTGTAAGGGATCAGCACTTCTAAAGCAGGGAGACTAACCCATTCTTCATGCCTCTCCCAAGCCACAGTATCCTTTTTCTGAGGCCGCCAGGAGTGGAGTCTTGCAAGTCACATTTTGTTATGCCCACCTAACATTTCTATTAGAAATGTAGGGCCTTTGGATACTGTAAGCCCAGATAAATTTCTCCTCTGAAAACTGCATGATTAATTTAACAGGAAACAATCCCCCCAAAAAAGTAGTTTATTTTTGCTGTGGCTTATTCCAGTCGATAGGATTTCTTCCTTCTATTTCAAATAGAGGGGGTCTAGGCTCCTAAGGAGAAAATTTATTTGCTAAAAACCTGACTTCTACAGCTTTTCAAGACTTGAAGAAAAAAAGCCAATAGCAGAGAAGATGGAGAGAAAAGGCAGGCAAGCAGGCAAGTTAGCATATTTGGAATACTACTATCCCAAAGCATAGTTCTTACATTACAGTATTGCACGAATCCCATCCAGCCTCAGTGGATTATTAGGCCAGAATTTGATAGCTTAATAGCAGAGATTAGAAAAACTCACATATGAAACAAGCAGTTGGAAAGTACAGAAATTCATATATAGTCATTCCTTTCTAACATTAGCTACATTCTTGTGGAAGGTAATGTTAAATCTGCCAGGAGAAGGTCAAGACCACACAAAGAAAATAAATCATGGCATTGCTATGTGGACCTGTCTAAAGGTTAAGGATCTAAAGGACAAGCAGATACTCTAAAATATAAACAGCCTCTAGGGGATAATTACTTAACCAACTCCATTTAAGCAGTCTTGAACAGATGGTTTAGTAGGTATATTGACTAGTGCTGTGTTTTTGAAACTATTTATTACCCACTAAGACTAGGAACAAATGATAGTGTAGACATGTAGCTGGTTATCTCTCTAATCCTGTATATCCCTGTAAGATCTACCAACCCAGAAATATATTCCCAGAAGTACCATCTCCCACAGGCAGTAACTACGTGAAGTAACAACAAATAACTTGCTGTAGGTATAAAGCCTGAACAGATTAAGCACAAAACAAGTTGTTTGGCGGAATTGTCTAGCTGCTGTAAATTATAGGGACTGCTGTACAGTTAAATGCACCTGAGATAATACTGAAGCTGCTGGAAGTGTATAAAAGACTCATCAAGTTTATGCCTGGCTGTGAATGCAGATCTCGTGTCTTGCTCAGCTATTGGCCTGAGCTTCTTCACAATACTTTTCCACTTCTTCCAGCAGCACACATACCAATGTGTTACATTTTACCTGAACTTCTTCCAGTTCATGCTAGGAATAGGCTTACACCAGTTTATGCAGGGTGAGCTTGACCATGGAGAACATGCAAGAAGGCCAAGCTCTCCCTGCTGACCCTGGGAAGGGGCCACAGAGACAAAATGGACTCTGGTCTGTGCAGAAGGCCAAGCCAGGTTTATGCATCACTGACTTCCCACCCTGTTAGGACAACGCTGAGTAGTAAATTGGGTTGTGCTCCTGTCCACAGTGTAACAAGCAATGATGCTTGAAATAAACCAGCATTTTAAACGGGGTGTGTGATACCTGCACTTGGTACAAGCTCAGAAGTTGTCAGCACAGAGGACTCTTACTGGGACAGTGACTTTTCCGCAGCGCTTTCAAAAAACCTGTACCAATATCTTGCAATTCAACCCTACAATATCTTTCTAGGATCAGGTCTTTTAGAATTACTAATTCTCATGAAATTCCTACCATATGCAGTTTTGCTCTCTTTTATCTGTGCTTCAGGTTTGCAAAACTACACTGCACCAAAGTTCACCCCTCCCCAGCACATCCATGAATGATACTTCACCTCCTGACACACAGCCAGCTTTCCCAAGGGAAAATTTTGATCCAATAATATCTGAGAGCTTGATATTTGGTCGGGACTTTTGGACATCTGGCCTGCACAAGGGTCTGCCCCAGACCTGAGAGCTCTACAGCGTGCACACAGATTGACTGCACACAGCGCACCTGAGCCTGTCCAGAAGCACTGGATTTACTGTGCGAGTGCAAGACAGATTCACATGAATGTCATCATCTGATATGTCCCAAAAGCATCATATTCACAGCACATGTGTTGACCATATGTGTTGTGTGACAGTGGGACCAGTGCTCCCTGGAAGGGTCAGGTCTACTACAAATGAGCTATACAGCACATGTACAGAAGTACCTGGACACAGCAGCCCCAGCCTTCCTCCTCACCCAGCCCTCACTCCAAGCTGCAAGCTAGCCAGGGAGATGTGCTAGTGATTGCTAAAAGAGCCATACTGTTGTCCTCTGTCACACAGAGAAATGATAGCAAGCTGCAGTCACTTAACCCCTGAGGCACTGGATCAGGTCACCAGAGAGTGAACCTCACTGTCATTTCATTTGCTCCGGGGACAAGGCTTGCTTCTCACTACAGCTTTTGCATTCACAACAGGCCCAGGCCTGCGAGTAACCCTCCGTGTTCCCCTGAACAAGGAGCAAGCAGCAGCACTTCTTAATAAAAGAGAAGTGGTAATCCTGGCCCTTTCCCAGTTACTTCACTTAATCAGGGGGATTGTTACACCTTGGCATGCCAAAGCATCACTGCGGGGGACGGGGGGGAACGAGCAGAACCTATGAGGGCAAAAAAAGAAAAAACAGCCAGAGGTTAGTTTGGATTACTGGGAGAAAATAATTCACAGCTGGAGAACGAAATAAATGTCTCCAAAACGCACCCATGTAATCAATGTAAGATGAAAAGATACATAGTTGATTTTGTTAAAGCTAGAGGAAACGGCACTGAGAAAGAAGATCTCATTGAGTATTTGGGTTCCTTGGCTTTAGGCAAGTACTAAGAACAAAATATTCAAAACTCATGACTTAGGTCTCAAAGAGCATGGTCAGATACTCAGGACCCGAACTGAGAAACTGGGCTCCACATAGACTGCAATAAGTATCTTATACAGAGGGAATGTCACCATTCCTGCCTGTTTATCCCCTCACCCCATAAACAGACTTTCCTTTCTCTTTTCTAAGCCTATGCAAGAAAATGGTTGCTAAAAAAGAATTCATAACCCTGACAATTTGCACAATCTTCCACTAATCCTCCCTTCAGGGTGCCCACAATCCTTTAAAGCATGACAAACTGACAGAGAGAGCTCTTTTATAGTGGCTGGGCTCTATATCTTTATAAACTGGGTTCTTCTGTATGCAGCAGAAAACCTGGGAAGGCAGACACTGTACAAAGGAAGGTGGAAACAGGCATTTTAAGAGTGCTTAAGGGGCAATCAGATGAAAGGCAAAGATCTGGGTACAATAATAGCCCTGGGTATAGCACAAAAAAAAAGCTACTATGGCCTTGTTGGAAAAGAATCCCACATGCCTACTAATCTATCCACCAAGGGTTACATGACACTTGAAAAAAAAATTTTGGAAGGCACTCAAAGCGAAAAAACAGCTTACTAGAGAGCACAGCTCTGCCCTCATCACTTTTCTGCTGGTTTAGATGTTATTTGTAATACAGCCAAACTGATATACCCTTGACACGTGCAGAATGTTGCAGCTCCAGGCAGCTTTTGGTTAAGTGGGGTTAAGAAAATTGTGTGTGCGTGTGTGTGTGTAAATTCGTTCTTCCCATCTCTCTCTTTTTTTTCTTTTAAGGTTTATCTCTGTTTTGATGATGCCACCCTGGCAGCTTCCAAACTGCTACTGTGGGGAGAACACACAGCAACACGTCAGCCATTAACAAGCTCTTTCTAAGCTATAACCAGGCTAGATAAATTCTTCTACAGATTGGCAACATGTATGTCAAGTGCCCCATCTAAGGAACCACCTCTGACACATTTCCAATTACAAATTTTACAATTATTTTTTTACTGGTATTTTTGACTCAGACCTCAAGAACAAATGTTTTGCACAAATTAAACATTCTCTGTCATTTCCAACAGCACATTTGCAAGAAGAAAAAAAATATGCCCAAATCTGAAAGCTTTCTTTCCCACTCTCAATTTAAGATTAGGATTATCATGCACACACTTGGAGGACCAGAAACAAGATATATGTGAAACTCAGAAGCTGAATTGTACTACTAAATATGCAGTTTTTTCAAGTATTACCACATATAATAAAGTACAAAGTAGTACAAAAATCGTACAATTTAAGAATAAAATTGTTTCCAAATGGACTCGTATCTGAACCCTAATAACATTCCCAGTTTACATGATTACATATTTTATTACAATAGGCTTAAACAAAAAAAAATGAGGACACTGATGTCTGAAAATAGGACCTCTCGGTTAATAAAACAGTTTCCAAACCTATTCATTTAACTTGTCTTTTTTTGATTATCATGGCAATAAATTTTAAAGTATGTCAGTAAGCACACGTGCAGCACTCATGAGAAAGCAGGATTAAGGCAAACACCTAATGTTTAAGAAAAGAAAAAATCCTTTTCAAGATTATAATTCACAAGCTGTGCATACTAATGCTACTTCGTCCTTCTCGGCAATTAACCGAGATGAAAAGAGAGACTGACTAAACAAATAGACTTTGAAGCATCCTTTCATCTATTTTAGAAACTGTTGGGATCTTATTGCCATCACTTTGCTGTGTTTTATAGCTTCCTGAGATTCTTAAGTAAAATATCAATCTGCTTGGAGCAAGTCCTACAGGTATTTTTCAAATTAAAAATACCTGAAAGTTTATCATCCTTCTTATTCATACAGCTCTTGACAAATATGATTGGAAAAGATTGATGTTTTGTCTCTTTGTTTCCTCTATGTGAAGATGTTTTCTCCATGAGTCACTATATCAGTGCATCACTATTCCACTCTGAGGCAAGAAGGAACAGCTCAAGTCATCAGCTGGCCCCTTGTCCCAAACGGCTGGGGCTGGGAGAGGCATCCAAAACAGGGATCACCGGGGAGGAGCACACTGGGTAAAGTCACCTGGGAAATGCTACTGTGAGCCAAATCGATCCTGAGAGAAAACAGTACTACTATAGCACATTTTTTAAATGTTAACAACAACAACAAAGTAAAGTCACCTGCTTTGTGTTCCAAGATGAGCAGCAATTAAACTACCATAAATTAGACTAGCAGTAACCACTGTACCTGCACACACACAAAGATATGAGTAGATTAACCAAACGGTAAGGTATAAATACCCATCTCAATGGGAAAGCACACTACAGCTGCTGCTACCCACCCGAGAAAGTAATTAAAAACCTTAAAATGCATTGCTCCTATTTGCCTTTGTCCGGGAAACTTTCTGGTTGGGATTTGGGGAAAATTAACATTGCAATCCATGTAAGCAGTTAACAACAGAAAAAGGGGAAATAAAATTGTTCTTAAAAAAAAAAACCCTAACTCCCTTAACCTCTTCCCTGCTCTCGCAAAACGTAAGAAGACTTGAAATGAATCTTCAAGTTCATACTGTATGTGACTGAGAGAGAAGAAGGGAAAATAAAATAGAAAGAAAAGCCTCAATGGACTCTGACACTCTTCAGAAATTCAAAATCTCTGCAGTCTGCCCAGGGATGCCAAATGCATGTTACCAGTGTGACAGGTGACCCCCGTGCACCTCGGAGTGCACGGCAAAGCCCAGGTGAGAGCTGGGCAGGGCTGACACGGGGATTCAAAGCCGGGCACTGCTGAGCTGCTCCAGCAGAGCACTTTGGACAATTTAAGCAGTCCCATATTTAAATGCTCTGCAGAAAGAAGGCTTTTGTTTTGAAAGTTCCCGTCAGTGCTTTCTTTTAATAGGAAATCAATATATCATTTGTTTTCTAGAAAGTAGACACCTGTCCTTCAGGACTTGTGCAGCCAAGTTTAGCTCTAGTGGAAAATTGAGTAGTTTTGACCTAACTTCTTTTTCTGTGAATGTCACTTTCCTTGCCCTGGAGACAGGAGGTGAATGAAAAGCAAAGGGAATGAACATTATGGTATAAGTTACACCTCATACTAACTATGGCTGAATTATCAGCTCTTAATTTTTTTCAGTGATGCTGGAAAAGCAGAAATCCCAATGTGAGCTAAAAACTGATAAAAAGATAAGAAAATTGTGATCTCTTTCCCCATGTTTGGCTTTTAGATCAGCAGCAGGAGAAATAAGAAAGTTGGCAGGGCTGGTTGCCAAGAACCCTGCCCTGCAAGTAGGGACAAGTGAGGTTTGGCAAAGACTTGGTAATAGGAGGACCTTGGGGTCATCTTTTTCCTTAATAACAGGTCAGGTCACAAGAGAACCTTGACCCAGAAAAGAAAGGAGTGAAGTGTCTTACTCTTCCTCAGAGTAAGGTGAGGCATTCCTGGGGTTTCTAGAAAGAACTGGAACTGCAAGAAAATGGAAAGGAGACAAGGAGCACAGTCTGGCCTGTTCCCAGGTACACACAGCTGGGAATCACTTAAGGCAGATTGTACCATAAAAGCAGCCTGAAGAAAACAGCTTGAATCCCTCTTCTCTTCCTTCCTGAATTAAAGACGAAAACACGGTCATGTTGCAAGATGTTTATTTACAGCTGCTTGGAGTAGAATGCAAACAAACATCTCATAACAAGCTGCTTGATGGCTTTCCCGTTACATGTACAAAGCTTAGCACTGCTTCAGCAGGTATTCAGCAATGCTGCTGGAAGACCAAGTCACTGGGACAATATTCTGCATTAAATCTAATGGCATTTGCCCACCTTCATTCCTCCAACGGAAAACTAATATTGAAGAAGACTGAACATCTGATCTGCAAAATTAGTAAGAACTAAAATTAACAGTAAGTGATAAAAGAGGAACAATTTCAAAAGCTGCAGTTTGCATTCACACGGTACTAAAGTTGAAGGAGTGAAAAGACAACAACGGTTCCACAGACACACTTAGGAAATCCACTCTTAAAAGGAAAACACTGAAGATTAGATTCAAACACTGAGTAACTAACACTGAATTGCATACATGGAGTACTGGCTCACTCTTCAGTCACAAGCTATTTGCTTGCCTGATTTTTTTCTTTTATTATTGATACTATTGAAATTCATAAAGCAGGATATCCTGCTTTGGTATGACTTCTCCCTTTACATAAAAGCAAGTATGCCCTTCTATGACACCAGAATGTCTTTGAAGGGAGAAAATTCAGCTCTTTGATCAAGAATGACAGTCCCTACAGATGGGCAGAGGCTGTACAGACAGAACATCTCCCTTTGGTTCACTGACCACATCATGCCCCTTATGCAGCAGGTGTAAATATCTGCTGTTACTTGTGCTACTGTTCACAGCATGAAGCTCCCATTGCCGTACACTGTGCAGCCGATGGTGTTACAGCTGCTGTGAACTGCTCACAGTCCAGGTGCCAAGTAACTGACGTTTCCAAATGCCCTAAACCTTGGCACCTGAAGGTATCTGGGTTTCAGTATGAAGACACTGACTAAATTCCTTGTTTTGAAGAAACTTTTCTTACAATTAGAAAATGCTCAAGAGCAAGACATTTCACCGTTAGAAAGCATATCTGTTTGCTACACAGTTTGTGAGAATGTGTATCTTTGCCTCCTCCACAAAAGCACGATAGGGAAGGCCACTTGATGTTCACTTTTTGCAGCTTGGAGAAAGGGCAATGCATGGCAGCAAGGGGGAAGGGGTTTCATAGCACACACCAGACACCTGAAGGGGAGGCAGCAGCACAGATAGGTGACCCTGCCCCAGTTCTGCTGCTGGAGATGCTGCAGCATCCAGCCCAGCACCCACTGGTACCCGCTCAGAATGACAGGGGGTCTGCACGGAGCTGAGACAAGAGCCAGCGCAGCAGCTGGCCTGGATCTGCTCAGGGAGAGAGCAGACAAACTGAAACACCTTGCAGCATCACCTTCCTAAGAAGCCCAACCTGTGAACACAGGCACATTTAAGTATCACAAAGAAAGGAGGTTTAAACCATTAGGGTTAATTTCTGGAGCTGAAGTTGACAGATCTGTTGTGTTTATGTGGCTGTACCAGCAGGATTGCATCCATTTAGCCCAGTAATTTACGAGTCAAACTAGTTAGCTTGTGTAAACACAGATGCACCTAAACGGGATTGAAACAAGCTTGGATTTGTTTGCCAGAACAAGTTGAGGTATTTAAATGCACTGGCACTAATGATCCACACCAGTTTACCTGGATGAGTTTTTAAGCCAATTGTTAAACTAGCTTCATTTTCTTTTTTTTTTTTTTGCATACCTAGTATAAAATATACATTTCTTTACCTTTCTTATACAAGCCCTTCCATTACTCCTGGCAAAAACCTGATTAACATGCCAGGACTGCCATGTTTCTACAAGCTTTTTTTGTATGGTCTGACTGCAGCTCTTAAGTATTTAGCCTGGGTTCACCTTACTGCTGCCTTGCTCTCGGTTGTTAATTCCCAAAGTAATAATCCCTGACCCGAACTTGTTCCGATTTCTTTCTTGTTTTGCCTCAGGTTATTCACTTTCCACTGCTACATAACTTCTCATGGAATAATTTCCCCTCCCAAATGTCTTCAATAACACTGTCATACAATAATTCCAATGGAGAAGAAGAAAAAGGTGAAAGTGCCCTAGATGCCATACAGTTACATTCTAAATAATAAAGAATGATATTTTCACTATTCCAGAAAGCTGCCATTCAAGAGTATGACCCAATTTCCTTTTCAAATGGACAAATAGAATTCCCTTTGATCCTCAGAAGAGAGGATGGATCCAAACTGTCTTTGAGAATTTTAATCGTATCAGCAGTTCCCACAGAATGTGTTTGTTTTTTATATTGGGGACAGTTTATTTTTAATTTCGACAAAGACTATTGTAATTAAGACTCAGGGGACTCTGAACAGGCCCTTAAATACCTGCAAAGAACAACTTTTGGAAAAGGTCTGCCTTTAAAACTATTTCCTTATGCATACTGAAGAGGAAAAAATACCTAAAATCTTTTTTGTTAGTTGGTTTGAAAATCCTTAAAACAAACAAACAAAACCAAAAAAAGCCCCACCAAATCTGTAGAAAGCAAGTTGTTTAGATTTATGATATAAGTATCTTGTTACATCATCTCAAGTAGAATCACACTGCTTCAGACATGAGCTTTGAGCGACTGACTTCTATGGAAGTAATTTCATTTTTCCAGTAATTCAAATAATCCGTTTTATTTTTGTCTTTTTTTTAAAGGACTACTTCAAATAGAAATCAAAAGCAAGAACCCAGGAATGCTCCTTCCTGTCCTCTGCTCTACTGTGTACTGAAATAATCAAGTATTGTAAATTTGCAAGTATATCATTGAATCATAAAACCAGAATTCCCCACTGTATATGAAGAAATAGAGAGAGAAGCTTCCTACTGTTGCCTAATAAAAAAAAATTAAAAATAAAAAATAAACACACCACCAAACCACCTTCCAGAATTTAATAAGATAACAAAAGGAAGCAGGCAACTGTCTCCTATGGGGGGCGGCGGGGAGGGCGAAGTAGCAACGAAACAATTCTCAGGTCTTGTTTTTTGTGTACAAAGCCAGGAAAATCTCAGAGGAAATGACTTCCAGAGTCCCTAATAAGTGTTGATACATTTCTCTGGTGGGCAGCAGGATACAAATCCTTATTCTTTTTCTTTGTAGGTGAAGAGGTCGCTATCATGCACCCAAACAGCCTCTTCTTAAGCAGAATGCTAAGGAAAGACACTAAGATCTCAGGAGTGGTACTTTCCTTTCACGGTTAAATGAAAGTGGCTCCTGGAAGCAAGCCTCTTGTTAGGAGCAGGTTCAGATGTCTGTGTGCATAACAACTAGTTTCAGTCTGGTGCATTCGTTTACTGGGGAAGGAAAACACAAAGCAAAGGGTTCTTTCCCCAGAAAAACATGAAACAGAAAGTAAGACTATTTTTAAGGACCAATTTGTTGTTCCTGCTGCAACTTGTGAAGCCACAGCCTCTGATCAACATTGCCTGCAGCCTCCTGATGGGAAATGGAGTATCAGTAACGGAGAGGTGAGAGTAGGAGAGCACGCAGATTAAAGTGGAAGTTCCTTTGCTGCCCAAAATGCTAGAAAACAAAACAACAACAAAACAAATCGTTCCAAAAACTTTCTGATTTGTGGCAGACATTTAGCTCTGTATTTAGTGCATTTCTGCCTTCCAATTCATTCAAGAAAGCTTTAGGATCTGTCATGTTTCACCCAGCCTGAACAACGCTGAAGGAAAGATGCCTTTCATATGCCTGAACAAAGAGGCAAGAAAGCATTTGGTACCCCATGGCTCCCCTATAGAGCTCGTCTTCACCTCACAACAACCTCTCACTCTACAACTTCTCATCTCAGAGGTACTTGCAAAAGAATCCAGCCTTTGTTGGCATTTCTTGTTTCCTGCAGCTAACCATACCTGTACCTGTAATGCTTTGGCTGACACAGTTAGAGAGATGCTGAAAGAGAGTTGAGCAGATAAAAGCCAGGAATATATATCTTCTCTAATTTTTTAAAGACTTTTGGAACTTCTGTCAGAGCTGATACAGTGGATGTGAATTGAGAAAATAGTCTCTTAGGGGGTTCAGTCCTCTGCACAGGCAGCCACGTAAATGCAGACCAAAGAAACAATCCAAAGCTGATTAACCAAATAATCTGCAGCTTTGAACAAAGAATCTCTACATAAAGGTGCAACAGGAATGTCTAGTGAACTTCAAATACTTCTATCAGCAGCTTAACAAATGATTCGTCTGTTTTTACAGAACTTGATTTTTCCAGGTTTGGAGAAGGGACTAATTTTGGAAAAATCAAGACAGCTACAGAGGTTTTTCTGTGCAGGACCATTCAAGCCACCAGATTTGGGAATTAGTCTTCACATAGTTTTTCTGGAGAAGATTCATGGTCAGATGGGTTGTTTACAGACCCAGACAGAACAGCAATGCTAGAAATCATTCTGTTTTCAGAATGGTTGCATTTGCTTTAAGCAAAATGCAGGTTGAACAAGAATTTGTTGTGGTTTTTTTTTAATTCCCACCCAGGAAACCTAACAAGAAAATAGCCATGTCTATTATCTGATGAAAATGATTCCTTTATACACAGAATTAAAGTGGGAGTCATCCAGTAAATCTTGTCAGTTTTCATTTGGTCTGTTTCCAGAGGCTTAATAGATAGTAACTGCAGGGCAGAATTTACACCACATTTACTTATTTATTTTTCATACTAAAATCAAAGGCAGGGAGAGTAGAAAGAAGAATTAGAGGACTTCAGAACACTAGGTAATAGCCAGATAAGCAAATCCCTTTGCCTGTGACATGCCACTATCTGAATCGTAAATCTTCATCATTCTTAGCCATGAAAAAGATCCAAGCATGAGAGTAATATGAGGAAGCAAGACAATTTGTGTAATATCTCTTTAAACAGAAGATGACACTGTCAAATCAGGCTGTAAAATCTGGACTCAGCTACTGCTATGCATACATGCCAGCACATCACCACAGCATTTCAGTTCCTCAAGCTCCCACATCCATGAAGTGTCAAGGCCACAAGTTCTCAGGCATGCAACTGTCCAAGGCAGCATCTTCCTACCCACCCACACCAGATGATGTGGATTTTTGCTGCGCCTATTCTTTGCACCGTGGTGCACATTTAAACTTAGAGGCAGAGCTGACCCTGGCCCCCATTGAGCCTGCCTCCAGAGAAGGGGCTCACCAACAACTCAGTGGTCAGCAACAAGGCAGAGGAATAGAAAGAAGTGTTACTGGGACCACAGTAGCCCTGGCTAGTGGCTCTGAGCTGCTGACTGAGTTGCCAGCTGTGTTGGGAAACAAAGGGCAGGAGAGATGAGCATCACACTTCTGTCTTTGCCTCATCTTTCACTAGGGATGTCAGGCCTCTAGGATGCCCATTGGCATCTCCAGCCTCTGCACTGAGTCAGAGCTTTCCAGCTCTCAGCTCCCAAGCATAAATGGCATTTCCTTGTAACATTCTCCTTGGACTCAGGAACCTAAGACAAGTACAGACAGGAACCCCAGCCATCCTTCACAAGAACAGTTTGGCTTGTTGTTTTTTTGGATATTGCTGCATTATAAACAGGTCTTTCCAGGCAAGTCCTGTTCTATTCCAGACCTCATTGAGCCTATTGTCTGTGGTGTTTAATAAAAACTTTGGTTTATAAAGGCATGACCAAAATTATAGACCTTTGAAATGGTCTAAGAGACCAGTCCAAAGCTAAGGTGAGCAGAGCACTGCAGCCAACAAAGCACAGGCTCTTTCTGTGCTTACCCAAGAGTGCTGGGAATCAAGAAAGTGCACTTTACACATTTGCTGTGCCATGGGCCCAAATAGCAGCATAGTGTCTAGAACTCCAATAATTTTAGAGATCCCTTTTCTTTTTCCTGGCTTTTTCCACCCTCTTTTTCTTCTTCCTTGTAAAATCATCTCTTGTCCACAACTTCTTACATCAGATTTGCAGGAACAGAACACAACTGAAAACATAAGGCACAGAAAAAATGTGAACAAGTTTCAAGACCTTCTGTATGCAATATAGAACAAAATTAAGCGACTATGCCAAAATGCAAACTAAATCCCACCAGTTAATCACAACCAGGTAAAGTTTTTGTGATGTAATCAAAATAAAAAGATCAAACGAACAAACAAAAAAATCACAACATATGTAAACTTTGAAAGAGAAATGTGCACAGAATTTTTGATCCAGTTCTGTAGCTAACTCTTGTAGCCTGGATTTTGATTTATTCCACATTTTCTGGGAAACTTCAATGTTTACTTGATGGTATTGATATAATAGGCAAAATCAGACATAAGCCTTCCGGTCTGTTCTGCCATCACTCCCTTAAGAAACATGACTCGACTGTGGAACTCTAATGCCTGAGCTCATAGAAAAGAAGTCTAGGCAGGAGTTCAAGAGGTCTGCCAGTCAGTCTCTGTGTTTTATTATTACAGGATCAATTATTCCACCATCATTCTTGATGAACATTTTAGAACAGGTTAGACAGATCTCCTTTGGTGGGAATTCTACAATTTTTCAAAGTACTCTATTCCTGCCCTGCAGATGTTACACTGACACCAATGTCATTGCTACCAAATGGCACAAGTGCCAGAATGAAGAGCCATTTGACAAATATAAGTGCAGTTCTTGTTAAAAAGGCTCTTCATCTTACTATTTTAAGAGCATACTTCTTGCTTTGTTATGCATTTACGGCAAGACAGTTCCACTTTATCTGAACAATTCATCTGGTTCTCAAGTCAGATTGATAGTGTAAACTTGAAATAGTAATAAAAAAATGTGAGGAAGATGTCACTCTCACAGTGTTACTATAAAACCAACATCTTAAACAGCGTACTAAACTGATTCTGCAACCTTCTCTTGTGTAAGCAGTCCCAGTGAAAACAACTGAGGGAAGAATGTTGGTGTTATTAAATACTGGGTCATTACACAGCAGAGGACATGGTAACTGTGGTCTATCTGATCAGGAAGGTTAGACCGAATACATCTTCAAACATGCCTTTATAACATCCTTAAAAAAAATACATAAAAATAAAAAATCAGTGTCAGAAAACTGCACTTTAGTGTAACAGACTTTTCCTCTTTTTTTTCTTTTTTTTTAATAGAAGATATACAGCCACTTTGTTCTTTGCAGAACTGCTGTACATCTTTCTGACTGCTATAAAATAAAGCCCAGTTTTTGTTAGTTTGCTTATTACGGTTCTTTCCTCCCCACCTCCCCCTCCTTTTTTTTTTTTTTTTGCAGATTATTCAGAACATTTTAGCTTCAGGGAAACTGTTCTCATCATCTTTCTTTCCACGTGGAACTAGCTGAAAGATATTCATGAAAGATTCACTAGGGCCAATTTTCTATGAGTATAAGCAACAGCAACATCAATATTTCAATGTCTAGAAAATGTGGCTATTCTCTTGCCTTGAGTAGATTGTTAGAAATCATTGTATTTTAATGAATTCAAAATTTCTTGACAGATTCTGTAGGTACCATGCTTATGAAAATTCATGGGGGGACATTTTTTTCTAAACAACATTTGGGGACTACGAACCTGTTCCTGTTTTACAATATACTGATGGTGGTATAGGTGGAAATGTGACTGCTGATCTTTTCATCATGGTCCTTGTAGACTGCTAGTTTCCCAGACAGTTTCAGCTGTCACAGTTGCTTAGAGTCCACTGAGCTGTTTTTAGTTACTCATTCAAATATTCATAAGAACCGAGGGCTGCAGTTTGCTGTCTGGTAACAACTTCATTTTCTGCTCACACTGAGCTTGTCCTTGTGGGCCGCCTCTTCCCACTCACATTGGCTTTTTCGCAGCCACGTGACCCTTGAAGGATAATGGAGTTTCCCTGGGAGAAGGCGAAAGAGGCATGTTCTACCTTTTATCTTTGCTTGGCTGGACGATGAAAATAATTGCAGAAGACAGTTATGGATTGCTAAAGAGACATGTGAAATGATCAAACCTGTATCAAGCACTGGTTTCTGCTACTAGAGAAAGAACATGCTTTAATTATTTACCTTCTGGGACAGCTCACACCTTAGGATGGCCACATTTTTGTGCAAATATTTACTTAACAATATTGTACTTGAGCAGAGTAATGAAAATAGGTGTAATTTCATGTAATGTTCCTGGGAAAGACCAATGGACTGTGACATTTCCCTGCATGGGGGAAATCACTAGAGTGCAATGTTTCTATTATTTCATTAAAACTCTTGCTAAAGAACCCTTCAGGGCAGCACAATTTTGCATTTTTAGCTGAAAGAAATAGCTGAAGAAGAGGAACCCACAACTACTGCCAGTTAATAATAGTGTGTGGTAGGTTTTCAAAGAGAAAATACTACTTAAAACACATGAATGCCCAGACACACTACAATTAAAGCACTATTTACAGGAAGCTCAGCAACATTCTGCAGTCAGTGAGGGCGGCTTCCAGTGCCGGGTACTTATAGGTCAGGAGAGCGCATGAAGGAGGATGCTCAGGCACAGCCTGTGCCTGTCTGAGCCCATTGCTCCCCTCTCACTTCTTTGCGCGAGCTCCTTGCTAGGAAAAGCTCATGGGCAGCCCCAACGTTATCGGCTAAATGAGACAGAACACGTCCCTTCTACCTTCATCTGTCCATGCGATTGCAGCCCATAATATGAGTTTTATAGAGTTTTAAATGAATGTAACGGGTGTTGCCCTGAGAATCAGTTAAGTAAGTTATAGGGTTTATAGTGCTCAAGTTTTATGGAAAAAGGCTTAGTTTCTGTCAATACAACATACTAGATACATAGCACCTTAAAATGACCATTCTTTTAATTGCACTGTCACGACACTTTCTTTAAAGATTGTCTCCTTCAAGGCCTAGATTGAAAGTGTTTATTTACACTGCCTGTCCTCTTCCACTCCAGATTCAAAGAGGAAAAAAAAGGGGAAAGAAAAAAACCCACACCACACACACCACAGACAAACAAAACACAACCAGGACAACAAAACACACACCTCTGTCACAGGTTAAGCAAAAAAGATGACAGTTTCATAGCTAATGAATGATTAAACCATCTTTGGAAGAAAGCAGGGAGAGTAGAAAAAAAAAAGAACCCAATAACACCATTTGTTTATATTAGATCAACACCCACTACTGCAGACACTGTTAAGATAATGTCAGTGTTTCTATTATGATCCCATATTTCAAAGGCTTATAACTTGGCCATGAGAAGTCACTTTTAAAATTGAATCCAGAATATAGAGTGAATTTAGCTGCATTCTGTATATTATTGTCACCAGGTAGACACCAAAAATATGTAATGAAAGTACATAAATTTTAAGGGGGAAAAACAAAACAAAACAAAACTAATAACAACAACAAAATAAACAGCTACAGCTAAATCAAAGCTACATGTATTGATGAGCTATTGATGGACATCTAAGGCTCCAGTCACTCAGGTCCCCCTTGTGCCAGTGTCTTTAAAATAAAACAATGGATTAAAAAAAAAAAGAGATACATTTCTGTCCCGATTTTTTGTTTTGCTGTTGTTAAGTCATTACTATAGCTTTCATTCAAGAACAAGAAAAAAATCTCAACAAGCAAATCATGCAAGACCACTATAAAATACATGAAAACAAAGAGGAATAAGCACTGAAACAATCTCTGCTTCTGCAGCACCTGCAAGACCTACTCCTTTCTTTGTGGAGACACAGAGCAGGAACTGTCTGGTTGAGCGGGGTCTAGAGTATCAAACTTCATAGATTCTGACCTTCCATGAAACCTCTTCAGCTTGCTCCCCCCAATCTATTTTTCCTTCAAATATTTTTCCTTTCCAAGGCTTCCAAAGAGCAAAGGTTAATGAAGTAATCTATGACTGAATGCTAACATATGCAACGTATGTACAGAAAAATGCACATCCCATTTTTAACATTTTTCTGGAAACAACTATGGTCTCTTATAGCTGCAATTTTGAAAGAACGCAATTATAGTATAGAATTTCAGCTACCTTTGGGCTGAGGCCTCTGGAGACACACAAAGAATTAGCGTATTGTTGTGTGATACACTTGTGAAATCATGTTCCTCTAATATTCTCCTCTAAAGCTACAGTGCAGTCTCTCTCAGCTAAAAGTCATGTCTGTCTTCCCTTCTGTTTGTAAAAATATCTATTAACAGCCTAAAGGCTAATTTTCTGTTTCCAAAAATCAAAACTGTATAGCAGCTAAATTAGCATTAACTGAGATAAGAAAATAACTACTCTGCTAGTGACAAAAAGCGTAAGTTGAGAACCAAGCACTGAAGGTAACAGACATGGTGATGCTGGTCTACTGGAAAAGAATGAATCTGAGAGATGAGGGTTCTCCACCGACGTGCTTGCACACACCAGCCAGCTCCGACAGTCTTTGCTGAGCTGAGGTATGAGCTGAGAGAAAACATGAGGAAAGAGGCTGGACCCAAGTCAGCTGAACATATCTACATGACAGGCATATCTAATGTGCAAAACTGCATCTTCCATCATGATCTGACATAGCTTCTAGGGTGTTAAAAAATAAAAAAAATCAATGACCTTTTGCTGCTTTCCTTAATGTGAATAACAGTGTATCCAGCGATTAAGTTCACTGACAGAAAGAAAATCCAGGCGTTCCTCTCTTGTCTATGTAACCGACTTTATGAAGCTACATCAAGAATATATTTGTCCCAGAGAGGTCCAAGTCTAAGACAACTTGGGCTTACCATATTGCTAGGGCAAAACAAAGGTGGGCTGGAATCTGAGAGGCCAGATATATTGATCAGAATAGCCTGAACTCCAACCATGGAAGCTGGAAATCCACTTCACAGCCAAATTATTCCTGCTACCTGTTTTAGTTCAGCTAAGCTTTAGCTCAGGATGTTTCTTCAAGCTTTTATGAACAGCACTGATACTTATGCTGTCTAACAAAGCTAAGTCAATTACTACCATTTGACTAATAAAACTTCAAGTCAGTTCCTTAACATGGTTTTCGGTACAATGAATTGCAAAGTAACTTTAGAAATTTTTCTTTATCATACCAAAACACATGACTATTACAAGCAGTTAGTCAACTGCCAAGGAGAAGAGACTTGACTGCTAAAGATACCGTACATGTTACAAAACTCCAGAAGAGTGAAACCAACATCTAACAAAAAGAGTTAAGAAAAAAAAATGAAATAAAAATAATTACACTTCCATTGAGCAGTAGCACTGATCTTGCTAACACTTTGCCATGCCTAAGCCTGAGAGAGCTGAGAATAAAGCCTGGGATTCAGACTAAGGCACAGCTGCTGTACTTAAGCCAAATGCCAGTACACCAGTGCTTTGCAGGGCACAGCTGCCTCTGCTTGCTAGAGATGAGGTGAGCTTTCTATTTTGCTCGGTTCCCTGTGCATCAAGCCTTCAGAAATTCTCCAAATCTGTTCCCCATTCCTCCAAATTATCAAGTGTTGCAAGTTAGATGCTGAATTCAAAACCATATTATTTATGTAGATTCTGCCAACCAGTTTTAGCCAGACCCTGGTTTGGTCAGAGCTCCTCTTTACACTAGAAGAGCAAGTTTACAAGCTTTAAGGAAATTTTCAACAAACCTGACAGCTATGTTTGTTTAAGCCTGAAGATTTGTGGGTAAACTCTAGCATGTATCTTCTAAGCGAAGTCTTCTATATTCTGAGGCAAGACTATCTGAAAATTCATTTCAGATTTCTGAGTTGCAAGACCATAAAACACTCAGGTACCCACTGCCCAAAACACCACACTAGCAAAATTCTATCACTTTTCCACCGCTTCTGTCCTGTAGTCACTCCTATAGTCTGAACTCATGCAGAACCCAAAGCTCTTCCTCCCTTCAAGTCTACATTTTTCCATATAAACAAAGAATTCCCCTTTCACTCATTTTTCAGGACATACTCTCCTCCATACTTGCATGAGATCCCAGATAAACCCTGAGCAGTCTAATCAAACAACTCTATAATTCATGTTTTACATAGTAAAACAGCCTTATCATATTTTCAACAGTCACCTGCAAGACCCACTATATTAAGAAGCAGAAAATTGCTCTCCCTTCACTCACCCAACTATGGCACAACATCTGTATTACATCCAAGTTTCTTCCTGTACCCCCTTCCTTCACCCCTGACAGAATTATTTTATTAACAGTAGCCCAGAAAATGCCTTGTTGCTCTTTTCTACTGTTTTTAAAATAAGAAATGCAAAATTATGCATTGGCAAAATCCCTAAAAAAATAAGTATTTGTATGCAAATGTAAGACTCTTGGAAATTTCATTGATAAAAATCTTCATAGGGAAGGCAGTGTCAGAGAATGTATATATTGTAAGCAAAACAAAAGAGCTTTGCATTTTTTTTTTGTTTTTTTCTAAACTATAGACATGTAGGTAAAATAATTATCAAAATTTCCTTGCTAGCAAGGATTTAACTTTAAGAACTTAATCACAGTAGCTACATTTGGTTTTTTTCTGTACACTTGGTCCTGAACCGCAACATTTTATCACCACAGTATTACTGTGTTTAAAAATCAATCAATTGATCAATAAAATCATACTTGCAATATGTAGAATCTTCCTAGAAATACTATATAGGTCAGACTGCAACCCTTTCGCTCCCAGCACACAAGCTGGCCCATGGCAGGCACTGTGCAATGGGCACCCACAGCCATGGGACAGGTGCACATGGGCTGACCTGCGCTTGCACCTCACTGTCTTTACAGGTATGGGAATCGACACCTGGAACAGAACACGCCACATGTCCCTGCACACCCTTGCTCCCCATGCTGGCAGCACAGGCACACAGCCACACACCACTGTCAGCAATGTCAGACAATTCTAACAAAAATAAAATAATAAAATAAAATAAAATAAAATAAAATAAAATAAAATACACACATAACAGGGAAAAAAAACCCACCATGCCCAGACAACACACCACCTCACCAGCATCTCTGAACAACCATTAAAACCACATTTATAATAAATACAGTTGAATCCATTCCTGTAGAGGAAGCACCTTGTGCAGAAACAAGGCATTTTCCAGCACCACCAGTAAATCCTCCAGCACTACCTAAACCCAGCACAGCTGCCAAACATTTCCCTTCTCCTTTATAGAGTTTTCCAGAAAGAGACGAAGCGTTTTCAGCCAGACAGCCCTAACCAGAATACGGGTTCCCCTGCTCCCTCTTAGTGTATCCTACAGCTGGCCTCACACTTAAACACCCTTTTCCAAGAGAGACGACTCTTTCAGTACATGTTTGTTTTCCTAAGAATTTTACTGCTCGCTGAAACCCAGCGGCTGGAAAGCTGTTCATCTCCCAGTGCTGGTTCTGGGGCCGGCAGGCGCGGTGCCGGCGGTACCGGTGATGCCGGCGGTACCGGTGATGCCGGCGGTACCGGTGATGCCGGCGGTACCGGTGATGCCGGCGGTACCGGTGATGCGCGGCCGCCCCCTGGCGCCGGTCCGAGGAGGTGCAGCCCCCCGCCCCCCGCGCCCCGCGCCCTGGCTGAGCAGTTCAACGTGCTAGGAAAGCAAAACAGCTCCAGACAGACACTGCCCTTTGAAATGCCAGGCTGTCGCGGGGATAGCTGCGTAGATAATTACTTGAAGCGTTTTAAGCTTTTCCCCTAAAAAAGGGGAAGGAGGGAGGGGCAAATGGGAAGAACAGCACAAAAGACTCCACAGAACGTCTCTTTCCTGTGTTTCTATTCATTTAGAGACTGAATTTCAAAATAACATGGGAAAGCAAACTTCTGAGAACTTTACCTCCTCACCATGCAACAATTTCAGATATTTCAAACCACAACCAGAAAGCAGCCTTCCACCTTGTGCACCCTGCTGTGTCAAAAAATCCCCCAAATCTACATTAAGCAGCCTCTTCTTGCATTTCCCCATTAATAATTGCTAATCTCTCAAAAGATGTGATTAGCATATATTGAATTTTATAGCACTTTGATTAAGACAGATTTCTTTTTTTTTTTTTAATAATAAAATCAGTAGTCAGAACACTGACTGCAAGATGGAGCAGCCTAACCGGAATGACACCTTATTCCTCGGGGAGGAGAAGCATCCCTTTGGGACTCTCACTTGCACATTCTCCAGAGCAGCCCCTCTGCAGTGCTGTTACAATAGGGAGCACATGCTACTCTCCTCATCTGCTGCACTCCCTGAATACACACTTTATGAACCCTAGTTCTAATCAACACCTCAAAGACCTGCACAAAATAAAACTCTTGACTAAATGGTTACACAAATCTCTGATTTACCTCTAAACCAAGCACAAACAACTCCCAATCTTGATAAAGTTTGTTAAAACCACCTTTGAGGGCTGCTAATCAATCTGTCCCTGTCATTCACTAGCTGCAATTAATTTCCTGCAACATGCAGCTGACATGCAAATTAATTTAGCCCTGGCACTACATTTCCCTCCCTGCCATCAGATGCACCCAGGGCTCAGCCTGCTGGGCTGCCCAGCCAAGGGGAACACCCGGGGCACCACTGTCAGCCCAGGCTGGAGGAGGCGATGACTGGAAACTAAGCAAGAGGGTCCCTGTCCAAAAAGGACAAACCAAACCCCTATTAATATTCTGCAGGGAATTTTTCCTCTATTAGAAAGAAGGTTTCAAGGAGATCGATCACTTTTGTGGTTTTCAAGCAAACTCTATTCTTGCCCTCATTTTTGAAAGGCTGTGAGTTATGTAAATAATTTTTAACAAGAAGGAAGAAAAGCAGGGTTCCACTCCTGCTCCTCTTTTTTTTTTTTTAATAAAAAACAACCCCCTCTGATAGAAGGCACATCTTGACCTCAGCAAGAGAATCTCTCGCCTCCCATACTCAGCATGGGAACTCAGCTTTTTCCCCATTTCAAAGGATCAACAGAGTTACAAAGAAGAAAACCTCAAATTACCTTTGCGATGAGTTTTGTTATTCTAGGGGATGTTTTCCAGTGGCAAAACACTACAGGTTGCTCAGATTTGATGGGCTGAGGTGAGAGAAGGGCAGCTATACAGATAAAGAGATGTTTGCTCTGAAACAGCAGTGATCCAGGTTTCTAGAGCAGTCTCATTATTAGCACAAGAAGCAAAGAGGATTTATTTAAAATTACCTGACAATTTGTTCTGAGGTTTGATCTTCCGTACTTCAGTAAAATCCACTTATTTTAGGCCCATTTTAAGCTGATTCCACACAGACTAATAAGAGGCTTTCATTCCCTTCATTTTATACATTTTTTGATTACACTGTTGCTTTGTTTCTGTGTCTAGTGAACTGAGTCTCATCTGAATAGCTTAAAGAAACCTGACAATAAGAGAAAATTTGCCCTTAAGTCACTCTAAATACACTTTTTAAAGAGTTGGTCCTCAAAGCAGAAATTCCTTTCACAAAGGATACTAGAAGACATCAGTGTCTCCAGCTGCAAGAGATACATCCATGTTTTTCACTCTGCAGCATTAAAAGGCAATAGACCCACCAAGAAAAACAGCTAAACTCTTTCAAAAGCCTTCCTTCCAACTCATAATTGCATTTGAGCAAACCTGCAGCAATGAAGCACTTACTTAAGGAGCCTTCTTGTTTTGTCACTACTCCAAGGAGCAAAGACAGTGGCAGGGACACAGCTGTTGGGCCAGCGAGCCTCTGTCCTGGGCTGATCTCAATAGCCAAGCATGGACCCTTCTGCACAGCAGAGCACGGGGTCCTGGGGGGCTGCACCATGGCTCTCCCGTCCCTCCATGTCCTGCCAGCAAGGCTGCCATGGGGAACAGCACCCTCCCTTTCAGGGCAGGACAGCCTGGTGAGGGGCTGGTAAGGGGAATCTTCATCACACTGATCCCTTACCAGTGAAGAATTTGCCAGGGAAACCAGGTTAAACTGAATTAGAGGGACCTGCTCTGAGAATCAGATACAGATCTGATACTGCCTTCCTCTGAAAAGGTTTCCCTCCTCTACTGTGCACTCAAATATAAGAGATATGTCCAGTCCTCCTTGCCTTGTGCAGATCTGGCAGGTCAGCCTTCAACTCCAGCCCAGCCTCATTTAAGTCTCAGCTCTTTTTCCCCTCATTCCCTCTTTTCCTGTATTTAAAACAGAGGCAGGAATGCTCCATTCAAGGAGGAGTTAACATTTGTAAAGTGCTTCAGGATGCTCAGACCGTAAGGGTTACAAAGGACAAAATTTCATTTTATTCTCCCTGTATTCATTTGATCTCTGTGTACATTTGTTATCCTTGAAGTGACAGAATATCTCCCATGCAAAAAGTTATTTGGGGAGACCAGGATGATACAGGATTTTAATCAAAACATCTATGATTCTAAGAAAAGGTTCCACTCTGGGAAAGTCTTTGGTACATCAGCAACAGCAAAAGGAATGAATAGGAGTGAAGAGCAGCACTATTAGGGGACATCTAATTAAAAATAAAAATCTTGAAAAATGGACTCTTGTTACTGGTCTTCTTACCATAGGAGATGGGTCTTTCCAGCAGCATTGCCTAGGCAGATGAGATTCCATTTGTTTGTCATACAAAAGACATTCAGCACAAGATAGTACTATGAAAAGAGCCTTAGACAGCTTTGCTTCAGTATCTCTATGCCATTCATCAAGTATTTTACCACTATTGCCATCTATGCCAGCCATCTGAAGCCCTTACCCAGGTCACAAATTCACTTCTGCAAAAGACCAGCTCGGTCTTCATCATAAAACATTTCATCAGCTGAATATTTCAAGGTTTTCATTACCATCATAAGGAAGCATTAATAGTGATAAAATAATCAGTCAGCAAAAATTCTATTACTTCTCTCTTAGTGAATGTGATCATTACATCCTCACTCGAAAGTTTCTCATTTCCTGAGGGATCAGAACAACTATTAGCTAAAAAGCACAGAGAAGGTACAACTGACACCCATTAAATGCATAATCCCATTGCCATAGAGAAACCCCACTGAAATTGCACCCTGAATATCTGTTTCAGGTAGGTGGTTCAAAGCCTTTTGCTTTTATTCAGATTAAGAACAAAAAATGTAGCAAAGATGTCGCTGTATAACACAACCCTTCTCTTCTGCTTTCTCTTGTATTTTGTCTTTCTGTGCACTGAAAAATCTATTCTTTAAACTGGATTAGTTAAAATGCACAGTATTCTTTTAAAATGGATCTCCATATTTCTCTCTATGGATTACTTTGAGGCACAGCATGACTATTCTTTTAAACAGGTTCACTCTCTTCACAGGTGTTCATTAAAGTGTGCTCAACTCTAATCCCCTTAGCACTGAAGTATGCAGCTTTTAAAAAGGACCTGTGCTAAACCAGCATTGCCAAACTCTCCAATGCTGTAAAATGCAGACTTTCAAAAAAATAATTTCTTCAGCGTCTTAAAGACCACACATGCTCATCCCGGAACAAATACTGACCTACTTAGTTAACCTGCTTTTAAAATGGCATTTTATCTCTGAAGTTCAGAGAATAGAAACAGCCACACCAGAACACAGTCAATTTGTGTATCTCTAGTTGTCAGTGAGAACACACATTGGAAAACCCACCACCCTATAAATAATAGAAGTGATTCTCTCAGCAGCTTGCTTACTGAAAAACTGACCTCATGGAGGAGAAAGCTTGAATAAACAACCAGCTTTTTAGGTGCTTTCCTTCGCAAAACAGTCATGGAGCATTTATAAGAATGCAGTTTCTCATCTACCACCCTTCACAAACTGTCCTAGATTTGGTCCAGACTAAGTAGCATTAGGCTAGGTCGACATCAGAAGGTACTTTGGCACAACAGTAACAGATCAGTAGGTGAAAATGCTTGGTGCTTGGCCACCTGACGTTTCCACTGTATGTATCTCAGATTTACTTATGATTAGATTTAGTCTGGCCCCTGGACTAAATGCCCTCGGTGCTCATGTGGTTTGATTCTTTCACCTCTTGAGTCTCCTTCTCTGGAGCAGCAACACACACATTACATTCTGGCAGTTTTTCTCACGGCTGTGCTGCCAATGGACAGCCAGAGACTTTGGGCTCAAGAGACAAGCTCAAACTGATGGAACTGCAGATGCAGCATTACCAATAAGGGCTTAAAAACTTTCAGCTTGGGGGAAACACTGAAGCCTCTACTGTGAGCTCAGCCATTGAATGATTAATACCTCCCCAAGACAGCTATTATCAAAGGACCCCAAAAGTAGAAAGCTAAAAACACCTCTTGCCCAGTTTTGCTCAGATATTACAACTTTTTGCAATACAGGCATTTTTATTGACAGAAAATAGTGAAAAGTCAGACAACACTTTGGAAAGTTTCCCTTCTTTCGCAACTGTTCAAACATCTCCCGCGTGTGCCAGTTTACTCAGGCTGGCAGTCTGAAACACGGCAGGAGGCACCTGCTACATGTGCCAGTGCAATTCTGCACTGCAAATTCATTTTATAATTCAATAAACATTCATAGATCTTAGTGAAGTGCATTCCCTGTAGGCAGCAGCAGGAGGCATCCACCACCAGCTTTCAAAACAACCCTTTGTAGTGCACAGGCAGTGTTGAAGCCCTTTAAAACTGAACTTGTCTCACTTCAAGTTCTCACACCTTTCTTTGAATATTTCAAAGCACTTTGCAAACATGAAATAAATTTCATCTTATTTAGGGGAAGTATTAAAGTCCACTTTTGCAGAGAGGCTGCTAATCTTGTCGCATTCCCAAAATAGAAGGCTAAAAGGTTAATTTTTTCTAAGTATTGCATATTACTACAGGCCAAGAAAAGGTTACTATCTTGTTTCTGAAGCAGAGTGTTGTGCTCTGTTATTTCATGAAAAACAAGCAATTGACATTTCTTAAATCCATGTATTTCATTGACATTTTGATGAACTGACTTAACCTTATACTGAATTGTGACTCCTGAACTTTAAGTCACATAAAGCAACAATTTTCTTCACAATCAGTTAACTTCCTAACACAAACTGCCTCTTGCCCAGTGCACCCTGTCATGCTTCTCTCAATAAACTCAGGGAAATCAGTGCCTTTCTTGCCATCAGCCTTCATTTTCCTTCATGCACTGAAAAATACAATGTCAATGTTTCCATAAGACAATGTCTACAAGGTAAACACATAATTGTGGATACAGTCAACAAAACCTTTTGTATTAGATCAGATTAACTTAAAAATAGAAGAACTCACAGAACATCACAACCTCTATGAAAACAACCCAAGGTAAATACTTCTTTTCACTCAACAGAAATGTTTGCAAAAACATACAGAGAAAATATTGACTTTGACAAAGACAGCTTTCCAGAATAAAGTGCACAACTGTACCTGCTAACCGATAGCTTACATCATAAGAATGCAGCAAGGACTTTTATTGTATTAAGAATTTTCCTAACAAGGTTGTGCTTTTGTACTGTAACCCTCAATAGTCTGCTTTTTTTAATCTGATTGCTGAAATTAAAGTGTGAAACCATAATTCCAACCAGGAAAGATGTATAAAATTAAAATGCCTGTTCCACAACACTGCTAGTTCACAGAGCTCACTCTTATTAGCTTCCTTCACTATTTTGCAGGCTGTAGAAATGCAGAAACATATTAGGATTCTTGATGTTAAGCCAAAATCCCCAATCCAGGGTGGAAGAGGAATGATCAGCTCTTTGATGCATCAAGGCTCACATCTTTTCTAACTTTAAAATGAGCACATTGTTTTTGCTTCTCAAAAATGATACTAATTCTAATTCAATTTAAAGCAATCCAGATTTTAATTGGAAAAGTAGGAAGGAAAAAGATCTCTCCATAATGATACAGGTTAAAAAAAAATCCAACACACACTAGTACAGAAGAAAAATACCCCAAATCATATATGTTGATAGGCCTCTAATTTCTAATAGACATTGATCCAAAAACTTGGCCTAAGTCTAAAATAATAAGCATGGATCTATTATAAATGTGCCAATAACTTTCTCCAGATAAACGTGTTTCTAATTACAAAAAGTATTTGAGTCACTGCAGGATTTATTTTTTGCACCAATTAGTTTGAAAACCAAAAAGTATCTGCATTTTGTTTCTCATCTCATTAACACAGGGTTATTAATAGTTGCAACGTATGCTGGTATTTAAAATATGTAAGATGATTGAAATGCACAAGCTTAAGCAAGACAAAATACCAAGACTATGTCCTTTCACGTGGAATTTTGTTCCTGTAGGTACTCCTTGAAATTATATCACTTCTTAACATCTTACTGAACAGCAAATTAAACCATAACTCCACCGTCAACATAAATTAAATCAATTTAACTTTGTGGTCTCTTAAAACATAAAATATCAATTTGAAAATATCTAAGAAAGCAAAAGTCGTGGATTCTGATGGTCTTGTGTTTAGAACCACAGGCAACAGAAAAGTGCCTTTATATGTATTCATTCAGTAGTTAAACACTAAACTATGATTATTGAGCAATTTTTTTCTTGTTTTGCAATGAAGGTGAAAAAAAAAGCCAACACATTCTTTAGTAGGACCAGACAAAAATACTACATATGCTTTATTCACAGAGTGAGTGCAAGTCTTGTACAGTGCTCAAATTCTATATGCACCTTCAAATTAAGGGTTAGATTAGACTTCAATGGGTTTTTGACTCTATAAGGTCCTTCTGTCAGAACACAAATTTTATGATGATAGTAAGGTATGATCTCAAGTCTGTTCAAAGAGAGCATCTGCAGAGGGTCTTAATCAGATCTCAGCATAAACCAATATTTTACCTCATAGGTTAACTTAAGAACATATTTTACTTAAACAGACAGAAAACGGGTGGTTCTGTGTTCACATAACACAGTCAAGTGGGACCCATCTCCTCCCCAAATCTACAATACATATTTATCGGGTAAAATAAGGGTAACACACCATTGTGACTATTGATTTAGTTGGCTGAAATGTCCCTTCACTAAGGAATTTTCAGATTCCTTTCGGAGTTCACCACAGTCAGGTGTGCCACCAGAGTCTGCAGTTCTTAAGCAGCTTTCTGTACACTATAGAGGGCAGAGTTAACAGAAAGCATCCTTCACAAAGCAGCACATTCGTTCCACACTGGTGTGGTGCTGCACGTTAATCTCTGCTCCTCAGCAAAGAGCCAGCTCTGACATCTGACTAAGTTTGCCTAGGACATCCTTCTACAAATTGTTTCATGAATTCTTACAAAGGACATTTACCTTTCCACACTAGTATGACAAAATCAGACCAGTCAACATTTAGCAGATGTAGTTATAGTTTTCCTAAGGAAACTGAATTCCCTATAATCCATATTCACTCTATGATATGCCCTTATCCTCTCCTTTCCCCTAGCCTTTTCCCCATGGTCTACAGAAGGTTATAAGGTTACACTGACTGTAAGCCAATATATTACCAATATACAGCTTCTGTGGTTTCTGCACTGGTTTTGCTTCTCCACACTTCTGACACATGGCAAACCAAGCAGCTTCCTTGAAGTTTATTCTATGGATATATAATGGTTTCAAGAGGCAGCCAAAGAGCCTGGAACTAATCCCAAGCCAGATACCTTCAGATTTTCTACGGATTGCTTTTCTAATTACGGTGAGAAGTAAACATTTTCCTCCTGGCGCTTTCCCACCAGACACTAAGACACAGAACTGCTAATGCTAATGTCACCATTCACTAATTCCACATACTCTCTCATCCTTGAAATGAGAAATAAAATTATCACATACCCTTCTTAGTATAAGCCAGGTCTGTGCTCCTTCTGATACAACAAATAGCTTTGCTCATTAGCTTTCCCTGATTCTAAAGAATTATTGAAATTATTTATGAAAAAGTATTTGCTCCCCACACTACCTCCAATGCCATTAACGACAGTAGCCTTGCCACCTACCATATGCGGTACCAGAAGGTTCAGAGAGTCCACCGATTTCTGTCTGAGCTGAACTGAGTTGCTTGAAGACCCTCTGTTCACCCTCCACCTCCTGAAGGCAAGTGAACGGGAAACTTATTTTCTACAAGAGAAGAAAGAGTCAGCCTTGCTGGTGAGTGGTGTCAACTCCAGCCAGGCCATGCAAACACAAATAAAAAGCTGCCTGTGCATGTGGGAAACCAGGACAGAGGGAAACTATTAGCCAACTCATTTCAGCAGAACATTTGTGCTGTTTTGGTGAGGATACTCTATACTCCCTGCAGCTGCTCAGACGTGCTCTCCCAGAGCTCTGGTTCTGCATGTTGCTTACCCGACAAGTCCAAACTCCTCATGCTACCTCCAGTAAGAGGGGAAGCCTGAGCAACCCCTGCCATCTTCTGCTTTTCCAGCTGTCAGTCAGCAGCAGGAATCCCCTCTCTACAGTTCTCTGTGGACTGGGATTTTGCACTGGGTTGACTCCCAGGAGCCTCCATCTCTGCTCTAAGCAGGAAGCGGGAAGCAGCTCTTCCTTGTGGATTCTTCTCTCAAAGATGCAGACATTTTTGAATTACATGTATTCCTATGCCATCAGAGCCTGCAGGGCAAAGCCTAAAATGATCAGAAAATGATTCCTCCATTCTCTGCATGGCCAGGAACACACTAGCTCCACACCAATCTCCTGCTTCACATGAACCAAGCTGCAATTTGACCAGCTCTGTTCTTTTAAAAGGAGAGGTTTGCTGATTTTAATCTGTTCCGTGCAACAAATTACTTGAAAGCAAATGCATCTGTTTCTAGATCAATCTGGAGGTTTTCTTGACTTGCCCTAAAAAATTAACAGACTCCTTTTCTGCCCCCCACCAACCAGACAGGGTCCCACACACGTTTACAATCTCACCCAAGAGCTCTAATCTTTCTAATTTACCTGACCTCTAACTCCTAATATCTGGCTTCACACACCTAACATCCCACACATGCAAAAGCATCACTCTTCCAGCAAACACCCTTTCAAAAAGGACAACTCCTAAAGTTTTAGAATGAGCACCAGGTAAGGGGCTTCAATGACCATTTCAGCCACTTCTTTTACTATTTGGGTACAAGTCATTAAAAACCTTAAAAAAAAAAAAAGATAGAGAGAAAGTGAGAAAAAGAGAAACAACACTACCAGTTACAAAGCATGTGTCCTCTCCATTAAAACCATATAGAATTTTCTCTGTAAGGGAAGTTTTAAACAGTACCCTAATTTCCTAAGTAGGACTGCTAGTAAGGTACGTAAACCCAGCTGTCTGACTTGATCAGCATAATAGTTCATCCTGATTGTTTGTCTTGATAAAGCCCACTCACACATGGAACAGGTGCTCAGATATTCTTTGATATGTTGCTGCAAATACTGCTGGAAAATGAGAGAGAATAAACTGATCTTCACACCTGCAGGAAGTAACAGGCTTAATGTACAGCAAAGGTGACTTAAGTTAGACATCAGGAAAAGCTTTACAGTGGTGAGGATAATCAACAGATCACCAAGAGACTGTGATGTCTCTGGCTTTAGAGGTTTTTCATTACAGCTTAGACAATATTAGACAAGGATGGGTCACCACTGCCAGTCCCATTTTCTACAATTCTGCATATCTGTATTCGGATACAGAAGCCACATTACCTCAATTTATCTAGTAGGCATTATGGAGTATCACCAAGTATGATATGAAGCATCATCAGATTAATACATGATAGTTCAGTAGTACTGAGTAGTCATGGGAAAAGTAGACTGATGCATTAGAATAAGGACAAGGCAAATGTGCCTTTATACATGGCTCATCACTCCACTAAACTCAGCTTAATTTCTGCTTGGGCTTCAAAATGCCCTCTGGCCCCACAGCAGGGTAAAGAAACACTGAATCTGAGACCGATGCGCTACTTATGGCTGTTATTTAGTAAGTGTTTCTCATTTTTATTCTTAACTTGTTTGTTCATATCAATTTATAGCCACCAACATAGAAGCACCAGTAAAATGCTTGGACCAAACTAAATCTTGTCCTGCAGTGAGCATTGCAGAGGCGTAAGTGAAAACTTACACTAAGTATAACTTTGGTCTTTGAATGTGACAGGTTTTCTTCTACTAGAACAGCTTAACTTCTGATTCCCCTGGAACTCTGTCTCTCTGCTGTTCCCTGCCCTGATGAAGAGGATATCTCTCATACAGAACTTTTAATCCCTGTCAACATTTGCAGGAATGAGATGACACTTTGCTTTTCTTTTCGCTTACTCCTATTAAAAACAAAAGGAAAAAAAATCTCATCTTGGCATGGCCCAGAGCTTCCAGTCACATGCTAGCAACTTGTTGAGACTGGCGGGAGGATTTAGCTTTTGCTAATCATTCAGAGATGGATTACCACCAAGTAGACAGCAAAAATCAAGTAGAAATAGTAAAATATCTCAGAGTCTCAACAAATATATCCCCTGAAATGCCCTCCATCAAATTTTTACCACCTTTGCTAGTCAAATAAGCTTAAATTCAAGTGATGACTGTCGGCTGAAATGTGCAGGATACATGACATTTCCCAGAATTACTCCATCCCTGACCACTAGAGAGCAGCCTTTCTCCAGCATATTAAGAACTGCACACGGCTTTTCCCTCTGCCTTCTGAAGGCAAAAGAAAATTAACCCCTATGATGAGAATTCAGTGTATTTCACAGATCAAAAAATATTCAGATGTGTGATCAGACTAAACTGAACTATAAATATGCTATGACATTTCTTATGGATACCAGCTGCTGATAGTTTGCACCCAGCCTTCAGAGAGTCACACATTTTTATTGTGGATTTTATCTTCTCATCTGGGTTATTTGTATTACTGCAGCACTTAAAACAGGCATGACTCCAAAGAGAACCTGAAATCAGTAGGGAGATGCTCATGTCTGTTTACAGCCTGCAACCTCACTCTTAAAGGGTTATGTAGTTAGTTTACAACAACACCAGGAATTAGACCAAAATGTCTTTAGCGCTAACCCTTTTCAATACTGTGTGTGTCGAGCCCACATAGCTTAGGCCTTGGAGTACTTAGGCTATGCACTGAAATAGCAGCACTGGAATCTAAAATTAATTTCCTACCTGCAGGATATCTAACCATCAGGAGCAAAGTTTCTTCCACAACCCCCACCAGTGCTTGGGCACATCTCTGACAAGGCCTTTTGTAAATCTGGGGGAGACTGTTGTATCATACTCTGCAGAGATGGCAGAAAAAGACACCCATTAGTCCCCCTCATAACAGCAGGTCTGTGACATGTCAAACCTGTCTCCTGAGCAATGCAGCAGGGTTTTCAGCTCATCTGCCAGAGCCCTCAGTCACCAGGGTGAAACACCACTGGTTCTGCTGCTAAAAATCTACTGGCAGCTTCATTGCATTTGGAATAGCTTTAGTAAATACCATTCAGTTCAAGACACAACTTTAAAAGGCACAGAATGGAAAGACATGTCCCTTACTTATCGTAATACACAGATGTTCTATCCCCAGGTGATAATATTTTTTAATATATCTGATGTGAGAGCCCGTTGAAATAAGATGTATAAATGTACGCTATGGCTATACATATGTATTTAAAGCAATATTTTCTATAGTTCTTCACACTTCAGCACTTAAAGAAAAGCCCTGGTGTTGATAAGAGTGCTTACTGACTTTTAAATTATGATCATTGCACACAATTCATCACCATGACCATCAGATAACCTACATTCAGGCAGCAGCAAAGCGTGGCGACACTAAGATAGAAGTAGAGATTTTTCAATAGCAAAACCACAGGTCTATCGCTTCAGTTCGAAGGGGAATTGTCAGATATAGACTTATTAGGGCTATTACTCTCTTTGGGGTTAGACAGCAACAGCAATTCCTTGAACCTCTGCCCTTGCATCTTGTCATTATTTCTATTTGTTCTCTTTTACAGGATTGAAATGTTCAGTACAGGGCAGCGTATTTTTGCTGAGTGCCTTTAAGTTGCCTAGCACAGGGGACTCAGGGGGTCCCTGAGTACAGTTGGAATACAAATCCTTAATTGTATATTTGATAGAAAGAGCACTAGCCAGCCCTACTTCACAAGCTTTTCATTACATTTTTCAGGTTAACTTATAATCATCTGTATTTAAAAATAAAACTTTCTACTCAAATGTTCATTTAAAAAATAAAAGAACCCATGAACATCACTAGCAGCTAAGTCATAGAGCAAGGCCAAATTTTGCCCATTTGGAAAGATATGTAACAAACCACATAGGATTTATTGTAGATTGCACCTGACAGCCTTTGTTTGCCAACAACAGCTCAGTTTAAATGAGCGATGTATTTAGAAGCTTCTCTCTTGAAAATAAATACAGCTAGCCTATTCTGCGATCCAGCTCCTTTCTTCTCCAGAAGACAATCCATGCTAAACCCATCTCACTCCAGGGGAGCATCCAGGACTGGCCCCAGCAAAGTCCCTGCCCACATCTGGCCAAAGGAAGAACCACTGACTGCATGTCACGTACGGTACAACTGCCCGTGAAGGTGCCAAAAAAACCTGTGAGGCAAAACAGGTATTGGTGGTTCATAACTGAAGACAGAAAACACAAACACTGAAGAATTTACTGATGGATGAAGTCTGTGGAAAGTCAAGACCAGGACCAAAGCTTTCTAGACACTAGTTTATAATGTTGCTCACAAGACCTTTGATCCCTTCAGTATTATTGAGTCAGTAATATTGATAATATTTAACACTCATCCTTTTCTTGCTTGAAATACCTAAAAGTAAGAAGATATGTTGCATCCCTCAATCAGCAGCATTCTTTACTTCAGAGTTCCTTGTATCTTCCTGGTAGCAAAACCAACGGAACTCAACTCATCCACATTTTTACTGTTCCAACATACAAAGAAATAGAAGAAGGAAGGAAATGTCTAATTTGCATAATTTTAGTTCTACAGTAATTACTCTATGTGAGGAAACATTGTTTGAGTGTAAATATGAAGAACTGTGGCTATTTAGTTTGAAATATGGCAACAGAAGATAAAAATGGGGTACAAGAAAAAACTAGCTTTAATAAAATAAGTTTTGTCTCGATTATTCACTCATTGAAACACGGATGTTAAACATTCCCAGATTAGTCAAGTTTCAAATTCAAATAAAACTTTAAACTAATTCTACAACTGTAAAACACAAAACAACCAAAGTTGATAAGAAATTACTCTAAGTCCTCTTGTGGCAAATGAAGATAGCAGAAAACAGCTGCTCATTTTTAAAGTGTTGTAAGGTGGGTATCGGGAAGGGGGGTAGAAATTTCTTTCGTATGGTTTGGTTTTTTTACTCTGAACAAAATAACCAAATAACTCACTTTTGTCATTTTCTTTCTCTCCCTGCTCAGCACTTTTCATGCTAGATAGCAGAAACTCTGAACCAGAACATCACTAATTCAGTCTTATTTTCTTAAATTACAATGTTTTTTAAAATATCTCAGTGCTGAGAAAAAGAGAGACTGTACATTTTTGCAACGAAAAATGCAGATTCGATTAAGTTAAAATATCCCACCAAAAATGTCTTTTCATACTTACAAGGGTGAACTGTGTCACTTTCTAAGTTCATGTTATATGAAAATAACCATAGCAACATTATCAAATATTCTGATAAGGATGAAACAAAATGTCTGACTATTTCTTTTGGTGAACATTTATTTTGCTTTCACTCAGGTCGAAACCAGTGGACAGAAACTTGAATTCTCAGCCACCTGTTAGCAATAACTTTGCTAAATTTTTATTAGTTTAAAAAGCTCCAGATCGGGGCATAGAAATGCAATACAGAAGAACTATGTAGTGCGTGTCTCAGTCTTAAAGCTCTTCTCCAGAGTTAAATCCTCTCCAGTATCTGTCCAATACAGAACTACAAGGTCCAGGCTACCCATCTCAAGTTCTGCTGTCAGTTCAGTTCTACAATCAGCATAGGGTCTGATAGACAGTTTTTGCACCTAAAATGTTACAGGTCTAATAATAACCGATGAGCAAGATCCTGGTCCTTCATTGCTCCTCACCCAGTATACTGAAATAGAATACCATGCAAGATCCATCAAGCAATATTTAAATTCCTACTCTGACTTTTTCTTGACCTCCTTTCTTGCCTTTACATATCCCTCATTGTCCATGTTCTCTTTTTCCTAATTTGGTGTCATTTTACTTCCATGTGTAAAAAGCTACGGACGTGTAATAACTGTTACAGGATCAAGCTGGAAATGCTAAATTTTTCTCTGTAACATCCAGATTAATTTCAGTAAGTCTTCAGGACCTTTGTCACTGTAGGTTCTTTCAGCAGACAGAAGAGAAGTACATATGTGCAGAAAATTATTCAGTCCTCCTTAGAGGAGGACTCAGAATAGAGATCTTGTGTTGCTTTGTCAAGTGGGAAAAGCCTGGAGAGACTTTCCTCATACTTTAGGTGCCTCAGTGTGTCTAAACTTAGATGGGATCTCAGCTTAATGCCATTATCTCAGTGCAGTTCAAAGCACCAGTCACTGTATCCTGCAGATTGCCTATTTTAATCCATCAATATCTGAAATCTGTATACCAGAGCAACAACACAGGAGTAAAAGAGATGTCATCTTATCAGATGAAAAGGGAGACAGCCCAACCAGATACCACTTATAGAGAGTAAGCTTCAGAAGTGACAACTGAAGCCAAGACTCCTGGGGCAGGGAATGTTGCTTTGTCCTATAATTAAATTGACCCTGCCTTTGCCAAGCTTCCCTAATCCTGTTTTGAGTGGGAGTCACTTTCCGACAGGGAAAATAATATATATGGAATCAAACAAGTTGCTTCAGGCAGAGCAGAGCAGGAGGGAAGGGTGGGAAGCACACTCTTCAAATAGTTTCCACTCCTGCTTTCTGCCCACTGACCACAAGCTGTCGCGATGTGAACTGCACAAGGGGCTGCAAGGAGCTGCTCCACCAAACACCATCCTGCTGGGGCCTCCTTTCTGCCTGCCTTGTCTCCACCGAAGGACATTTCAACACAGCAGGAAATGAGGCAGCCTGACAGTTTAGGTGCTTATTTGTTTTACCCAAAGTAGCCTCATCCTTCACAAAAAAAAGGCATGAGACCTTTCAATGCAAGGGTATAACCAAGGCCCCTGAAGTTCTTCAGGAGCCTCAGGATTAGGCTTTAAGACTGGACACCTATTCCCAGTCCTTAACTTGCCACTGATTTCCTCTGTGGTTTTGAAGAGTCTTGTCTCCATTGCCCAGCTGTATGACAGCATTGATAAAATTTCTGTATGTTAAAGAGTTGATACGCAACACTGATATTCTAAATCCTACATGATTCTCTTGTCAGGGAAACACATTAACACATCTGAAAATACGTCAGCTTTCCTGCTAGGCCCAATTTAAAGTTCAGTAGCTTATAATAAATGGATTGAATGCAAAACTGGGGTTAAAAATTTCTCCTCTAAGTTTGAGCACATGCAGTTTTGGGTTTGGCCATTATCTCCAGCAAAGCTTCTCTTTGCTGGCTAAGTGCAAAATGCTATGCAGGTGGTTGTTAAGATAGAGTTAGACGGCTCCCCTTCTTTTCTCACAGAGAAGCTTCGGTAAGGATTCCTGTTCCAACTCTGAAAAATGCTGATCATTAGATGCTTCCAACCAGTTTTATGGAAGTGTAACAACTTATACTGAAACTCTACCGTGGGAGCACTTCATCTAGAAACCTCCTGCTGAACTGAGGACTGTTCGGAGCTTTTCCTTGAGTCAAAATAGTTTGAGGATCCTTTCGAGATGGCTCAGATACTTCTACTGCTGCTTAACTGAAAAGCTAAACTTCTTCAAGTCCATCAGATGACTTGGACAGTGAGGCAAAGGCAGAAAGACCAGATTCAGAACTGCTTTCCAATATTAACCATCTAACAAGAAAACAAGTTGGGTCCTCACTTCACGCATGAGTTGTTCCAACTGTTTGTTGGCTAACATTTAGTTGTTTAAGAGTTATTTGGCATTTTCCCAATAGAGCTGACAGCTAAATAATATATAATCTGGTTTTCAGCAAAGCAATTACTAGGTAAACCTGAATACACTGAAGGAGTAAACGACAGGTTACAACACCTAGAACAAGACGCCACACCTGAAAAAGCTAATATTACCTGAATAACTATTATCTATAATCACTAGAATATGCTGAAATTATTGCTTTATTTAGCAGAAGATTAAGCCACCTGCTCTTAAAAATACATGCTGAGTACTTGTTTACTGCTGTTCCCCCCCCCCGTCACACACAGTTAAGAGATTCCATAATTATTCTCGTAGCACATTACTGGAAATGATGCGTGAATGTCAAGTTTCAGGGACAGATTGTACATAGAGACAAAGTACTCTTAATTGAGCTACTCACCCCTCTTAAGAAGCAAAGCAGAGAATCTGATCCTGTGTCAGAGCTCGTAATTAGAACCGTGCAAAAACTAGATTTTCAGAAAAATAAAAAGATAATCTAAACTTAAAAGTGTTCTATCTTTACACTGAAATGAACACTCCAACTCCTCACTCTCAACAAAATATTTTGAAAGTGAAGTGAAATATTACCTTTGAGACAAAACTCTAAAGTTCATGTCCTGTCCAGCTAGATGAATAGAAGTTTAAAATTTAAATTAATTCATTCAAGTATTTTTATTTTCTCCCTCATATTTGTTTGAAAAAAAATAGTTAAAATATCTCAATGAATTTTAATCCATGTGTTCAGGAAAAAATGTATTTAAGTACTTTCCCACCACTGAATCTTTTTTTTTTTTACTTGTTACTATCATACATTATTTTCTTGTGATACTTACAATAAGCATGATAAAGCCACCAAGATTTTTCTTTAAGCTACCATCTCTGCTTTGGATTTCACAGTAGCAGTATTGAAAACAAGTAATAATAACCATTATCAATGGATCTCTCTAATCAAAGGTGTTCATTTAGAAACAAATTGTGACAATTATAACCACAACAACAAGCTGTAGATGGAGAAGGCACAAATGACTCCTTCCCCACCATCTTCTATGTCAGTCCAATGTTTGTGATAATGTTGCATCCACCATTAAGCCGTAGAAGAGCCCAGAACATCTTAAGACCATGATTACGATAATCGAGCTATCTGAACATACTATACGTGCCCTATAAAAAGAGCATCTAGTTTCATTAAGGTATTGTTATGTGCTATAGGACTTTATTGAAGTTATGCGTCTGCAATGAAATTCACTACAAAGTAGTGGTGAATACATCTTAAAACAACTAAATGTCTTTGTGCAGTCTTCAAAAACAAGATATTCTATCATCTCATCCATAAAATAAGTATCTGGAATAAACACATTATTGGAAAAGTAATGGAGCCAAAACCAGATCCCAACATCTAACCATGTCCAGAAGAGTTTTAACCCAGTTTTGCAATTCCCAGCAAACATCATATCTCTAATAAGCCAGTCTGAGGATATGTACACACAGCCTTTTGCAAACAGATATGAACAAGCTTTGCCTTTGCCTCAAGTAGCTTCCATACTATTCCTGTGGCATAAACAGGATTCAGTGCCAGCACAACACCTTGCCCTTCAGCAGCTCTCATCTCTTTGGTGTGAGCATGGTAATAGCCGTGGCAGCACCACTTCTGATCCAGGAATTGTGCACACAGGGCTGAACGCCTGAGTGCCTGCTCCACATCACTGCCAGACCTGCCTTCAGACTCCTCTGCCAAACACCCTTGCACTCATAAAAAGCCCCAGCTTACATCCAAGCTTGGCTCTCAGCTCAAGCCCGCTTCTGACCAGAGCCAAGTGCAGGACACAGCAAACACAGCGTACACTGGCGCTAATCCTGCACGCACTCCTACATGGCTCCACCAGAGTCAGCTCTGATCCCCCAGCCAAGAAAGGAGGTCAGGGCAGTGAGCCTTTTCTATCAAAGCTGACAGTGCTGGGAACCTTACTTCTGAGTTGTTATCATTCTTTTGTATGTCTTTACCCTCCACTCCCTGCAAGCATCAGTAACAGAGTTCCTGCATATTTATATATATAAATTCTGTGCTATTGTGGCCAATCTTTCTATTCCTCATGTGCCATTTAATAACCTATTTTTATTTGTGCACCCTCCAGGGGTGCATGAGCTGCCATTATTGGGGACTGAAGGAGTCCTTTCTCCCTTAGACCTTTTAACTATTTTCTGTTAACTTGGATGTATTTACAATGGGTTGAAAGGCTGGATATTACAAAAATTATAGTCGATAAGCACCAGTGTGGGCCATTTGTTTCAGGGTATCTAAACTGTTATGTATCAAAGTTTTATTCTATGTATTAATTATTGTGTGTATTGATGTATTTTTTTATTGTGTGTGTTAATGTTTTATTGCATGTATTAACACTTGTACTAATTGGGCAAGCTTTAAAAATATGCACATAATTCTATATTAACCCAAATATATTTATCTTAAGGGAAGCTTTATCTTTCCTATGACCAAATTTCTGAATGTCACATATAAGCCAGTGTAATCAAAACTTTTCAGGCTTTATTGAAGTAAGGTTTTATCAAAACTAACAAAGTCAAAAGCTTGACATGCCCACGTTTTTACACACATCAGTAGGGCCGCTAAAAGTTTTCATAAACCCCTAGCAGAATATCAAAACCCCCTTCGTCAGAATATTCCTTTTGACACAAACCTCCTCACCTCACTGAGGTTTTCGCAGTGCAAAAGGGAACAGTAGATGGTGCTGTTTGATGCTGTCTGCTCCTCTCAAATTTTGTTATCACTGGAACAAACACGTTACTCTTACAACAGGTATTGAGGAAATTTAATATTGGGACCTTACTGTTACATCACCACGTCTACGAAATATTTATTCTATAATGATATTTCTCTACTACTGTCCAAACTCTATTTCAAGGTGTATTTCTTAGAATACCTTACCCTTCTCAGAAAGTGAGGATTGTCTGTTTACCAGTCAGAATATCATTATCAAACGCACAACAGAAACAATCTTCATCATAATTTTGTCATGAGAGAGACACATCCTACCAGAATTAATTTATCGGGGGGTTGGGGGGAACTAGGGAGCAGGGCAAGTCATAGAAAAGCCCAGCAAAAATATTTAGCAAGCATTTCAAGATTTTCAAAACTGCCAAAATGATACCAATTTGCAGAACTCCTACTACATGAACCCTATAGAAAGTAAAATTAGTTGTAAGTTTAAGTCTGACAAGCAAATTGTTTGTTCAACCAAGAAAGGCAAACAAACAAACTTAACCATATAAAATATTCCAGATTTCAATGCTGTTGGTTTCAACGAGGTAACACTTCTTCCTCACAAGGGGAGAAGGAGGGGAAGGTGCCAAACTCCTCTCCTTAGCGACCAGTGACAGAACCCAAGGGAATGACAGGAAGATGTGCCCGGCAGGTTTAGGTTGGACATTAGGAAAAGGTTCTTCAGCCTGAGGGTAGTGGAGCACTGGAACAGGCTCCTCAGGGAGGTGTCACAGCCCCAAGACTGACAGTGTTCAAGAAGAGAATGGACAACGCCCTCAGACACATGAACTGTGGGGTTGTCATATGCAGGGACAGAAGTTGGACTCGATGATCCTGTGGGTCCCTTCCAACTCAGGACATTCTATGATTCTATGAACACTTTATTTCTAATCAAATGTAGTTGTTTTTCTTCCTATTGTTAAAAATACAGCTCCACTCTCTTGCCTGCTGGACACCATCCTCTATTTCTGTCACTCTCCCTTGACTGCCTTGTTCAGCGTCACGTTCAAGCTTCCTGTCCTCACATTGAAGTCCTTCATAGAAATAACCTTCTACTGCCACTTCTATTTATAACTACTTCTCTGACTCTTAATGATTCACCAGCTAATGGTGAATTCACCACTTAATGGATGTGCCTGTTTTGCCCCTATCTACTCTACACTTTCCTCTGGGCTGCCTACAGAATCTGACACATCTGTACAGCAACACTTTGGTCTCTTATACACATTCAGTTTTCTCTCCTTGAATACCAAGTCTGAGCTAAAAAAAAATAAAGAAAGAGACAGTGTGGCTGAAATATGTCTTTTAAGACTGAAAACTTTTGTATTTCTGTAATATTGACATAAAAATACTATGAGCTTGATATACATACATGCATGAGTGTGTTAAACATTCTAGGACTATCCACTTACTTGAAAACAGATATACACAGAAGTCTTTATAGGACCAACTGCACAGCTTGAACATCATCTGCATGCTATATGCTACTTGTTCTTCTAAATCACAACAGCAGCTCAAATTGTGAAAAGCAGCTGAAGTTTTAGATGTAGAATTTCTTTGCATGTCAATGCAGAGAACAAAAATCCCCAACAGAAAGTTTGTATGGTCAAACAAAAAAATCGCCAATATTGCACAAGGCAATATGCAAACAGGAACCAAGTCTAGCATAAAACTTATTCCAAAACACAGCCAGGTTTTATTTTCAACATGCATACTTTTCCACAAAGATTTCATGTCTTATTTTCCTATCCTAGAAAATGGACATTTGTCAGCCTCCCCACCATTGTTTTCCCTCTCTGTATTGCTATCAGAACTTTTCAGCAGTGGAAGCATTAGTGTTGGACCAAGTAAAACAACCCCATTTCTTTCCTTCAGTGCAGGGAAAGGAGACACCCAGGACAAAAAGAAACAGCCCCACACACCCCTATCCCTACACACACACAAACCCCCAAGCTCCTAGCTTCATTCAGAGACTGGCAAATCTTTAAAATCTCAGAACAGCTTTTGCAAAAGTCCTCCAGCTTGGGAAAAGCAGAAGCAGCATTCCTGCTGGAGGCAAGGACCTTCCTACCGCTTCCAGTGCTGTCTCAAAGGCAGTGACACAGCAGCTGAGCTGGGGAAGCCCCCGTGGGGGCTCTACCCCAAGCAGCCTGCACAGCCTCCACCAACGAGGAGCATGAAGATCCTGGCAAAGGCTCAGCACCATGAGAAACATGTGGCAAAAACAGTGTCAATGTTTTTGAATGAATACTGGTGTCAGAGAGCTTCTCCAGCCCTTGCTCCACACAGGAGTGGGAACAGTGGGCTGTCTGCAAAGGGGAAGGACTGTCTTATATGTCTCAGTCTGGGATATGAATCGAGGTACTTGATTCCTGCATTCCTGCATTCACATGAAACATCCGATATGAACTTCGGCTGGCTTCAGAGAAATTTCTTTATAGCAGAGATTTAATTGCATAAACAGAAACAACAGGAAGGGCAGGAGGAGCCACAGTGTGAGGAGAGAAGGAAGAAAATTGGTTGAGGGGACCCCTATGACTTGCTATCTGAAGGACCAGGGTGACCACCCTGTATGTACAGCATAACCACTGAGCATGTCCCTGCCAGCTCCCCAGAATCTCAGCAAGGAGGGACTCCTGATACTCTTGCACCATCAGCCAGAAAACAGTATGTGCTGCACAGTGGTCTTAGTAATTTACTAGCTCTAGGGTTGTTTTTCTACAAAAAAAAAAAAAAACAAAAATACAATGTTTTTCCTCTATAATTTTTTTCATGCCTTATAAATAAGTATGAACAAATTCACCCTCTAAGACAGAGACACATATTTCAACTCAGGCAAACACTGTGAAGAAGGGTAGGGAAAGAGCTCTTCTTCCCAAGGAGGCTCCACCGAAGAAAGACAGCTTTAAAATTAAGCCAGGGCTCCAACCTATTCTCAGGACATACATTGAATTTGCAAGCAAGGTCTGACACCACCTCCATTTGTAGCAGTCTCCCCTCAGCAGCCAAACACACTTAGCATTGCCGGCAGCTTGAATCAAGGTGGTTTTTTTTTCCCCCTACAGCTACCTGGACTGCAGCCACTTCAAACCAACTAAATGACAGGTGACATCTCTGCAAACAACTAAAGAAACATTGGCTGCTTCTCCAGTACAAATATCCTGTTTTCACTGTCATCTTTTGCATATTCATGCTTTGTAATCATTCTCTTCATCTGTCCATGCAAATTCCTCTTGCACCCACTGCCACAAAAAATTTCAACTGAATATACTGCACTCAAGTTAACCAGCAGCATGGACACAGTTATTCACATGAAGGAGAACTCTCCTGTGGTAGATCCTGCTAGGGTGGCTCAGTTTACTGCATGGGGCTTGCCTGCCTTGCCATGACATCCACCATGCTCCTTCCATAGCCTGTGGACTGGATGTTCCCTTACGACATGAATGCAGGCAGAGTTTCTCCTGTGCTTTGCCAAGGCACTCTCACTCTTAACAGGAACACTTGAAAGGTGCTATATCAGAGAAGGTTGCAACTATCTCATATTCTTCATCCCCTATAATTCCTGGCAGAGGAAGTGTCTGTTATCCTGTTGTAGGAATGAGGCCTTGTTGTCTTGCTGTTTTAAGACACTAGGCACAGCCGTAAAACCTCCAACACCACTGCAAAACATTAAGCAGTTTCCCAGAGTTTCATCCTTGCCTGCTTTTTTGCTTTATGTTTCCCTTCTGCAAAAAATTGGAGCAGAATAACACACAAACTGACCAAAGGGTTCTAGCTCTGTTATTCTGTCTGATGGAAAGTACAAGGATTTTAAAGATTTGGTGTTTTATATATATTTTTATATGTATATAAAAATATATATTTATTTATATATTATATATTTATTTTTTATATATATATATCTTCAGTCCTACATTGACAGCCTCAGTTTCCTCATCGTGGAGTGCTTACTGGGATTTGATTGGAGTTCTGTCAGGCATTAAGGATCATCCTTCCTGGCACACACCTTCCCCTTCCAAAACAGGGAGGTCAGCCTCCCCCCCTTTCATCACAGCCTGCTGCGGCGAGGACAATCCCTTCTCCTGCCCCTCCTTTTTCTTCTCCCAAACTTCCTTGTTTTTCAAACCCTTACTGAGACATCTCTGCCAATTGCTTATCCCATTTGCCACTCTACTCCCTACTCTTCAGAGCAGGCTTTAACATATTGTCTTTGTTCTTTGCCATCTTCACACACCCTTTAATAATCCAGGCAGATTTCTTAAAGTTTCGGTGTGTCACGCGAGCCTGCCTACTCACTACCAGGCATAAACATGACTCCCACATCTCCTGAGAAATACAAACTCAGAAAGCTGGACATGGAGCCCTGCCACATTTTTGACTAGAGCACCTCTCCAGCCCTGCTCACTATGTAGCTGCCTGAAGGTGTGTGGCACGGGGGTGGCAGGAGAGAAGAGCAGTTCTGTCCCTGTGGCAGTAGTATCTATTGGTACTGGCTGAAACAACTCCATTAAAACCCTTTCAGACCCCCAAAAACAACAACAAGTGCAAGCAACACAAAGGTACATTGGCACACTACAGACAAACTCACACACAGCTAAGCTGTTCTTTTACAGTGCTGCTACAGATCCTAGGTGCTTCCTACCTTTCTCAGATGATTCCTGCCTGCCTCAGATATTTTGCTCTGAGGTGGAAAGAGGTGATTCGTCTCTCAGCCAAACTGCCCAGTATTACAGAAAAAAAAAGCTCCACAATATTTTTAATCCAGTCAGTGAGAAGCAACTTCTTGTACAACTGATTCTTATTAAGTGCCTTTGAGCCCTCCCTAGAAAACCACTGAAACTAAGTGGCTGTGACATTTGGTCTTTGCATGTTTTGCTGGCATTTCATCTTCTGATTATTGCATACCTTCTTTAGATAGCAAAATGAAGGCCATGAGCTCTCATCAGCCCCCTGTGCTCTACCACAAGCAGGAAGAACACCACTGCACATTTGGTGGTGTTCCCTTCACTGAGCAAACCCAGTGTCCATCCTGGAACTTCCTGTAAGCTCACTGCCAGCTGCAGTGCCGCAGAGTAACTCAAGGGTGAATTATGCATTGCTTGGCTTTGCTCAGCACAGTTCTGGGACTGCTGGTGGTGTGCAGCACTTTAGACTGCATGTGGCACTCCAGCACTTGCAATGTGAAATGCTATAGCAAAAACATGCTGACGAGATCTGGCAGCTGACAGGATGGAGGCCAGAAAAAAGAAGAGTGACAACCTTCTCTGAAGGTAAATTTTAATCTGATTCTAGGAAGATATTTGAAGTATCCAAGACATATTGAGGGTTTCAAGCAATACTATACTCGGTTTACAAATTAAGTCCTTCAGCAGGGTTAACTGTGAACTGTGTAGTCAGTAATGAATTTGTGACTTCCTTAACTTTTCCTACCAGAGCACTACAGAGATGAGAATAAAGGAAGAATTTCTGATCCATAAAGTACACAGGTATTTGTAATGGACACCTGCCTTCCTCCCAAGACCTTCATAAAGACCAATCTGCTAGTATCGCTACAGTAATTATCCTAGGAAAAACTCATGAAGGCTGGCATCTAGTCCATGCACTATCTTTATTCAATTTCTTGGAGGTCATCTATATATACCTACAGATACATGCACCTATAGACTGCTGCAATGTTGCTATCCAGTAGCAGCAGTGCTTTCTGACACAGAACTGACTAAACACTGTGTCCAAGTCCCAAACATTAGCTCCTGGTCAGCCAGGATGAAGTTCCTTTGAAATTCTGTCACTCTGTCATCACTGTTCACTGCCACCCTGCCTTAACACAACCCAAGAATGAAGTGTCAGACTGTACTTTAGATAATCTGTCACAAAGAGAAATCTCTTTGGAAGAAGCAGTCAGCAATTCTTTTACCTTGTTACAGAGAGAGTCATGAGACATTCATTTGATTCTAGTGACAGCTGAACTTTGAGTTGCAATTTTTAAAGTATTAATTGATAATGGGATACTTTCTGCTGTACCATATCCATTATAATTGTTCATATTTTTATACATATGAAGTATTACCTCATCAGAATCCACTAGGAGTGGGTTAGGAGGTACTCACCTGTGGCAATCAAAATTTCATATTCAGAAAGCATGCACAAAAATAATGACTCTGATAATGCTATTTAGTTTACAAATCATGCCCATAAAAACTAGAGAAAGTGGAAAATGTCAATTTTAGGCTGAATTCTAGTTAATTGCTTTATTCAACCTCTCTGAGGAAGGAGGAGAAAGTAACTTGTGAATATGTATTTAAAGATCATCATTTTGCATATATGCACCTGGGAAAGTTAAAACAATAGCAAATTCTATTATATATATGGAAGCCACTCACCACCATGAGCAGTTTTTTTAATATTAAGTTATTATCCAGGACTAATTATGATAGTCAACAACAGGGGAAAACCCCCCTACATTGTTGCAGAAACAAAACTGTGCTGACCTCCTTACATTGCTAAATCTAAGATTTAATTTAATGAATGTGACCAAGATCTCCTTTGCTTTCTTCTGTTCCCAGCTCCTCCCAAAGGATCTCATAAGCGCATCCAACCTTTAGATGTAGGTAGCACTTGAAGATCCTCTCTCTGTAGCTACATTAACAATTTTCAAATACTGTTAGGCAGTACCTGTTGCTGATGCCACTTTCAGGTAACTGTATTTGTCAGGATATTTATAGTCTGTTCTTATACAGGCAAGAAGCCAAAAGAAAAACAAACAACCCACCTACCACTACAAACTGATCCTGGGCAGGAAAAACAATTGTCAGCGTTACATAAGTAAAGGAGTATTTTCCTCCTGCCAAATTTCAATCCTGCTAAACAACCCAAAAACTAACAGATTAAAACTAACATTAAATTAAGATGCAAGAATGGAAAACTTGAGCTCATCTAAATATAGGTGTTTTTTACTGCATCCTCATGTCACGGATCTTTCCAGACACAGGAAAACCTCTCAGCTCCCTCCTAGCTCACAAAGTTCTCTAGTTAGGTAAATGAAGACTTCTACAAAATTGAAGAACAAGCATTGACCTATTTTAATTAAATACAATAAGGGTTGACCCATACAACATCAATGAATATAAAAAAGTGCTGTCCTTTGAGAAGCTAGTTTGTGTATAACAAGTGTCCTTAGTGGCCACAGGGAGTCAGGCCAGTCACTGTAAAAGCTAACGAGCCTGCTCACAGCTCTTGCAGAAAAAGCACCTCATGTGGTGTTGTTTCGCTGCAAAGAGAAGTTGCTGCACACCAGCCGGAGATTAAATATGTCCCATAATTCTTCCAACAAGTAGAACAACTGAGGCCTCCAGTCCTTGCCAGCTCCAACAAAGATTTACTGGGAGGCTGCACAGAAGTGTTTCCAGGGAAGCAGTTGTGATTACATAGTTTCACAGTATCTATAGACTTCCACTCCAAAAGCAAGCCCACCCCTGTGTGAGTGAAGGGCCAGAGCTTCCACAGATATTGGCCTGACCCTGAATGCTCTACTACTTCCCATAAGACACAAGGGGAAAAAAATAATTGAAAAAAAATAAAGTCACCATACTTGCATACTCAAATGAGATCACAAGGAACAGGACAGGGAAATATTGAATATTTCTCTTTAGCCAAGGGAATCAATATGCTAGCCCTTTTACTGCATGGGTGTACATGTGCAATTTCTCTGGCAGCTTAAGCATCACCATTCATCTAAGAAGATATTCATTAGTACTTCAATCTGTACCAATCAGTCAACTGGGAGCTGGGTCTGGGAAATGCTGCAATAAGAAACGCTGCAGTAGAAGACATAGAACAACTGCAGACTATAACAAAATGAATAAAACCTGCATTTATCTCTTGTTTTGGTATAATGTGACTGCTAGGATTTATTACCCTGGGCATATCTCATGTCATGTGAGAATCTCTACGCCTGGGAAGAACGTGGCTGTATGGTACACCACAAAAGCACAACGGCTGATGAACTGATTAGTCAGAGCACAGCATTTTTGTTCTTTTCCCTGAAGTCTGTTCTCCACTTTTCCCAGACACTTAGCACCATCCACACTAGCTTATCTAAAGATCATAATCATATGTTGCAATCCCATCAAACACATGGTCTATAAAGCTAAGATGCCTTATCATAGCTTTTACAGAGCTACTCAAATATAAAACATTCAGAATCTATCCGTGCCTCTGAAAGTTTCTCTGTCCTCAGTGAAGGTAATTCCACATGGGCCATGGAAATATACAGCCAAGTTTTATGTGTAACTGTCCATGACACAGGAGAGTGAGATAATCAAAACACTCAGACTTTTTTAATAATACATATTTCTGAATATTTAAAAATCTTGTAAAGATTTGGGTTTGGCAAATATTAAGTCACATTGCCCACACAGATATACTTCTGTGAAATAAATTTTTCCATCCTCTGAACTGAAAAACCTCAGTTGGTTCATATGTTTCACCTGCCTTTCCACATGACCTTGCAGTACCCACCTCGCCATTCTGAGGTCCAACTGCTTTTAATTTTCAGCAAGTAGCAAAGTGACCATGGGTACAGAATTTCCAAAACACATTTCCAGTGGGATTCGGTATATTGATTTATATTAAATCTGTGTTTAAACTTATCTAAACCTATACAAACGTTTGCAACTACATCATAGATGCTTCAAAGGGACTTAACTCAGATGAGATTACCCACACTTACCCAAATGCAACTCAGTTCTGGTGCCTTAACAAGCTGTCTCTTGCCAGCAAAGCCAAAGCTTAAATTCCAGTCACAAAACAAAACAAACCTGTTCCACCTTATCTCATAATTAAGGAAACAGAGAACATAATGAACAGTTACAAGAGCAGGTTTTTTGGTGGTGGTTGTAATTTGCTTAGAGACTACAATTATATCAGGTATGGTTCCGTGTCTAAGACACCAAGAAAAAACAAAGCCACCCAGGCTTACAAGTGAAACAGCCTTCACCACAACTTCACTGCATTGGTTCAAACTGTGTGCTATACCAAACCACTGCCAGCTGCTGATGCAGATGGGCCACTGATTTTTCAGATCCCCTCTTCACAAGACACAGTTGTACCATTGAGCACAATTTCTTTAGGGAAAACAATTCTGTACTGAGAGACCTTGACAGACAAGTGAGGTGCCTAAAGTCCTACTGCTAGTTTGGAAAAACATTTATCTCTAAAAGCAGGAAGGCACTGAACTGCTTATTACAAACACAGGGATTTATGATGATTTTTTCCCTTCTGTTAATAATGCAGATCCAACACATCTTTGAGCCACTGAGACAAAATTCACCCTGTTTCCTGTTTTATCATCAAAATCAACACAAGAAAAAGCTCTCAGAGTTGCACAAGTACAGCCAGGGCTTGGAACAAGCTCTTCCAAGCCATGGTAAAACTAACAGGATGCCAGAAGGAGCAGTTACTCTTCTGCCTCCCAAAGCAGAGTGTCAGTGTAAGTGGAACCAACGTACAATATTTGCAAGATCATTTTTCAGCCTTGAAGAGCAATACTTCCCATCTCCATAAACTGAATTTATGATCACACAGAGTATCTGTCTGAAAACCCTACTAAATGCCTTTAGAAAAAAAAGAGTATAAAACAGTATCAAATTATTTTCTAGCCACATACTAGAACTTGATTTTTGGGTTGTTTTTGTTTGTTTGTTTTTAAAAGAGTACAGCCAGCCAGTTCTGCTATTTGAGCACAATGTAGCCATCCAGCCCAACACGCAGAATTAATAGCATACACTTACATCTCAGAGTATTGGTAAATATCAACATCTTGGTTCTTTTATCCACTCTTTGGTCTTCAACCATCACATTAAAAAGCAATGCAAATCTTCCAGACTTTAATAAGAGTGAGAATGCAGTGAAAATGAATTAACTGTTGGATTTGGCTCCTTTCTATCATTCAAAATCTCTATAAATTTTCTGATTTTACCACACTACAGGAAAACGCGATGCTAAGTAAAACTAAATATTATTTTGGTGAATTTTTTGTACAGGAAACTTTTCATTTTTTACAAGAATCATTCTAATCCAAGTTTTAGTGAAAACAACAGAAACGCTCCTATTGACCTCTCTCCCCTTTGGATCTCATCTTAAGTCCACAGTTTTCTTCTGCACTGTGAAAAAAAGACTCAAGATAAAGCTCTCTGCACCTCTATTTACTCAGCTTGTGTCGTGACAGCTTGAGGGAAAAAATCCTAGTCGCTCCTCCAGTGAGGAAATAAGCTGAAAATAAACAGCTCACCAGAGCACCAAAGCAAAAGGAAAGATGAGATTAAATGCCAGCATTTTACACCTCTATTTTCCCTTCTTAAAACCACAAAGATTTTCTAGCTCAGCAGACATGCTTCCCTTAAAAAAAAAAAAAAAAAAAAATTCAATAGAAGTATCACCACCAACCTTCAGGGGAACAGAGTTGGGCCTATACAAGGTTCTTTAGAAAATCTCATTTTAAACTCCAAAAGAAGCGTTGACAGCTTGGGTCACTAGAAGCTTGAAGGCCACTTTCGAAAAAAGCCAGCCTTGGTATCTAAATACACTGCAACAGGAGTTGGTCTTGTCAGAAGAGGAAAGGTAATTCCCAGTTACTGTTTCCTCTGTTCCTCTCTGCAAACAGCCAGCGCAGTGTGCAACCCGCATGCAAACGGAATTGTTAGCCAAGGGCCAGGAAACATCAGGACTCAAGGTGGCCTCAGACTTCTTTAGCCAAAATACTTGTAATTCTTCTGCCTAACATGGAGTTGCAAAACTAGACTAAAATCAGTGATATTGTTACTTCTAGTTTTCTTTTATTCAGTAATTTGAGTGCTAATACTTTCCTCTCTCTCTTGTACAAAAAGGAGTTTATGACCAGTCAAGCACCAGAGACAAGGTTGACCTGTGTGCTGTAATAAATCAGGTGCCAGGACCAGATGGAGAAGGGTTAGGAAGAGTACTAAAGTCATTCTTGAGTTACACCTATGGTATATGGCCTGCTCAAAAGATTTTTGACCTCAGAGAACAGGCATTTGTTTTCAAAGCCTGCAACAACGGCAACAACAAAGGGGGGCAGAGAACATGAGCTGTTGTAGGTCCCGTTTAACAAGAAAACGCATAGTCTGCAGATTTCCATGGCAAGGATCAGTCATTCCACATTTTTTTTCCCCTCAATGTCTAAACCATTATTAATCTGATTCTTATTTTCTATATATTGTTCCTGTTGCATTATGGAAAAATGCTACTAGAACTAAATTTACCCTTTTGTTACAAATTCCACCAGAATTATATCAAAGAGTTAAAACCAAGCTTTACAGATGATGGGATTGGTGTGATTGCTTGAACTTAGCATTTCCATTGTGGTCTAAATTTATACAATTTATTTGGTGTCCAGACCACACCCATTTTCCTACGTTCATTTCCATCTGTCATATCATCTCCATACGTGATATTGAATATCATTGTAACTTCAGAATACAACGTTTCTGTGATATTTTCTCAGGCCCCTACTTGAAAATGGTTTTTTTATGGTCTTCAGACAAACATAAAGTAGAACAGGCAAGCTCCATACTTCCACAAACAAGACAAACCAAATACTGAACCCAGAAGCTATTGAAGTTCCACTGAGGTCTACAGAAGCCACATTGGGCCATTCACCTGTGACTTGGCAAATGTTTCTCTTAGTCAATATCAGGATCAAAACGACATAACCACCCTGCATTTGTCATAGATCAGCTTCTAGCAACAAAAAGTGTAAAGCGAGTGCACGACAATGACATCTATGTGAAGAGCGTCTGTTCAGACATCACTAAGCAATCCTTCCACTGGCATCACACTCAGTTACCGCTCTTCAATTCTAATATAGCCTCTGACGATGCAGGTTTCCTTTTGCAGTGTCTTATATTTTCCACTAACTTAGGACATTAAAACAAAGAGGTTTGCTTGACTTTTGGCCTGAATACTACTTTTGTTTCATTTGAGTTTTTGAAGAGAGTATGTTAGGTTGTTGTTGTTTTGTTTTAAGGAAAATAACAAAGGAAAATAATTGTATTTGACATCTGTTCTTTTGACTTCGAGCTAATTACAAAAGCTGTATTGCTGAGTGTTATTTGTTTGCTGTTGTTTTTCTTAAATATTTTCCATAAAATCCTAGTCTAAAACATCACTTAGAGCATCACAGAATCTGCTCATTGCTAAAAAGATGGCATTCACTCCTTAGAGGAAAAAAGACTGCTCTGCTTTAGATGTGTGCATATAAGCATGACAATTAGAAGTGACAAAATGTATTGAGATAATATTTAAAAGGAAATAGCATATTTATAGCAGAAAAATATGGTTTATTGTCTTGACTGTCTTGATCAGGACCTGTTTTCTGAAACCAACAGGAGGCTAAGTCCATGTTGCCAGTAGTAAAGTCGATCTTACATAACTAAACGGTTCAATAGACAGCAACACTTCCTTGCTATTTTAGGATAAACCATTGCTGATATTAAGATACCAATGTTATGGCATGCCTACGGTAGAATGGAATTGAAAATAAGCGAAAACAAGATTTCTAAATAGATTTATCTAAAATAGGTAATTTAAAACCACATTTGATTAAAAAAAAAAAATTAAAAACACACGAATTCTCCTTTAGCTCCATTAATAAAAAGAAATACATTATCTTACTAATGTACTGGCACATTTTGTCAAACTGCAGTTTCTTCTTTCTGCTGTGTTTACCACAAAGAGGGCCGGTCATTCTAAATTTGCCAACATTTTGCTTTTGTGCTTAAAGAGACGAGCTGAAAACTCAAGAGACCAAACATGCATTGTTTAAATAGATGTAAATTAACATCAACAACAGTATTACAGGTTTGGAATTTCTTGAAGGTATTGCTTTGGACAGGACTTTCTGTACTCCCTCAGGTTTTCTGCCAGGGTCTGCCAAAAAGTTTGTAAGTATCAGCTGTGAAGTCAATGGCAATTATACAGAATAACGACCTGCAGGATTTGACCTGCCAGTACCAAAACATAAGTGCCACTGCATGGTAAGGTGTGCGTGTTTGTGTGTGACAGCAAATTCTAGTAAGTCATTTAACAGTGAAACAGCTTGTTCAGATTACTAAGTCCCTGCATACAAGGCAATTTTTTCAGCACCTGAAGCACCCTTATGCTAGAATAAGTGCTATTCTTACTAATAATGCATGGCTAATATTTACAACAAACTTAAAACAAGATGTTCTCAAACTAGTTCTTTAAAGTAATGATTCCTTTCCACATTAATGATACATATATCTCTGCTGACTGACAGGCAGACATTGAGTCTAGTGGTTGTTCCTCTTATCTCTGTTTCTTATTGACTTATATCCTAGCTAAGTCACTTATATGATTTTCATACAAATATAAAACACAGCGAGGGCCTAAAATCCAAAACTCACTCTTATTGTCTGTCCTTTATTGTTGAGTTTATAAGAGATAAAATAATAGGCAGCAAATTCAGCAGAGCCATGAAGAGAGACATCAGTTACATAGATTACATCACTGGCTGATTTCATCTTCCCAAAACCAGAGTATGTTCTATTGAGTTTGATGTGCCAGGACCAGAAATTGGGAAACATATCAAGGCAAATATTTTAAAAAGCAAGTACACATTGTTGCTCTGAGATAGGATTGTTTTAAATATAAACAGTTATGCAAATAGGAAACATATTGCCTGAAATACATGAAATGCAATGCATAGTAACCAGAAAAAGTAAAATCAGGCAGTCGGATCCTAACTTGGATCTTCTCAGCCTAGCTGCTTTGGCATCATGCAGTTAAGCCTTTTCTACATGAACTAAAGGTTTGGCCCAGATGTGAGTACAGATATGGTGTGACTATTCTTAGGCAATACTGGAAACCTAGGATGACCAGTAAAACTGCTGGTCTACATTTGCAGTTTCTTTCTTGCCTTATTTTTTTTTATTTAACTATGCTTTCTTCTCTCTCTTCCCAACAGAATTCCCTTAACTCCAACTGAAACACAGACTGTGATCCACAGTGCATCTGTACAGCCAGTCAGAACTACAGGACTTGCTGTATATTCAATAAGTTATCCCTGATTTAAGGCAAATGATGTTTATGAGACAGTTCTTCCAGTATAGCAGTAAAGCTTTGCAGAGCTGCAAGAAAGTTAAACATACAGAATTCTTCTACCTTTCCTTGGGATTTGGCACTCACTAGTTTATCATGTCATTGAAAATCTCTACCAGTACACACAGTTCCTGTAGGCTCTGTAAATTAAGGAAAGTTGTCAGGCATTGTGGAATGGACAGGAAGGAACCAGGAGAAATTAGTGGTCCTCACTGCAGCTTCCTTGGAGCTCTGGCTGAAAGGCTGAGCACACCACAGAGGACCACCTGAAACACAAATGTGAACGTTCAAACCTGATTCGACTGGATCAACACCAAGACAACAGCTGTCAATAAAGCCATGGCGCTCGTCTTGTACCCTGGCCGCTGCTGGAGCTGATCTCACTTGCTGGGCTGAAAGGGAATTCATGAGTGTGACCAACTCAGGTTCACTCTGTGGTGAAGATTTATATCCACATATAGCAAAATCATATGAAGAAATGAACACAGCTTCTCTGTGTGAATATCATGGTATACATGCACTAAAGGAAGTTAACAAATTTATGCCAGTAAGCTGTTTTAATTAATAAAGGAGAAGACAGAAAAGTTAAAGATGAGGCTGTAACACACAAATCAGACAAAATTTATCCACCCATCAGGTAGCTGAGATGAGCAACAAATGAACGTGCCCAGCAATGAAAGTAAACAATAACAGTCAGTTCAAAGGAAGCTTGGATCCATGTTTGTGGAAGAAACCAGAAGCCACAGCCACCAAATGAACTTGTTAGTTCACAATGGTGACGGATTGGTTGATTAAATTTTTTCAGGGTTAATAAGGGCAGGCCTCAAAGGGTCCATAAGCTTCTTTCATCTTGTATTCATTCTCCTGGTATGTAAACTAACAACATTGAATAGTCAAAGCAACACAGGAGAGAGAAGAAAAAAAAAAAAGAAAACAAACAACAACCAAAAACCCAACACACAAAGAAGCCCATATACACCCCACAAAACACACAACAAAAAACTGCAATGAGGCTCATTGGTTCCTCCATAGCTGCTTTTCCTTGTCATAAGGTTGATCTAATAAGCTGTGGATTCTTCAGCAAAACCTGAATGCACAACAGTGAGGGGCGAAGTGTTCAGTTTTGACCTAGGCACATTTGGGTGGTATAATGGTGAAAGACAAGAAGTAAAACTTAAAATGAAAAGTAAGGAGACAACTGAGAAACATAAACACCTAAGGTCTTCACCTTTCTCCCCTCTTTTCTGAGTAATGAAAAAACAAGTCACAAAGAACATGACACCATTCAAAAGAAACATGCCCCACAGTGCGTCAGGGGAATCAATATATTTTACTGAAGTCTTGCCTGACTGTAAATGGACAGAGTGTGAAATCAAAGCAGAACTGCAGCAGAAGATTCTCAAGAGGGCAAAAAGGCAGAATATGCAGAAATCACTTGTCCAAGAGTGATCAAATACCCTGAAATTCAGACCTTCAGGAAGATGCAGATCCTTGTGTCCTCCTGGGAAACAAGTCTGCAGTAACTGTGAAAAAGAGAAGATTAGTGCAAGCAGCCTTCAGATAGGTGAAAACTAGCAGAAGACATATATCTTTCTGGCACTGAGAGTGAAAGGAGAACAGGCAGGAAAGCAAAAGGGCTGAAATTTCTCTATTGTACGGAGGTAGTAGCAGGTGGTAGAAACTAGTCAGATACTTAGATCATAAAGAACTAGACTCTGTGCTGATTTTCAGGGAGAGAGGCACTGTATATTGGTCTTTAGTGGCAGAATTTGCACATAAATTAAAGATCGAAGCCCAATCAGTGTAAACAAAACTTCTGTAACCAAAATCAACTGCAAGCCTGTGTAACATAAACAGACTAAACAGATTACATGGCTCATAGCAAGTGTGAAACTGGAAGGATTTTCAGAGGTCCATCCCCAGCTCTGGTCTACCCAAAGATTATCAAATGTATTCTTAAGAGACTCCAGAGAAGCAGATTTTTAAGTCTTCCTCTGTTGGCTGAACTATTCCTTGTATTGGGAAGTTTTTCAGAGTATGTAAATCTTTCTATTAAAAATCAAAATGCAATAAAACTTTACATTCAAAGCAGCCCAAAATTTTACAACTATAATCCATTCACCCAATCAGCTGTTACACTTTGCATTGTAACAGGTAGCTCTAAGTCTTAAAAAAAAAAAAGTTCTGTTAAAAGTAACTAGATTCAGTGACCACACTTCTGCAGTTGATTCCAATTTTCTATAACAAGGAAAGTGTTCCTGGAAATACAATTCTTATTGTTACTTAATGTTGATGAGTTACCCAACCAAAACTAATTAGTTCTAGAATGGAAAAGTTGTATATGTAGGTTAGGCACGGTCTCTGGAAAAAACACTGGTATGGATCAGCCCTCCTTTGTGCAATAAATGCAGGAAAGGCAGATAGACTATTTTTGGAGTTTAAAAAGTCTGTCTGGTTACTACAGCATCTTCACCCTTGCACTCTGTATGAATACAAGGAGAGCAGTGTAATCGCAATTATTTTTAAAAGAGCGGGCAGCAGGAACAAAAGAACTACTTCCCAATTTTAGAACAGCCTTTGAATTGTTTATGAAATGGAGGTCATTCCAACTTGTCTTTACTTAGCTTAAGCACCACAGGGCTGATCTGCTGAAGTGATTTGTGTCAGCAGGTAACAACAGTCACTTTGGACTGTCTTCTGCTTTGGCCTTGATCACACCATGGACTCAGTCCTATTTGAACAAAACTAGTCATGTTTAAGATACTCTGCAGTTTGCTAAATTACAGTGGAATGAAGAGGCATGAAACTAGACAACAGCTAGTGGATATTTAGCAAACTATTCTCCTGTATTAAAGATGCATTGTCAGCTCTCAAGAACCAAGCACATGCAAACCAGTGTTCTAGATCTCAGAAGTCAAAAACTGACTGTATTCCTTAATGCCACAAGCAATTACTATGTTGATTCAGTTTAGTATATAAAGGAATGGATTATCACTATGAAGCAATCTTAGACAAAAAATAATCTGCTCTTTTAATTGTTACATACTACTGCTTACTTTTTCCTATATAGAATTTCTTCTTGTCAAGTTGATGAAATGAAGTAAAGAGATGTTAACCTAACTGATTAGTGGGCAGAGAGACCCCAGAAGATGATACACCAATCTTAAAATAAATGTTTAAACAAGTAGATTTTAAACACTTTCAGGAACACTCACAGTTCACTTCATTAACCACAGATGGTACCTAACCTGAGTAGTTTTGACTGCTAAGTGCAGAGCAGATGAAGCCCCATCCTAATCGAAGGAAGAAGGAAAAAAGTAATATATTTTTTAAAGACTCAAAACCTACACACAGACTGAGCGACAAATTTTCTTGGAAAGCCTAGAAGCTATAGCTCAGTCATCAAGATGATGATCAGGTTATTTTCTTTGTCATTCCAGCAATGCAGAAATGCTTTAATTTGGAACAATTTCTTCTACATTGCATGTAAAAATCACCATGGAAACTGCAAGAAGACATTTTATAAATGGCAAAACTTGCTACAGGCAAAGTCACCCATTTGCAGCCTAACCCCATCCAGGGACAAACAAACCCCAGAGGGAGATGTGATTCCAGAAGTTGAGTCAAACTATTGTTATGGTTATTTTCTCTTGCCCAAAATTTTCCATTTGTGGGTTTTTCATTTTTTCAGCAGGTTTGAAAGGTATTGTTTTCATGGCAAATTTTTTCAGGGGTTGGGGAAGGGACACTCTTTTACCAGCTCTCGCTAGAAGGAAGGAAAGAGAAGAAGAAAAAGGAACAAATTCCCAAAAGATCTAGACAAGTTTAGCTAAATTTAAACACAGTTGTATTATATTACATCACTGAAACACTGCGAATTGTTCATCAAAGCACAACCATGAAAGATTCCTGAAGCCACAGTTCTGTGTCTTTAAACACAGATTCCAACATGAAGCACCAAAACTATTTGAAGTAGGGGTGAACACAAATTTAGAGTCCCTGAGGTTCACATTTCATCCAGCAATACCATGTAATGGAGGAACATTAGATCTGAAACGTGCAAACAAGGGTAACATCCAAGTGGAGAAAACTGATGATGAACAGACATTACAGAAACAAATCCTTTTGCATCAGGGACTAATGGGATGCAAGCACAGAAAGAGGTCTGCATATCCAACCAGCATTAAACTTGGAGGAATTTGGAGACTTTTGGAAAATGCTGAGTGTCTAAACCTGAGCACAAAACTAATTGAAGAAATTTAATTTAAGAAGTTCAAACAAACAAAGCACAGACTCTCCATATTTTTAATTTGTGCAAATGCAGAAAAACACCGTGAAATTAATCTGTTCTGCACTGGGTGGTACCCACGTCCCCAGAGCTTTAAGCACTTTATGACCAGTCTTTCTGTAAATTATAGAAATTCAGCTCACAGTTGGCTGACAGGTGTCCTGTTTACTGATTCAAAAAGGATTTTCAGATGTAAGTTAAAAAGAAAAAAAAAGAAGGAAGGAAGGGAGAAATAAAGAATGGATGTATTTTTTTAATAAAAACCAGCAACAATTACCTTCTAGCAATGGTGAAATATGATTCAGATTTGATTTACTTTTATTTTGCTATAGATTCCTGCAAAAGCAAATACAATCCTTTTTTCTCAAAAACATCATGTGATATTTCATTTTCTTTCCTCAAAGGCCATATACAGACCTATATAAAATAATTAAATTCAATGGAAGTGAAGGAAATTTCTTATACATGTATATAAGGAACACTGGGCAGATCCTTAGTTGGTACAAATTGATGAAGAAACGTTGGCTTCAGGAAAAGGAGACTGATTTGTAGTAGGCATGGATTTGAGCAAAAGAGATACTCCTACTAAAATAATCGTAGACATATACCTTTAATAAACTTATTTTAGCCTATTTCCTATAGTAGGTATTTATAAAGGAAAACATTTTCAGTCTATGCTGATGAAATCTAGTGGTCAGCAACGGATCTGGTACGTAAAACTCATAGATCAAATTCCTCCCTCAATCACACTCCATTAGCTGAAATGATTAATGTTCTGGATTTGAAACCCTCATGTTATCTGGCACACATAATCCTACATCTCATCCCTTTAATAAGTACCAAATATTTCAGGAAAAAAAAAAAAAAAGTACAAGAAATGCGAAATTTATATTAATTGCAACATGATAGAATCAGACAGAGATGACCTCTCGAACTCACACTGTCCATCCCAGTAGAAATGTTGAAAGTTTAAATTAAAAAAAAAGAAAGAAAGAATCCAAAAACACTTTATCAGATTAAACAAATGAAACTGACACAGTCCCCTCTCAATTCTTACATGGCTCCATTGACTGCAGGGGAGTTTGGAAAATAACCAAATGATAATAGGAAATCATGTTAACCAAGTCCAGTTGGTTAACTGATTAATCAGGATAACCAGTCCAAGTTTCATCAAGGTGGCAATGAGAGCAAAAACCGCTGCAGCACTCCTGCAGCTGTGATCTCCTACCAGTGAGCTGCTCAGTTCAAAAGCAGTACAACTGTACAACTTAGACACTGTGATTGTACACAAAGGACATTTATATAGATGACATTGAAAGAGTCACAAAGCACTGGGTTCCCAAGCAAGTCACGTTAAGAGCAGCCTCACAAGCTTCACTTCCCAAGACATGATGTTGCCAACCCTTCTCCAACGGATCGAGATAAAAAGAATAAAAAGAAACTCTCACACCTGTAAAATGTGAGTTGCAGTCCCACAATCGGTGGGATAAGTTTTCATTCCAGCTTGGGTGATACTGATGGGGAGAGAGGCAGGTAGAAGAAGCCCAAGTCTGGAGGTGACCTCAGCTGCGGACTCACACAGAATCCTGGCAAATGCACAGGGAAGCCATAACAGCACTGCAATTAGTTCTGAAAGAAAGAACCAACATTTTCAAAGATCTCTGTATTCCAAACACAGGAGAGGACCTGAACTTTACTCAAATCTATGAAAAGATAACTAACCAGCAGAACTGTGAAATCCCACGGTCACACACATAAGAGGCAAAGGTCCCATCCAGTCAAAATATCTCTTTTCAGTGTGTATATTTACACAGTTTTAATCATGACTCATGCCAGGAGATAAACACAAACAAAAGAGAAATTAACTTCTTTAAATTGTTTTTAAAAGGAGCAAGAACATAATACGAGTGTTGGGATTTTTATGCTTCTTCTCAGTGTGATTGTGTCAGACAAAAATCATAATACCTGTGCAATGGTTCCCTTTCATCCTGGCAGTGTCCAGCTGTGGAATTCTCTTGAGCAAAAGGAAATTTGTTTTCTCCATGAGACAATGGTGTAATTCAGAGCTGGCACATCATTCTCACAATAATTTTTGCTCATAAGCTCAAATGACCAAACATGTTCCAAACAGCACAACAGTGTTTTAGGTGGCATGACTTTCTGAAATGAGGAACATTTCATTTTGTGCAGTTGACTGCAGTCAAACAGTTTCAGGAATGAGAGGCTGGAGAACTTGTATTCGCTGAGATTCTTTTGATGCAGAGTTGCTTGCTTGCTTTTTTATTAAACCCATTAGTGTATCTATATATAGATTTAGAATAGCTATGTTTAACAATGCAGGTAAAAGCATGTCACATGCAGCAGGATACAGATAATTTTTAAAGTATCATTTTAAATGTCAATCATGAAAAAAATCAAAATATGGATATAAAGGTTTAATGAAAAGAGCTTTATCTGTATACTAGCAGGGATATATTTAAGTTTAGGCCTTACCTAGAGAAGTAAATTAGGAGGTTTTGTGGGCTGTGTTCCCAAGCTGATGTCAATATAAGGCTAGAGAAAAAAGTTCATTCATATCCTCTACATCCTAATCTTGCAGGCAACGAAACAAAAGCTCTGTACACACACAGAAGGAGGATCAAAACACACAGATGAAAGTTAGGGGGAAAAGAAAAAACACAAAAACACCACAACCAAACCAACAACAAGTTACTTGAGAGGGCAACTGGGGTCAAAACAGATTCCGTTTTGCTCATGATTCCAGGGCTGGAGCCAGACTTCACAATTCAGCAGGGCAGTTTTCTTTAAACGACGACGAAGTGAGAATTGTCATTTTCTAGAGAGCTCTGGCGAACGCCAGGAATGCTGCCAGGCTCACGGCCTCATTGCTGAGAGCAGATCACACCCTCTCCCCGGAGCCCAGCAGGATCAGCATTGATAAGCAAACATGAGAGAAGCCAAGAGAGGCTCTGACTGTGCCACCCCGGTGCAATTAACTCATTCCCTCAAAATACAACACTTTCGATATATCTGCAAATACTAGGGAGATAGAAGAAAGAAGAGACAGAAAACACTTCATCAAAACTTCTGACTATATACCTTCAATAAAGCCACTACATGACCAAATCATTTATCTGATTATCTAATGCTTCCATGCATCAAAAAGTTTCATTGATTTCTTCAATAAAAATTGAAATAAAACTAATACATCTTTAAGTAAAGACATTTTATCGAAGGGAGGAAAAAAAAAAACAAACACACACACAATAGTAGAGTCTTAGCATTATGTCAAACAGACTTTCTTTTTCCCTTTCCTCCCTCTAAAAAAGTGACAGTGTGGAATTCATTGCTTTGTCAAAGTCACTGTGGACCACAAATCTTAGAGGTTTTGCTGAAGTGGGGGTCATGCTCAGCACATTAGGAGACCAGGGTCTGTTTCAACAGTCCTTTACCCCTACGATCATGCCCTTTACAAATCACTGACATGTCTGTAAAATCCTCTGTACCTGATTCTTTCATAATGACCCTGGGTAGTCACACCATGTATTAAATACAAGTTTAAAAGTATAACCATACTGATATGCCTCAGTGACTCAAGGCAAAAAGTGATCACTATAAGCTTGTGACAGTTGTGCCAACAAAATGCAGCCAATATGAGTCCTCTTTGGGACACACGAGGTGGAAGTGATGCCTTCAGCATGCAATGGTTGCCACTAGCCAAGGAGAGTTTATCTAAGACAGCAAACAAGGACGGATACCCTGGCAGATCTTGTTGGGTCTGATCACAGGCTTCTAAATGAGCAAAAAATTTACAATTTTCTTTTGGATTATTGAACATACGTCGAGTATCTTCTTATACATAACTAGGATACCTAGCTATGTAACCTCAGTTGTCAGAATCTTTTATCTTTGTGTTAATTTTATGACCTCTTTGGTTCTCCTTCTGCTTGCAGGATGAAAGCAAATCTACAGAGGGGAAGGGTCACTGCCAAAGGTTGTCTATATTTAATGCAGTTTCATGTGCTGGGTCACGTAGCATTCCCAGGCTGAAAAGATGGCTCTGTTGCTGGGACTTTAAAAAACAGGATGAAGGTAGTGTACAGTCACACTACAAGCAGCTGTCAATCAGCTCTTACTGAGCCTTACAATTTTTTCAGAACAACTAGAAAAGATGGGAAGTTTCCTCTAAGTGTGCCATTCTGTTATGGAGTGGAAAAAAGGTCTTTGAAGGGTTCACATTCATTTCAGTAGAAACAAGCCCACAGGATTCACTTATTCCCAGTAGTATGAGCTCTGTTAATTCCCTAAGCTTATTTACATGGCAAAGGATCTGCTATTGCACATTCCATACCAAAAAGAAAAAAAGAGTCAGCCTATTTCAGCTGCTTAAGATTGTAGTACATATTGCTGTACTTACTGAGGTTCCAAGTTAGGGAACCATGCTTGCTCAGGAAAACATGGCAGCATGTGTTTAATTTTAAGCATGTGCTTTCCAAGTCCCCCTGCACTCACACACACAACTGACAAAATACTTCAGCATAGACTGGAGTGCTCCTCTGAATCCAGGCCAGAGGATAGTCTGACAATTCCATAAAGTCATTGTAGATGTTCCTCCGAGGAGAAAAATATTTTCTGTTAAAATATCAGGCTCCGTCTATACGTGCAAGTATGTCACAAATGAAGAGACAAAGGTTTGCAGCAGCTGGCATGCAAATTAGAGAGAGAAGGTAAAGACATGTATAGCATCAGGCCTCCTTTAATTCAGGCACACTTAATTTTTCTGGAATGCAATAGCGGTCACTGCCATGATGTTTTCCATGCATGAATAACTTAATGTCTACAGCTGCCTAGAGGCTCCAGGAAAGCTTGGTCATATACAATATGCATTTTAGACTCCTCATGGAAGCAGAAAGCTGAGTTTGTAGAGATCAGAGCTGTAAATAATCAAAATGCACCTATAAGGTAAGATTCAGTTCTAGACATGATTCATGTACCAGCAAACACCAGAACTTAAGCAGCCAAATCCGCTTACTCCAGATTTACAACAGAATCAGGAGAGCTCAAAATATCTACCATTTTAGTGGTCCTGCTTATCTGTCATAGTCTGTCATTCTCTGAATGCCAAAACTAACACACTAAGACAAATATGCACATGTGTGTATACACATGCATCTGTAAAACAAGCTAATATTTATCAGTAGGTGTTTAATCAGAAGTAGATTTCTCACAGACCAGTTTGAGAAAGCTACAGTATTCATTCACAAAGGGTAAGTGGAAACTGCAACACGCCTGTATTTCAGTGAAGCCTTTGACAATTTTGAGATACTCAAACTAAGTTCCAAGTGGATTCCTCCCCAAAAAAGCAAAAATAACCTTCACACATCAGGTGCAATGCATTACAAAGGGTCACAATAATTAGCCAAAGAGGCAAGGGAAGTAAAGCAGGATCCCCAATCTACTTTTTTAAGCATGTTTCTTAACAGCAAGGAAGAAGGAGCAAGAAGCTACTTACTAAGATCACCAGATGAGTAATACTAATTCAAACACAAGTAGAGAGAAAAACACATCTAAAAAGAAGAAAAAAAAAAAAAAATCCCTCTCTTCTTGTGATGCTAAATCTTTTAAAATTAAAGGCACTTAGTGACATACAGAACTGAGTCTTGCAGGTGCAAACACCCTCTTCCAGTTCCTACAGCATCACAGCCCCTTGCCTTGGCTCAGTCCCCTTTATGGTACTTTGTACTGCCCTCCCACTTTCTCCAGGGCTTAGTCTGGAGCTGACTGGGCACCTCAGAGGTGTAAATTATACTTCAGAGCCCAGGGCTCACCATGAATGGGGTTATTTTGGCTCTCCTGTTCCTGTTTCACAGCCCACATGCAAAAAGCCAGAAGTGGCTATAAAGGAGACTGACAAAGTTACAGATCACAGGCTTCTGTGAGCTCTGGAAGCAGTGTACAAATTCTAGTTTCACATATAGAAGAAAGAAAATGAGGTGGACAATTCTTACGTTACAAGCAACACGTCAACTGCCTTTGTGATTTCACATTATAGTGTGTACGCCATTTAGCCCTATTGTCTCCACCCTTAGCCACTTCCATTTCCAGTGCAGGCAGTCAAGGCATCATGCTACGGAGAGACCAAAATTTACAGTGCCTTGTCATGTTACCTTCTGTTCAGAGGAAAAGATGCATCTTTCACCCCTTATTTTCTCCTCACACCAATTTGTCTGATAGAGGTCTTGCTTATCATCCAGAGCAGGCATTCAACTCCCAAGGCCACACACAGGGTTTGTCCCACACCTCCAAACCTAAAACTTTTCTAATGCTAGCTAGTTCACCGTTTGGATGTCAGGAGGTACAAATCAATGTGGCTGCACTGAAGCTGCAGAGCCACTGTCATGGCTCATACTACACCAGTGGTGCTGTAGTATCGAGTCCCTTCTCATTTGTGAGTAATAAGCAAGATGGCCTGAGCGGGAACAAATGGGCTTTGACACACAGAAGAAAGACTAATGATGTCACCAACATGCCCTGTGGCTAACATTTACAAAGAGACATTTTTACTGGTGCATGGAGATAGGATAGCAAAAAGCCTGGTCTTGTTGGCATACACACACATGCACACATACAGGCGCACACTGTGCACAATTGTTTGAAGAGCTTGCGGTCTTGTTGTTAAATGAGTTGTGAATGTTTCCAAAAAGTCTAAACATTAGACAATGGCAGCACATTGCTAAAGAATGTTTAAGGGATTTAGGCTGATCTGATAATTGCCTGGTAAGACAAAAGCAGAAACAGCTTACAGAAATAAAGGACATGGGTTTGAATGAAATTTAAAAAAAATTAAAGATAATTTTTTTTTTTTTTAAGATGGCATAACTTACACTGCACAGCATCAAACAACACTGGCCACAAAACAAAAATAGAAAGGATCTTCTGTCAGGACAGCAAATCCACATTTACACACCCTTTCAGAGGACAGACATCCAGAACTCCATATTCAAAGGAATAAGTCTCCCCACTTGCTTCGAGTCCTTACAAAACATCCAACCAAGAGCAATATTCCTTTCATACACTCCAGTCAGGTGTATGATGTGAACACTGATGACTTGAACTTTCATTTTTTTCACCCTAAACTTTCTAGATGAAGCAGCCAAGACACGTATAACATAGACGAAACACTGATTTGTGTAAAAACTGCAACTCTGGTCTTGTTTCTGTAGTCAAAACCATTTAAATTGGAATTGGATGAATCCAGCAAAAATACATCTGTGAACATTTTCTGGCCTGTTAAAATGCTTACATTCATACACGTCCACATCAGTATTCTGCACATATCCCACTCCCACGTTTAGACAAAAGGAGTGGCCTCCAGCTCAGATGTTCCCTGACCAACAAATCCTTGAGGCTGGGCAAATACAACCGAGAAGTTATCACCTTATTCTCATTATCTTCCTTTGGGACAGCTATCAGAGACAGAGCACTAAAATCTAAGCCAACATGACTATTTCTACAAACATGGATGCTGGTAAGAGGGATGCAAATTTTAGTTTTACGAGAAGAGGGTTATGTATAACATCGACCCCCCCCTGCTCGCACACACACCAGAGACACTTAACACATCCCATCAGGAAACAGGAACAACAACATCTGATTGCTCAGCCCAGGCTGAATACATATAAAAACTTTTTCTAAATATTGAAAGAATTAAAAATCTACACATCCCCAAAATAGTCAACATGTAATCACGAACAATACATGCTTAAGAAAAATCAAATTCTTAACATTATAATTCCACTAGCAGATAAACAAATGTTAATACATTCATGAAAATTCATTTACTTTGTTTTCATATGCATACTACAAAAAATCAGAGTCTACCTACCACCTGAAAACAATTACTGTGCTCAGATAGCCCTCTGAGCCACAACTGGATCTGTAATGCAGATACATGTAACATATCAAAGCAGTTCTATAACAAATAAAGACCATAAATTGAGAGACCCCAGATAAGGCGGCAAACAAATGAAGGTCTCAGAAGACTATACACGTGTGCTATCACAAAACAGTGTGTCAGATCACATGCATAATATCACAAAGCAAAAGGCACCATTCTTTTATATTAAGCACAACAGTATGTTCTATGTCAGAACTATTATTTTATTTAATACTTGTTCTATTAAGCAGAAGAGGAATAAATCAGATGCCAATCACTAGGACTGAAATACACACTTCAATGCGAAACTGGCAAAGAATATACACATATAAGAGACGGAAAAGGCAAGGACTCCAAATTCACTGAATACACAACCTGTTTTTCCACTAGATGCATTTTAATTACATTTTGCAGATGTTTTTTTGAATCTTTTTCCATAGCATGTGAAATTAATTTTTGAGAGGAGGGAATGCAAGAGGAGCTTTTCTATAGTTACATGTTAAAGAGTTTTTGCTGGTCTAGGCATGGTAAAATGCGTTCTGCTGTTCAAGGGAGGCACTTTCAGGGGCACTATGCATCAGTTTCCAGGTCTGAGCAACTCGGTAGCAACAGCATTCCCCTGGAGTGCGTATGAGCACACAAACTAGTCTTCTGTCTTTAATAAGTTCAGTCTCGATATAGGATGGATTCCCATTCTTGTTCCACCAAACTGGAAGCGAAAGCTAAAAATGGCCACTTTTCACTGCCATTTCAAAGTTTACAAGATTTCTCCATTATTTCGCAAAGTTACATTCCAGCAACAAATGGATTACAAAAAAAAAGAAACAAACTTCTCTTTCCATTACCTATTTTAAGCAATGCTTTGATTTATCGTGAGGGGGACAGCCAAACAAGATAAATGTGTAGATCTTCACTTGAGATGTAGGCAGCAGAGAGTCCTGTGCGTTTTGCAGAGTATTTTACTTTAAAGAGTTCAAAGAATACTTTCTTCTTCAAAGTCAAATTTCACCACCACCGGCCGGGTCATGTTCCACTTCTTATTTCGATTCCTATCCTCGATGAACTCCTGGTAAGGATCTTTCTTTGAAATAGCTTTCTTCGAGCGTACATAACCAAAAAAGACAGTTAATGCCAGGAAAGAGTAAAACAACATGACAAAGAGGATGAAGAAATAGGCGTTGTCATATGGTTTGTATTGTGGCTCTTTTTGTTCCGTAGCATTTTTCCTTGTGTCCAGGTTCCTTTCCAGAAGTTGCAGAACACATTGTGAGATGAGAGAAGCTAAAGCTGTTTGGTTCATGTTGAGGAATTAAAAAACATGTCAGAAAATACGGAGAGGAGCGAGCATCTAGGGGCCCCAAGCGATGCTTCATTGAAGAGGGAATCTATCCACTGGCTTTAAGAGAAGTTGGATCTGGCCTGTGATCATTTCCTCTTTTGGTAAGGAATGCTGTTATTGGGTCTCAGTCATTTGATAATGAGGCATTTGGCTGATAAGCCTGCCTTGCCTGTGAAGTCTATTAATAAAAACAATAATGGAACAATAACAAGTCCATGAGACATGCATCTACCAGGAAGTTTTAAATGTGTGATTCCTATATTTTGGCAACAAATCTGCTCAGATCACTATGTGAAAGAATTTTAGAAGCACTGGTGTGATGTGGTAGGGTTGCAGGGGGGAAGGAGAAAAAATAAATAAATAAAAATGAAAAAAATCACACCTTCAGTGAAGGAAGAAGCTCAAGTCTATCTCTGAATTGAAGCATGTAAACAATCTCATACATTTTCTAACAAGCATCTTTTCATGCCATTCTCAGGTGCTTTTCTCTCAGCATTACAGCTGGCAGGCTGTGCAAGGGGACAGCCCAGAGTCTGATGCCTTTCCACAGGGTCCCTAGAGAAAGGCCATCAAAATACATTGCCTGTGGAGCGAACCAGCATTCAGGATAAGAAAGGCTTGTTGAATACTGATACGGCATTTCAGTCAGTTGCTTTCTATAAGTTAAACGTGAAAACGTAAATTACAAGTCAAATGTGACAGCCTCAAAGCTTAAGTGGGAAGGTGAATGTTTTAATGTGTCTGTGTGTTAGGACTGGTAGTCCGTAGCTGCATGCTGCCACAAATTCACACCCCACTGGAAATGTGCAAGAGACTAATAACCAAACTGAAAAGATCTGCCTATAAACTCGCTCTGAAAAATGAAACCCTGGACTGCCACTGACAAGTGGACTACACTGAATATTTTTCAGACGAGGAGCATGGGGGTTAAGTCTTCTGCAGTGCAGTTTGTCACAGGTCATGTCTACTTGCATGATAATAGCAGAGCGGTGCTCGGGGATTCCTGCTTCCCATTGTGTTTTACAGGCTAGGTCACTCTAAAGTAAATTGTTGTTCTACAAAGCAGTGAAACCTTATCTCACTACAGAAAAAAAAGTCCTTGCTGCCACAAACGACAATGCCAGCTGTTTCTTTCTGTGATCTGAATTCTGGGGAGTAAGCACCATGACTTTGAAGTGGAGAGCACATCACCCAACAAGCAGTTTGCCAACTCTGCACTGTTTCTTTAGGCCTGACCCCCTGAACTGATTGTATGATGACTAATTCACATGCTAAGATTGCAGTATATCGGTATCACTAAACAGCCTGCATTTGTCATTAAGGGTTTCTTGTAAAAAGAAAGATGAAAGTGAAGTCTGTAATTTTATATGAGCAGCAGACTATGGTATAAGTACATTTAGAATATGTAACTTCTAGAAGAAATGTTCAGCTCTGCATTTTAACTATTTGTTTTAAAATCAGCCTTTAAAAGAAAAGAAAAAAATCCCATAAAAAGCAATGCCAAATCCTGTTCTTGGTTAAGGTCAAGTTATGGAAGAGATCTTATTCACCTATTCTTGTGGGTAAGGAAGAACAGATTCTGGGGACCTAATATTGTTTTGAAGAGAGACGAAAAAGGCTTGATCATCAGTTTAAATACAAATAAAATCCATTCCTTGAACTAGTATAAAATCTTCAGAGGAACTACGCCCGATTTATATTCATGTAACTGGAAAAGGATTTTCATTTAGGTTTTGCAACTTTTCCAGAACTCTGTAAACCCTTACTGTTTGTTTTTTTAAAGAAGTTGCTTCAGTAAAAAGAGCATGTGATTCTACGTAAATTAAATTGGATGTGTGCTAATACCTGTAAATTTCTTGCCAGCTTGAGATACACGTGACCTCTGTTGACAAAGTTTATCAAGCATTTTGGTATGGGCAAAATAAATAAAAAAAGGGGAGGTGGGATAGGACACCACAAATGAGCAGAGAAACAAGTGACAAAAATTACACCAGTGAAGTCGGTGACAGCTTTGGGTATGCCATGAACAAATAGTGCTGTGCTTACTTCACCATGCCTCTGAGCATAGAGCTACAACACCCTGAGATGAACAGTCGTTATTTCTTAAAGTGAGCTGATAGCCTCACATTTCTAAGCAGCTTTTAAATGCTTCTTAATGAAAGGCACACGAAGATTTGTACTTTCTTTCTTCACCTTTCAGACAGTCAGATCCACATCAGTCTAAGCCTGGAAGCTGAATGACTGTGTTAGCACTGGGCCACGCTTGTCAACACATGGGTTTCATCATACAGTTACCTTACAAACTCAGAATCCAGGCACAACAAACTCAGCTCTACCCCTTCCTTTCCAGATATGCCCCGAGACATCCAGGTCTCCCAGCAGCAGGAGCTACTCTAGGCAGAGTAAGCCACCTTTAACATAACTGATACGACATTTCACCAATTTCCACATGACTACTCATGAAGTAATCTCCACACCACCTGAAAAAGGATGATGCTCAGAAGAAGACTTGTAGCCTTAATGCTGCCTACTGTAGGGAGGTTTAAAGGTTTTGCATACACGTGTACAAGAAAACCACAAACAAAGAAGCACACGTACCACAGCAGATAAACTCTTCTGCCTCCAAACTCAAATGGTTAGATTGAGTCTCCAGGGATGCTTCTGTGTAAGTGGTGGGTCCTCAGCCACATTCTAATCAGCCTCGGGGAGCTTTGTGCCTTCCAGCCACAGCACAGCTTGTTCCCTCCTGCTTTGGGGGAGCTGTTCCCTGATGGTCTTATGGAATTCACCTGTGTTGACTGGCCGTGCCCTTCCTGAAATGCTCTTGCCCAAACACACCTGCATCAGGAGCTGGATGATACAACCCAACCCCAGTTAAACCCCTCTGCTCCCCTAGTGTAACCTAGTTTTATTGTAACTGGGGGTGTTTCTGTGCACGATTTTAACATCTAGTTGGGCAGACCAATGTTCTGTTAAGCTACGCAAACAAACACTGCTTTAAAGTTGCTTTTTCTCTCCTCTTTTTTTTTTTCATCCTCCCCCCAGACAGCTAGAAGTACATAATGGTGCTTTGAACAAGATCCTAAAGAGCTATTTCTATAAAGTGATCCAATTCTTTTTAGAGATGTAAGTACATGAAATTCTTCAAATGTGGGGGGACAATGAGTGAAGATTAAAAAGAAAGTAAAAGATTAAAAGGAAAAGACCATAAGAAAAACTCAAAGGGAGGGGGGAAAGATCAAAAAGAGGATTAACCATGTTACTTGTTGTTTTTCAGAAATTAAAGAAGTATGGAGGATAAGGAATTTGTTTCCTTTTGGCCCTAGAAAAATGCCAATTATGGTAGCTAAATTGCCAGGATCACATATCAGTATGCTTTGGAAATGTGAGAAATGGATGGGAAATATAAACACAGGGCAATAGCTTACAGTTATGTTATGAATTAAGCCACAAAAATATCAAGATTTAGTCACTGAATAAGCTGCCAAAGTTAATCTTTCCTGATGAACTTGAGCAGAATCAGGATAGAAGCAACAGAACTGTAGTTGCACAGATTGAAATTGCCTTGTTCACTCATCTTTGCTATCTCTGGATCCTCACATACCTAAAATTTCCATTAAAATGGAAGGAAAGTGCCTGGGTGCACATGGTCATAAGATTAAGCTCTTTATCCACTGTGTGTATTCATTTTAGGAGGATTTTTAAAGCTTTAGGGATTAAAAAACTAACTAGTGAGTCTCTTTTGGGCACGAGAGATTGTGATACTATCTGCACTAGCACAGCTTTTGTTTTCTGTTAAATCTTTAGTACACCATAGCAGAATTACTTTTTTGGGGGTGAAGAAACAGCTTCGCCCAGGACACCTGGGGGGCCGGGCCAGCTGTGAGACTGAGGGACTTCACACCTAAGACCCCATCTCAGTGTCGGTACTGGCATGCATGGTCTGAATCCAGACTGGGTCCAACAAAATGCTCTCAAACCAAAGCCAGCCTAAAGTGAAGGCTCACGGGAGCTGTCTGGTTTGGATCCCAAGTGCAACTACCAAGCAAATCCCCAGAAGCCACTCACCAGCGACCCTGATTCTGACCACACCATGTTGCTGCTCACACGTAGGTCACCTGGGACTGCCACAGCACTAACGTAGCTCCGCCACATCCCACATCTGCAAAGGGTGAGGGATTTAACTTCACCCAGTGCTCCATGCACCAGGAGCTGACTCCAGAAATGGCACACACTGTTCCAAGCCATTCCCAAAGGACAGACAGAACTCTGTGCAAAGGCACCCACCTCTGCCATGGCTGCTCCCCTCAGCCACCCCCTGCTGCCCCCACACGCTCCAGGAAAATGTGCTTTTAGCAGTACCAAGTGGCCACAGCACCTTCTCCCCTCCCCACCCACCATGGGCCTTCCCTGGGACAGCAGCACCCTTGTGGAAAACTCTGTTTGACTTCACCTTCAGGAGAAACTACTTGGGTTTCTCAGAGGATTTCCACCACGGTTCCTGCTGCCTCCCTTACTGCAGGGAAAGCTATTGTCTTTTTATGGCAGCCAGACACCCTGGCACCGAAGTGACAGAATAGCTGACCCCACAGCCCTCACACCCCACAGAACCCAGTCCCACTGTCTATTCCAGCCAAGCGCTGTTGCTCTCCCCAGTCTTTCCCAGCCCCAGCAAGTCAGATACTCCCTCCCCAGCAGTGCCTGTTTGCTCTGCTGCCACAGCCAGTGGATGCCACGTCATGGCTGCTCCCCATAAGATGGGTGCTTCACAGTGGCCCCCGATGGCCCCCGCCACCCCTGCCGCAGGTCTCCACAGCTACACTGCACCACACTTAGAAACCCCACTGAGCTCTAAAACAGAAGCTGAGCTCCATCTTACTTTTTAGCACATATCCATTGTTCTCTTTTCATATGAGGCAACCCTGACTGCTTAAAACTTTCCCTGAGGTTTCACTGCCAGGTGGCACTGTGAGGAGCCACTTTGGAAGGGCTGCAGTTGGTGCGGGTGCCCACCGGCTTGTTCTGCCCCAACGCCACGGCAGCTCCTGCTTTCCTTGCCCCAGGCCCATAGCATGTGGCTCTGGAATTTGCAAAGAGCAGGCAAGGGGAAACTCTCTAAGCTGACGTGGGCACTGGGAAAAATGGTCTCATTGGCAGGCACCTGTGGAGTGTTAGAGCTCGGGGTCAAGGTCACCAGAGAGCCACAGGGGAAAGGAATGTCAAGGGCAACAGCCATGACACTGAGGTAAAGGACATGTCTTCCACCACGTGGAGGTCTCTGATGGAGACGATGGACAAAAGGTTCGGTCAAATGCTGGGTAATGAGCTCAATAGAGGGACAAGACCTCAAGGAGGCTTTTCCCCTGGTATGGTGCAGGAACTGGGTGATCCCTGCCACCCTCAGTGTTGATGGATGCTCCCCCAGGATAGAAGCAGGGAGTCTAAGAGAGTATTTCAAAAACTTCTGGAGATTTGTATGTTTTGTAAGTTGTTCTAGTACTGACCGTGGAAATGCTCACATGAGGGTAGGCTCCAAAGAAATTTTATTCATCTCTGAATTGCTGAACTATAAAGTACTATGGGTTAAGTGTGCAGAGTACTTGTAACAATCACTCTTAAAAAGCTAAAGCACTTGAGATCATTATAGAATCATTTTGGTTGGAAAAGGCCTTTGTGATCATCAAGTCCAGCTGTTAACCTAACATTGCCAAGTCCACCTCTAAACCATGTCCCCAAGAACCTCATCTACACATCTTTTAAACACCTCCAGGGATGGTAACTCCACCACTTCCTTGGGCAGCCTGACAACCCTTTCCATGAAGAAATTTTTCTGAACATCCAATCTAAACCTCTCCTGGCACAACTTGAGGCCATTTCCTCTCATCCTATATCACTTGTTACTTGGGAAAAGAGACTGATATCCTCCATGTTACAACCTCCTTTCACGTAGTTGTAGAGAGTCATAATGCATATATATGAGGAGAAAAATGTTTGTGTAAATAAAACGGAGTCTGTGCAAAAAAACTCCCATGGATAATTGTATAGAGGCATAAGAAAAACTGAGAACATAATTGTGTACAGCACAAGCAAAGATACCCGTGTGAGCGCTGGAAGGAGGGGAGTGCAGGAAGAAACAAGTAGCTTAACATTTGCTTATGGCCTAAGGGATAAGCTTTGCTGAAGATGAAGACACCGAATAGTTAATAAAGCGTCTGAACTGTTTCCAATTCTCAGACAAGGAAGCAATAGTTCTGCTCTTATCAGCAACTGCTCTTTCATATTTGTGTATCAAGCTAGCTTTATTAAATTATTCAGCAAAGGTCAAATGTGATATGTCTTCCTAGTTTTATTATGATTTTTTGTGACATTGCCTGAGTAGCTGAATAATAAACAGTGCATGTCAAAACGCTGCAGTGCTCGAGCTGTCCACGGGCACTTTGGATTATGAGCCTCCTCACTCATTGGTTCTGAGGCAATATAAATGCATAAGCGAAGATTTGAACTGTGTATGAGCGCTGCAAAGTGCCGCTTGTGGAACCACGATGGCAAAACAGAACTGAGCACCAGCACTGTGTATATGTACTGATTTCGAAGCCTGCTTGTACGATAAATACTTTGTAAGTTTTCGAACCTGACTAACCATCCAGCTAAAGCACTTTGCTCCCTGTGACTGATGAGACCGTTCCAGCCTGTGCTGAGCTGCCCAAAAGTGCTGGGAAAGGACAGATAGTCAAAGTCTGACAGACCAAAGGGCCTATCACCTACAATGACCACAGATGCAAACTGCAATTTTAGTTGTTTTACCATAGGCAAATATCTTGAACAGATTCAGATCAACTCATGTGATTCTTTAAAATAACCCTATGACTCTGTATAAATATATGCACTGATTTATGATAACAGTAGCTACAGAATAAACTGAAAGACACAGGACTTTTTCAGACAGTGGTAAATGAGCATTTCGATGTCATATATACAATCTAAACAAAACACCTTTCTAATATTAATCGAACAGAAATTTAGCACTTTAATTTATGGTAGTTGTGCATATTGTTCCAGATTACTTTTGTCTGGCTCTAGGCAATATGTAGATGTCATTGGAAAAGCCAAAAGAAATTAAAAATGGGAATGTCTAATCAGGATGCGGATTTTCTTGCAATTACTAAGCGAGCAACAGAACATTGAAGTGAACAACATGAAGTGGTTTATGAATTCAAGCTGTTCCAGGTTTCTGATGGACTCATTGATATTGCATTAAATTAATTTCTTGTTATTTTATACAGGGATACTTTTTAGCAATCCACTTTATAGGCTTAAAGGCCAGAGGAATTTATGGATAGGAATGATTAAGAAGTTTCAGGGTTACTAACGCAGCAAAAACATATGCATTCCACATTAGCAGTAACCAACAGCACTCTGACAAGAGACAATACATTTCTTACATATTTGAGAATATATCACAGAATTCAGACTTGCATGCTATAGCCTGTCATACTGCCAAGAAAATTCAAATATATCCTTGCTACATAAATTATTAGTAGCATTTGGTAATTTGGGGTGGGGTTCAGGTTTCCAAAATTAAGTAACTTTGTATTTTTTCATTAAGTTGGATGATCTAGGTTACAGACCTGTAACCAGAGTTTTTGAAATTGAATTTGCACAGATCTTAACATATGGATTAAAAATCTAGCTCTAATATCGCATCTATGCAGAAACAGACTTCTGAGGACACAGATCCTGTTTAACAATCAGCTATTTTCAGTGAATATTTGTAGATTCAGACAGGCATTTTGTGCCTTTCAAAATAGCTTTAGAAAGATATAGTTCAACAGCATTTATCATACCGACTGAGAGAGACTCATCAGCAACATTGAGTAGAAAACCCTGTGTGATTATTGGAGAAAAATGTTTATTTATAGATGTTGTTTAAATGGGATATACTGAATTATCCGGGGAAAATGGAAGGAAAATAGATGCCATTAAAAATATTTATTTTCCTGGCTCATTCATTAAATATTACACATGCTCAAAGGAATAGTAACTTATACTAATGTAAATAAATACCAAAATGCATATACTGGGTATTTTGGATGGGAGTAGAGATTATCTATTGATGAAGGATGATTTAAAAGCAAAGAATAAATTAAAAATCACAGTTGTTCCACCAGGACTGTATTTTTTTTTTTCATTAAAGCTTGTCTCTTAAGAATTTCCAATTCTTATACATATGAGATGATGGTTAAACAGCTGTTGTTATTTTTTTCCATCTTGTAAAATAAGCAAACCTACCCCTGAAAAACAAACAAAAAAAAAAGAAGTAAAAAGTGAAAGGACGTTGAAATCCCTTCTTTTTGCACTCATCAGCAGGGCGGTCAGTTCTGGACTCCATTGCCAGGAGCACATTCCCCTGAGCTGTTCCACGGCATTTCTGTCAAACACAATATCCATGGCAGGCTCGTTTCCCTTGGACTTCCCGAGCGTGCAGGATTCGTGTTCCAGAAACATGTGTGGTTCCCAAGAACCTCTTCAGCCTTGACAGTGCTAACAAGAAGAGATCAACAGTACCCCAAGTAATCCTTGTGGCTCTGTCACAGATTCCTATGGCACACCATAAATCAGGGAACTGTTTAGTCCCTCAGCCTGGGCTCCTCATGTCCCGTGGCAGGAGCTCATCCTGCTATCCCGCTCGCATGGCTCTGCTGCAGGAGGACTGGGGGATTTTCTCCTGATCCATCCTGTTCGCAGGCTCTCCCGCTCTGCATCAGCCTCTCACACAAGTTCTTGGGAGACACTTAAAAAAGAGGCTGGAACAGCCAAAAATCCTCTTTAACTTCAGGTGGGGAATACACCTCAGCAGCGCTGTGGGGGTCACGGCTCTGTCCCACCCCATAGCTACTGTGATGGGAAAGGACAGAGAGGGAAAGTGGCAATTTACAATCATCTTGTGACAAAGGTACACCCTGCTGGGAAGGGGCAATCTTACAGATATTGTCCACTTCCAACCAACATAAGCAAATAGGCTTTGATCCTGCACTTGACAGCAAAGGGATTGCAAGTGGAAAAAATGAGACTTATTCAGCCTTTGCAGCAAAACCAGGGCATGAGACAAATGCCAAGGACCAAGTCCTTGGGGAGAGGAAACAACAATGAAAAAAAAACCAGAATAATTAGTAGTTTAGAGCAGGGAATAGGTATTAGTAAGGGACTTCTAAATTTTAATTGTCGCCAAAATTAAAAGCATATCAGAGAAACACAAACTGGAAGGAAAAAAAAAAAGAAATCCACTTTCGCTTTTTTGGAGCACTTTTTTAACATCTCTGTCTCAAAAAGTATATTCCTTCCTCTCCCAACAGAAAAGAGCTAGAGGTAAAAGAACAAAATAAAAATAAAATGCACACAGAAATAAATTCAAGGTGGTTACGTCCCCCACAAAATCATGAGGAAAGTAAATGTCCACCCAACCTAGTGTGAAGTGAAATCTCCTCAGGCACTACTGTGCCACTAAAACTTGCTCCATTTGTTTTGAAGGGACTTCCACATGTTTTAATCAGCTTGGGTGTAGCCAACTAAAAACTCTTGAGGCTTCTAAAGGAAAAAAATATATATATTTGAGGACACATACCACCCATAACTGATTACAAAGTTTGTGAATTGTATGAAGCCATCTCAGTTGCACTACTCGTGCTGAGTTTAAACCTGTTTTATTTTCCTTTAACTGCACAGTATATGCACAACATTTTTCTCTTCTTGGGAACGTGTACTACTGGTACCAACAGCACTTGAAAGATGCAAAGTTCATGAACAGAGAGCAGCACATTGGCAGTACCACAGTACCTGGGCACAGAGGCTGCCCGAGGCTCCCACCAACCCTGGGCTGTGTGCAGGGTGCACTCACACAACAAATACAGTCTGCTTTGAAGATAACATGGTTTATTTCTTCATGATATTCAGATTAAAATGTATCAATGTATTTAGCACAATACTACATTTTAGGACAAAAATCATCAGTGCTTTGCAAGTCTTCATAATGTTTATTCATTATAAATAGTAAATATTTACTGAACTTTTTACATGAATGACTTTTTTTTTTCTTTTTTTTGTTGTTGTTATTATTTTTGTTTGGTTTTTTGTTTGTTTTTACAACACCTGTGTTGTTGTAGAGGCTGCAACACAAAGATATTTCATTTTTCCATCACCCTTAAGACCAATGTGTGAACTAACCTCTGTACTGAACCTAGTCTAACTCACTACTTCATAGTCCTTAACGCTAAAAGGAATGTATTTGTGTTCTGCATCCCTCTTTGTTCCAAGAATAGAGAGAAATAAATAACACCACCTTTCATCTTCCTCTTCCTCTCAACATCACAAAACACAAATTTATTGACATTCTAAAATGTCACAATGCAAACTTCTTGTAAACCTTGGTTCCTATAATTATAATTTCTATATTGGATATCACTGTATAATTTAAACAAATGTGTCAAATACAGGTCCATCTCAGTCCATGTCCTGTACATCACTTAAAAAAAAAAATGTAAACGTAATCATTTCTTCGTATGGTTTCCTGAAAATCACCTTTAAATCATGATTAGCAAGTTGGATTTTAGTTGTCCAACACACTGCAACATTTCTGTATTTTATAATCAGGAATTATGCACTGCAAAAATAAAAGTACCTGCAAAAATATAGTTCTGATTCTATCTATATGACTTTGGATGATCCCAAAGTTTGTGTGAGGTACACAGTATTGCACATTGATAAGCAGTTGTGAAAAATCCGTCGTGGTGGTGTTGATTTTTTTCCTCCCACGTTTGTTCGAAAAGAACAACGGATCAAGAAAACTCCACATACATAAAGGTAAAATCTGGTTTTCATGTTATGCAAGATCTTGTATCTTGGTAAACCAAAACTTTTAAGTGACATTTATTGACAACATGATTACAAAGATAACCAATGAGTTGCTCAGGAAGTCTTTCACACTCATCCTAGTTCCTATGGACTGTGACATTTCCTCTTGATGACAATCTCCAGCATGTAAAATGAAAGGTTCTCCTGCCCTTGCTTCAGAAACTGAGTGGTTTTCAAGTTAGACTAGAGTCAGGACTGTATGTCAGATGAGTCAGAGTATGCAGAGCTCAACTGCTCCAAGTTTCAGAATGTTCCATTTGTCCCAATCAATGCACATTAATTTCAACAACAAAAAATGGAATGTTTTGCCAGGCAGTGATATTAAATACTGCTTCGTTTTGTATACCCACTCATAATGAATCATGTCGCATTTATTTATTCATTATTGCTTTTGGCCTTTGTCTTCTGTATAGCTTTGTCCAGCCTTCAAAAGTCTACTAAAAGCTATGACTGAAGAGAGTATAACAAGCCTGCTTCTCTCCGTGGGACTGCCCCAGTTTAGACTGCAGTGTGTTGAGAAGATCCATCGTATCCAAGGTTTGGAGTGAAATTGGAAAACAAGACCAGCTTTAACTTGAAGTGGACAGTTCATTTATGCAATATCTGGCTTCAGATAATGAAAGGCACCTGCAAAAAAAAGCAAAAGAAGCTTTTTAAGTCATGCTGTGACAATCTCACAGCATGGGGCCATGCCAACTACAGGTTGACATTGTCATATTTAATACTGATATATCAAAGGAAAGGGACTAATATTTTTATTCCTAGGACAAGTTTGACAAAACTCTGTGTATCTGGGATTATATACTGTAATGATTCTTGAGCTGACCTCATTAAGAACATGTGTTTCTAATAGTGGAATGCCAGTGGTTGTTTCATTTTGGACAACCCTTATGTTTTACCTAATGGCAATCAGGTTTCATGTCTCAACAATTAATAACATCAAGATGTTGTTGACATCACTTAAGAAAATAATTATGCAGCAGAAATCTTGCTCCAACCACCAGCTATCTCACCAGTGCACTCCGCTCAGCTTTGGAGAGAAGCAGTAGTCGGCCATTAGGATCTCTGCTCATAATTTTCTTTGTTACAGACAGAACATACAGACCGTTGATAAACAGGTATAATATTACACTTCCCAGTGCAAATGTCCACGACTCACTTTGTCCATACTGTCCGTACTGGTAGCCCGTGACGGGGTCCATGCTGTAGCCCGTGGTGCTGTAGGTGGGTGGGCAGTAGGACTGGGAGGTGGGCAGGCTGTCCAGACTCTTCATGTGGTCCAGCCGCTGGCTGCAGCTGGCTGACCCCGTGCTGGTGGGCTCCAGGCCCCCCGTTAGAGGGGACAGGGCATAATCAGTTTGGGGCTGGTGAGGCACACCACCATGGTTAGTCAGGAGTCCCATTACCTAAAATAAAAGGTGAAATAATAGAAAGAATTAAACCACGTGAAGAACTGTATTGCTTACAGAGCCACAGAAGTTCTCAAGTCTACCATTTCATTTCCTAAAATAGGTAGGCTTGGTATTCAAACTATGCTTTGAGTATCTAATCCAAATAGAAAGTTGAATTTGGTTGCATCATACACCAAAATAAAAACTAATTGCTAACAACAAAGTGATAACAAGGGCAAATAAGGAAAAATAATTTTTAAAACCTGCTATTTTAGAGTGCCTGATCCTCCCATGCCTTGGCTGGCATGTCTGCAGATGCTTACTCCTTGAGAACTCAATTATAAGAGAAGCAGCAGCAAGCAGCGGCTCTTTAGCCATCCTGTCCTTTAATATCTACAAACTCAGAAAATATAAAAAAAGCTCTCTCAATTTTTTTCCCCCCAAATCAGCCATCACTACAACAAAATTAATTTGAAGCAGATTGCGGCAACACCGCTGATGGAAGTAACAGATAATCCCAGCACCCAGAACATTAACATTTGGTAAGGGGCAGAGCAGCTGCAACTCCTGCTGCCATATGCCCTGGAAGCTGGCCTGGGAATAAAAGAATGTGAGAAAGACTGAAGTGCTGGTCACACACCAGTTCTCAACTTCATCCACTGAGTTAGGGGACACAGCAGAAACGGTCCAGCGTTCCAGACTGGCTTCAAGCTGACTGTGGCTCCCTTAGTAAGCTCCTTGTACATGAACAGTTATGAAATCAGCAGTCAAGATTGGTTGAAAAGAGATTACTGGAAAATACGTACTTGTCCCTATAACAGCCCAGCCCTCCAAGCCATAATTTATGGTAGAAAAGAGATTCAAAAGCGCCTGTGCTTTCAAGCAGGAGTGGAGGAAGCTACAGTGATAAGTTCTGATGGTACAAGTCACTCACACTACAGGTTGGTGTGTTTCCTTTGCCAGCACATCTCTGTAGCGTATTTTGAAAAGAAGTACTGAGAGAATGACTTGCTTCTGCTGGAATAAGTTCTGCTTCAAAGCCTAAGAAACAGTCTGGAGCTTATAACAGAGGGATGACACAGAGCTTCTGCCAAAACAGCATATTCTGATCATTTACAGGTTCTTCTTCCTCCAAAAAGATGCTACAAGTATCTAACATACTCTATTTGATAATCATTTTACGCTACTGCACTTCTTACCATAACCTGAAAAGAAATTATTAAAATTGGTGTTTATTTTGTAAGGAATAAATCTATGCTTATATGAACATGTCTGATTCCTAAAGTTCAGATGGTCCTTCTTTCATTGTATTTATTTTCCATCACAAAAGAAAAGGGATTATTATTGTAGAGAACTTGTGGTCCCAGCTCTGAGTTTTGTTTTCTTTTTAATAAATAAATGACACAGCCGCAGAAATCATAATTTAAGTAGGAAATAAGGCCTCTCCAGGTCTTACATGCCTGACAAGGAAAATAACAAGAGGCATAAGCAGAGTACTTTGAAAAGAGAGACCCTGACACTTGCACCAAGAACACAAAATATCTCTCCATCAGATACACCCAAGACATCTCACCAGAAAAAAAATGCTGAGAAAGAAGTTCGATTACTACTCACAGCTTTAGAATGTTCACTTGTTTCACTAAGCAGAAAACCTGAGTTTCAAAAGATGAAGTATTCATGCAAAAGAAGTTTCAAAATATACCAAAATATTTCATTTAGATGCTGAAATTTACTACTTTTAAGTTAAAAACACAAAAGAAGAATTTGGTTTCAGGCTATAAGGTATCTTATATTTAATTCAAATAATCTAAATAAATAATCCTATTAAAATCATTTGAGATTAATTTTTTAAAAAAAAATCACTGGAATTGCCACAGGTTGAAAAATCATATTATATACACAGCAACATATACAGCATTTTGTCTGCAAAGCCCCTAAAAGCTGAAATAACTGAGCACTCCACTTGTTCTTCTAAAAATTCATTCCTGAAAAATATTAAAATTTCAAGGTTATTTATTAAGTTTTTTCTGGTTTAGAGATTACAAATATTTTACTTGTACCCTTGGAAAATGATATGGTCCTGAAAATCTGGCATGTTTAATGACTTGACATTGCATCAGCAGGATACAATATTAGAACCCATGTTCATTCAGGTTAAATTAATCCTTGTTCTTTAAACTGAATAGTAATAGAGTTAAAAGAAGAGAAAGACCCACAAAGAACGTAGCTCAACTTAAACATTTACATTGAAAATTACTACTTCAGAAAACATTTATGTTGGCACAGGTATCCTGGGTTTGACTACAGTTTAAAACACAGATGGTTTATCAGAAATCTGCGATGAGCACAGAGCAATTTTCATTCCCACACAGCACACACACGAAACCCATTTTTTACGGGCCTTTACCATGTTCTGGTCCAAGTTCAAGTGCAGGGAGAACGTCCGGCTCCTGCTGCCTTGGCAGCCCCGGTGGAAACCTCCACCCGAGAGCTCCCGCGTCACACCTGCTCTCCACCAGGATTTTGAGGACTTTAACTGAACATCTTCTGTTTAATATTTTCAACAGTATAGAGCCCAAGACAACATTATTTGGACTTTGCCAGCAAAAACAGTGACCTCAAAAGGTTTGGTACTGGAAGTTATTTCAGAGTTGATATTAGCCTTGAAATATAAACCTGGATGCAGATGTGATATCAAAACCCACTTGGATTCTGCTAGCATCTATATTTGGATGGACATTTATTTTCTCTGGCAAACTAAAATTAGCGTTTCATGAGATTTACTTTAAAAATTTTTAATTAGTCAGATAATATAAGTTTAGTTGTCTTTTTATTAAGCGTATATGCACCTAATAGACACTTTGGAGCAAAACTGACACAACCTCCTGTCTCTGAGATGGAGAAAACTGAACAGTAACCATCTTCTCAGAAATGTCTTCTTCAGGGGCCTTCAAAATCATCCTGCAGTTGATTAGTGTCTAAATAATTAGATTTTTGGTCATGTCTGTTTTGAAAGCTATAAGAGAAGTAGCCTGAGGGTGGAAGTCTCTCATACGGTCTGAGCCATGACCTTGTCACCCACACAAGGAGTTACAGGAAGGGCATGGCTTTCACCTAATCAATTAGCAAATCATTAACGGGCCACAGCTGCAAGACACTCAGCACCCTCGCCTTAGTGCTGTACCAGAGAGATGTGAAGATCTGGGTTTTGCAACTCCAATCTTCTGCTGGTATAAAACACTATAGTTATGAATAAGTAAAGAGATCTGATTGTTTTACAACAATAAGGAAGAAAATAAACTTATTCAATCCATATATCTTCCAGATTACTAGAAAACACATACTTCCCTCTGAATTACTTTGATAAAGCCCAAGTAGTAATTGTCAGCCACACTGAGCCAGATCCCAAAGAAGCCGGAAGAAAAAAAATCAAGGGCTGATCTAACACCTAGAACCAAATGCTCCTGTAACTACTCTGTTTTAGAAAAGAACTCCTATAAATGCAAGAAAATCGTGCTCCAAGCTTTTTGGCTACATATATTTTGTTCTCTGTTTTTAAAAAAGCACACTCAAACGTTGACACATAGCCTCTGAGTTTGTACAGTAAGAGACAGCATGTATAACAGATAACGTAGTTCTAGTCTATTAGAAAACAAAAGTGCAATCAGAAATAAGCAAAGAGAATACTGTGAAGTGCAACAATGAAATTCTATGGAAAAGTTTTCAGAGAGCACATCCCAAGAAATCCAAAATACGCATTAAGACAAATCCCTCCCTGGTGGGGTCAGCACAGCATCACTAGCTGATGATCTGATTCAGAAAGCAGCAGGGAGATTCAATGATGAAAGACTTCAACACCACGTATGCAACTTCTGGGCCACTATCAGCTATCAGAAAATACTTCTATTATCAACAAAATAAAGGCCACTAAACTAAGAAAAAGCTTATTCCATTCAAATGAAACATTATGCCTGTTAATGTGGTTGGTATTTTAGGATGTAGGACCTACCATAGGCACAATAAAATTCTCATATGTTTTAATTCATTTACGCATGTCTGCATTTAATATGCTTTGTGACCATGTCTGCAATTAATATGAGTTATGAGAAAAGAACATGTGCAATATTTTTGGGTACAGTTAAACATTTTTTTCTCCTCCTGCAAATGAAAGATTTAATGAAACAGCTCAAGGAAAATTGTTGGCAGTTAACGTATTAAGTTGAACTGACAGAATCATGAGTAAACTTTAGTGGAGTTAATGATATCCTCTTATCTGACCCTGACACATTTGCAGCATGTAATTTACAGAAGCTCTGTCCAGGGAATCTTGACAAATGCTCCTAACGATGTCAGGGCAATGTTCCATTCTAATGTAAAACAGATGTGGATCCGATACCCTCATTCATCACTAACACTGAAAATCTCAAACTCCTTCCGAGATGAATGGCATTACCTGCTGTTAACTCTTTTCAATGTAGAAAAATCTCTCAAAAACAAAATACTACACAAGAAAGAACACAAAAAGGATGGTCCTAATGCATTAGATTGAGAGATTTTAAAAGATTAATTAAAATTAATTAGCTACATGGTTCCATATCTAGAGGATCCTAGAGCTATGTTGCTGATTCATTTTACATATACGAATATTTGTGCTGAATATATGAAGAGACCCAACAGAAAGCATTTTTGTGACAAATGGCAAGCACTGGGAACCACATACTTGGTTAATGAAAATAGGAGCAAACACACTGACTTTGAACATCTGACGATCTGACCTTCTGCAGACTCATATCAAATGAGGCCTCCTACTGATTTTACACCACCAGACATCAGTGGTAGCGACACTGAAATTAGAGAAGGTGCACTGGTGGACATTTAGGGTAATTAAGACGATAACTTGATCCTGCATGAATTATATTTTTATCTACAGGAGATTACTCATGTTCACAACATTATCAGAGTCTGTCACTGAACTCGCATCTTTTTTCAGGAGTCACAGGACTAGGCAACTTTATCAAAATAATTCAAAGAGAAGCTAATTATCTAGCTACTGTTTGTATGGAAAAGCTTCAAAAATGTCAAGACAACTGAAAAAGTAAAACAAAGCTCAAAGAGGAACATATACTCACAATTTATATATATATATTTATGAATATAAGTGAATATATAATTAAACATCTCAAAACTTTTTCAGGTAGTCTCAGAGACTGTAGACACATGAGTTTAAATACTTAAATATGACAATATTACATATAACAGTTCCTAACAAGCCTAAATTTGATATTATATTGCTCGCTGCCTGTGAACTCTTCTCCCACCTTCTGCTCAACCCAAGACACAAAAGAGGGATTCTGGCCATCATGAAAACCAGCCCCACTGTTTCTGGCTGGGCTCTCACACACCTTCCCTCCAGAACTGAACTGGGATACACAGGTTGGTTCCCTCTCAGGAAAACAAGCAGAAAATACACCTCTTTTTCCCCCTCAATTCAAAAGCTTTTTGTTTTTCCTGTCAGAGGACCAGGAGATAGAATCTGCAAAGCTTTCACAGGAGACTCTCAGCAAAGTCAATGTTTGTCCCTACAACAGCTGTTGCATGATCGACACTTACATGGCTGCATTTACCAACAGGGAACTGCTACAAAATCCTAGTCACTTAGGTAAAAGCAAAAAGTTATCCATAAATGTGAAGGAAAAAAAAGATAATGGACAAACATAACTGGAAGAATCCAACTAGTAAGGAAGTGTTCACTCATGAGGTTCCCATTAATGTATATTCCAGGGCCTCTAATCTAACCAGCACTAGGGAAAAACAAGTATTTGTTATTTTGACTAGAGGAAGCCTCTTTGTATCCTGGCTCAGCGCTCAATCTTTCTTTTGTAAGAAAATTATTACTATTAGTGATGTCCCAGCAAAAATCAAGATAAAAATAAAATGGTTATCTTTAGAAAGGTAGGATGTTTTGAAGGAAACAGAGTCCAATGCATTTAAAGATGGATACATGGGCTTTCTAGAGTGACTTTGCTAGGGATGAAATTCTGCTCTTTCTGATCCCACCGCAATATATGCTTTTCACTGAATCATGCAGTGGTATTTTTAGTACCTCTCCTTGGAAATCTAAAATACAGAGTATAATTAAGGACTCAAGTGAGCCATCTGTGATTACTCATGGCAAAGCCTGCATTCATATACCAGCCCTTAATTGAAAAAACATGCAAGTATTCAGATTCCTGTTGATATTTCTATTTTGTAAATTCATTAAAGAATTAGAAGTTTACCAATGCATGCTAGTCATATACACTATGAAGGGCTGACTCTTATTTTCACTTAACTGGTTTAAATTGAACTTCTATGTGTAGCAAAAGCAAAACATTATTTTAAAGGTTGTGATGACGTTGAATGTATTCTGAACAGTACAAGTTATTATGGAGGAAGATAAGTCACTTTGTGAGCAATATCTTTTAAAAAGGGTTAAGAAAACCTAGAAACTGATACGTTTTTTATATATTGTATCATTTTACTATTAAATTTTTATGTTTTTTATTTAGCTTTTTTATATTTATATTTCCATTGTATTCCTAAACATTTATTGTCATGAAGTTACAGAACAATTGGTTAATTTCCCAGAGATGCCAGGGCTTTTTATATCTCCATGTAAGATTTCTCAGCTGTAATAGAAGACCTGTTTTTCTAAGGCTGAAGCCCCAGACACCCACTCCAACTTTTCAGGCATGATGGGGGTGGAGGTGGAAATAGGCCCAGAGAATGAGAAGCTAAGGTGGACACTCAACATTTAAGGTCATCTGTTCATTGTTGTTGTTATATTAATGTATTTTATTATCTATGCTATAACATTTATTATTTAAAATATTACAATATTTACAAAACAAATAATGTTATTATTCTTGCATAATAACAATTACAAAACTATTGATCCCATCTATTTCTACCCACTCCAGAAACAGAAATAATCAATCCCATTGGCTGAACTTTTTTTTTTTTAATTAAAAAACAAAAAAAGAACACACAAACCAAAACAAAAACTCATCCTCATGAAAATAATATCATGTGAATTAACTTTCCTCCTCACAAAGAAATCCCTGACCCTGACCTCTGTCTCATGTTCTTCGGTCATTAAGCAAGAAGTTCTCAAAGTCAAGATCATTGTAACAGAGATCATGAGCTTCTCGTTGGTGTGAGACTTAGATCCAAACAAAATGTTTCTGTGGGCAAGCAGTCAGACAGCAATCTGACGGAAAGTATAGGGAAAAGTACAGTAAATTAACAGCTGCTTGGTCATGTGTTTTTTGGATTTGCCCCACCCCCACCCCTCTTGTCCTTCTTAATAAGGGCCTGCAAGATTTTAGCCACTGATGCCTGTGTTTCCCTTAAAAACAGAGTTAAGACAGTATGGACATATCTCACTGATTCAGCAGCTGCCATCAGATCCATACTTCAGGTTAATGAAAACCAAGTGCTCTCAAAGACTTAAAAGAAACCAATTGCCTAAGATCTATCTCACCAAAAAGAGTTAGAGGGTATTTCTTAAACTCAGGCAGTGAAATGTTTTGACAGAAAAAGAAAGAAGCCTTGAAACAGCTTGCATCTTTACTACTGTTCACCGAAAAGTTTGGAATTTTCTTATCAAGATAATTCCTGAGCTCCAGGTAATAGCATAAGGACTGCAAAATTCATTAAAGACTGTTACGATCTTCTACACAACCATTCAACATTTAATCCACTTCCCATTTTGAAACTGCAGCCTTTAAAGCTGCAGGTTTGACAGAAACACACAGGAGGATGACAAGAAAGAGGAAAAGGTAGAGCTCAAATGTTTTCTAGAGGGCAAGGAGGAAAACCAGCAGGAGACAGGTTACTCATGTTTATTCTTTTTCCAGTAAAAACTTAGCACTACAGTACCAGTTAAGCCTGGATACCCCATGAGTTAGATACAGGCAGTGATGCAAGCAGAGCCCTGCCGCTCCATCCAGACCCACGAGCAGTTGGAACAGCACAATTCAAACCCAGCAAACTGCCTGAACCGCCTGGCACAGGGCAAACTCTGCTCTTTTGGCTCTAATAAAAAGCACATGGCAAGGTCAAGGGATGCCCGTGTCCACTGGAAAGCCTTTTTCCTTATCTTAAACAAAGCAGTTCAAAATATTGATACTCTGCCTTAAAAACAATCCGCTGTCTAGTAAGACCCTACACCTGCAGGTGCAAGACAAGTGTTTTTGCAGTCGCTCTTCTGGCTTCCATGGCAGAACTGTCCGTCAGTGACTGTTAATGCTGAGATCAGAAAGCGACGTGCCAATTCAGAGGCACGCTTATAGTCTCGCGTGCACATATTAACACACAGATATGCTACTCCCTAATAATTTTGAGTTAACAAAGGTTTGTTAAAAGAAGATGCACTGAGCAACTGAAACCTAATTTGAAAAGGAAATACAATATTTCTGTAAATGTATGCATGAAAGCCAAGAAGCTGCATAATAGGCATAGAAAACATAAAAATATGCAATTTACATATATTACACACTACTAATCTCCATTCTGACATTATATTTAAAGAGCTCTGGCTGAGATGGTGTGCCTGCAGTTTGGTTGCTTTTTCATGAAATACAAACAAGGACACTCCTGGCTATCAGTTCCCCAAGACATTAATCCCCATCTCATCCCTTCCAAAGTCAACCCCTCACAGGTCTATAACACAGAGGTTCTCTCACCACATCCAGTTAGCAATGAGTAAACCAGACGAACAAGAAGAATAATCAATCATCTGGAGATCTGCAGATCTTGTCTTGATGTTAAAAAGTGCTAAATAACATTGACAAGGCAGGACTCTTTCTATTCTCTTATTTATAAGAGCAACATTTTATTTCCCAGCCTGAAAGACAGGTAAGTTATGGAACACATTGCTTTCAAAAACTGAAAGTACAGTCTTTTCTAACTTTTGATTTCATTGCTAACACAATAAAAATATAGTTACAGTACCCTAGCCACTTCCCCTTGTCCTCTGCCTTCACCCAGTGCTTGCCTTGAACAACATATTTGTCCATCATACTCAAGAACAAAGTTAGAAAGGAAATACCCTGCATGGAAGATAGTTTTCCTAAGGAATCTGCCTCATTTGAAATAAACTGAAGTCAAAGTGGGAAAGGACGTTTAAGTATGGTAAGAAAATGATCTCATGAATCTTAATATTAGATTTTGTTCTGCATGTTCTGAGGGGTTTTTTTTTAAATCACAGAAGATTATTTGGGCTTCACACAAAGCCTCCCTTCCCCCCTCCCACTAAAGTTGCCGTAAATTCAGCTTTACGCACAGTTTGTCCAGAGCACTTGCATGACAGAGAGACAGTGATGGGTGGAAACATTATGTTAATTGCTCACACACTCAGATTTATTGTGGTCAAAAATCCACTGGGTAGTAAAAAGAACCTCTCAATTTCTCATCTAAATTCCGTGCACACAAGCAGGGCACTGCAACATGCCCACTCTGCATGAAAACTCCAGTTTCTCCCTCTTCATGAAATCCCCAGCACAGAACCAGATTTTGACTTGTCAGCTGCTGCTACCTGAGCCACTCAGCCGGCATATATCTGGGCACCTGCAGGAAGAGCCCTGAGGATCGGTGACATAAAGATGCCCTGCAACACATCCCATGAGTAAGGGACATTTCACACAGTAACATCACAATGTACATCACCAACATATGAGGCTCTTCTTTCGGTCATAAAGCACAATCACTGTTTTGCTATAGTCCCACAGTTTGTTGCACATAATTTACATACTTGAGGCTGTATCACTCCGTTATATAAACGCAAACCTAGGTATGTCATTTGACACATACATGCTTTTTATACATGTCTCTAAGGCATTGTTTTGGCTCCAAAATGGTTTTAGAGGAGCTGTTGGTAACATCACATAAATTTAGGGCTGGGTTTTTGTTTGTTTGTTCCATGGAAAGATCTGCACCAGCCAGTGAGGGCAATCATTCAGGGGCCAAAAAGCAGTTTAAAACTTGATCAGCTATAAGTAATCTCCTGTATACATTCAGTGATGAATGCAGGACATCAGTCTTTGAGGGACTGGCCTCCTCCTAAACCTGTGGGCAGAGGTGCAGAATAAGACCAGCAGTTCTAAGCACTGGAACAGGAAAAGGTTTCAAAAGTCTAAAGAAAAAAGGCCAAAACAACAGAAGTTTCATAGTGTAAAGACAGGACTAGGTGTAAAGTAGCACAGCAACTGATTAAAGACATAATCAAAAGGGAATCCCAAAGCAGATTAGACCAAACCTCAAATCAGCAAGAATTTGGGGGGAGGAAACCTGGCCTCACTTTATTGTCCCACTATGCCCAGACATCACAAGATTTTTTTACTGTTGTGCTCCACTTCTGTGTCACAGACAATAAAAGCTCTGTGAAAGGAAAAAAAGATCACATTTTCCATAGCCAGAACCAACACACATTTAAACTGACACTAACAACTACTTTGCATGGATTAATGCTGAATCCCAGAAAGATATTTATGTCAAAAATGTGGAAGCCTTGCACACTATGAGACTGGCCTTTTACAAAAAAAAAAAACCCAGCTAATATAGTGTCACGGCTTTTTTTGGAGATTGCATTTAGAAATCAGAATTCTTTAGAACAAAATCCATTCAAGTCTTGTTGGAAGTACATCCGTTTGGTTTTCTGTTGGTATTTTCTTCCTGAGGTTTCAAGCCATAAAGTTTTGTACCCCACTCTAAGCTATAGGAATCTGTGAAACTTAATTACGTTTACTGTTACAAAAAAGGGTTTATGAACTTTTGCCTTTGGGCAAAAATGTTTATTTCATTGCCTTTGTTATTCATTCTTTTCAACTCCAGTGCCTTTGAACTTTTCAGCTGCACAGAGTTATCACCGTTGCACAGGAACCAAGAACTGCACTCCCGAGATGCAAACCACAAGTTGAAGAAAACGAAGGAGGCAAAGATATACGAGTCGTTATTTTGGCCACCCTTTGTGCTATTAAAATCTCATTTTCTGCCTATTAGAATGCCCTCTCCCTGCTTAGGCAGTGGTGATAGTCAGTGATTAGTGTGTAATTGAGTATAATTGTCTTTTCACTTTTCATTTGTGTCATTCTGAGCTTCTCTCTGTTTTTCTAACCACTGAGAGGAAAAAAGGGTAGAAAGAAGATAAAGCTGTTAAAACTCTCACTTTCAGCCCTGAAGAGATTCCTGATTGTAATTATAGATTGCATCCTCTTTGTGACTTCTCAGAATTTAGTGGACATCTCTTTCCAAGCACCTGGGCAAAGCTCTCACTAATGAAATAAAGTACCATCTATTCAAGCTTTAACTAATAATGTCAGCTTCAGGCAGATGCTGCATCTAGGAAAATTTAACCAACCTTTTGACACTCAATTATCAAGGCAATTTATTAACATGATTTCCTAAAAAGAGCTCATGCAAATTAGAAAAACAATTATGGTATTCATGCAGTTATATATTGCCAAAGAGCAGTAATACTCCTAATTTATGTATTTATAACTCGATTATAGCTCATTTCAATGTGTGCTGCTCAGCCCTTGGAATTCTCCTCATAGAACTTGCCTATAATTTTCCTCAACTATTTGGTAAAACCTTGGTGATGTTTTTTATCCACAGAAAAACTACGTGACCTACTTTCTGTACCTAGCCATGGATCTTCAGGAAAATAGCAGTTACAAACGCTCGACAACTGAATGTAAACATGAAGCCTGCATGATTACATTATAAATCACTTGAAATTAAATATAAGCTATGACTCTTGATTCAGCCAGTAGGAGGAAAAAAAATAGAAAAAGAAGGAAACTAGCAAACTGAAATCATGTGGCTTGTATAAAGAATACATTATGGTTTAAATTTGGTAATTCATTATACTGTGGCCTGAGGGAATAGACTCTTTGGTTCTGGTATACAGCAAATCCTCTGTCTGAAAACACAGGACTGACCTGAGGTGAAAGGCCATTGCCAATGGCAGGGTTCATGGGATTGGAGGGCCCGGACGGAGGCACAAAGCTGTCTGTATAGCTGGAAAATCCGTGCCTGGTGCTGGGGAGGCAATAGGCAGAGCTGCTCTCTGGGTTCGAAGGGAGACTGCTTTGGTGCACGGTGCTTGGAGGGAGAGGCTGAGGTCTATGAACGGTGCTGCTCGGATCAGACACGGCTAGAAGCAAAATAAACATGTTGATATGTTTTCCTCCTTTTTTCTGGCATAATAAATTCATTATGTGAAGCTCAACTTGACAGAATTGCATCAGGACCTGCTTTTAAGCACTGGTTAAATAGAAAGGAAAATCTTTAATATTGCTAGGTATTTAACTGGCCAGTGAGATTACATAAACGCCATTAAATAGACTGAAAATCCTAACAGACACAGGCACTTTTCAGACAATCCTTGGTGAGCACATATTGTTCAGAATTGATACAGCAAAATTTTATATATATAAAAATAAAGGAGAAGTTTCTTTTGCTTAAAAGACGGGTAACAGGCTTTCCATTCCTGTTCACAGTACAGTAACTCTGCCATAATTTGTAATGAACCTAGCAGTGGATGGGAGAAGTCCTGGACTTTGAAAAATTCCCTTAATCAGAACATCCACCAGCAGTTAAGGTCCAAATCTCAAGAAAAAAGCAAGAAGAGTACAGTGACTTGTTTTATAGAATCTCACCTGTAAGGCTTTTCTGTAACAGTAAAATCTAGCACCACCTACATTTGAGGTTCTGTTTCCTCTTCCCCCAAATCTATCAAAGTTCACAGAATTTCCAATAACATTAGTTTTTACCATACTGAGACTTGCTGCTATCTGATATGAAACAAGATGGTCTGAAGAGCAATTTTTTCCACCAGCAGCTAAATATTCGGCATACTTACAGAAGTTTCCAGTCCGTCAGCACCGAAAACAAAGACAGGACACAGCTGCTACCTCCTTCCCCACCACACCAGGCACTCTCAGCGAAGGAGACCAGTGCGGTGGAAGGGCAGGGAAGCGTGTCCATCGCTTCCCCAACCTGCACCTCTACTGTGCAGGAGGCGATTATTTCTCCAGCTAGTACCCTTCAAACAGAACCAGCTCTTTCTTGCAGCAAAACAAACCCCAGTTCTTACACACTGGAAATAAGCAGATTTACAAGGTTCTTGCTGACTCAGACCCTAAATTAACCAATGCCTCTTTTTCTACATTAGAGAAGAAAATATTTCTACAATGGATCAGCACAAGAAACTCTCCAATAACGCTACTTTAACCCAGTACCTGTTGGCTACTGTACCTTGTGGTATGGAGGTGGGTTGATAGGAGGGCTCGGAGAGCTGGTAGGTCGGCAAAGATGGCATGGCACTGGGTGGAAATCCTCCTGGGATCAGATGGTTGAAAGCCATCAGTTGATTGGCTCCTGCCTGTTTCCTCCATCTAGCTCGACGGTTACTAAACCAGACCTACAAACGTTTTAATTAGGGACATTTGATTTTTGTACATTTAAAATGGGTGCATCAGAAATCATGGCATATTTCAAATGTGTTTGAAAAGAGATGCAGAAAATGTGCACTGTGCTCAGAGCTCCCAGACAAGAAAGGAGCCCTTGGCACATACTTCCATGGTTTGACAGACAGGACATGGGAATCCCAGACCCCAGTTTCCTCTCAAATACAACCTCTCCTGAGAAACAAGCTGACTAATGCTTTCAAGCTTTAGTACTTTTAATAGCTATCAATCAGTATCCTTATTGTGCCAGATTTAATGAGAAAGTGAAAACATCTCTCCATTTGATCTCAGTGCCAGCCGAAGCTGTTTAGTCTGGATTGGATTATCTTTATATTTATCTTGCTGACAAATTAGCAGCATCATTAATGCACTGTTGGAATGTGCTTATACTTACATATTGTGATACTATATTGTCCTAATGATCAACAGAACCTTAAGATTTTAATTTGAAAAATGCAAGTCCCACATACAAACACCAGAAATCCCTCCCAGCAAGTTTTCGCATAATCACATGTACAAAAGATCTCTTCATAAACTAGACATTAACAGCAGATCAGAATTGCAGTACTAGACTGGCATTTCAGAACCACTCTGAAATCTGTTCCCAGGACAGGGTACCACACAGATGCGGTTTGGATTAGTCGGACATTTTAGATATAAATCTGCTTTCTGCCAACAAGCAATTCCTTCATGTCATTCTCAGCTCACATTTTAAGTTTTGGAAGTCTTGGATGGCTCCTACTGCCTCCAAGAAAGGAAGAGGCCAGACTTCACAAATACAGACATAATAAGAGTTGCAAAACAAGTCAGATAATATTGCTATTATAGCAATTACACACGCCACAAATCTGAAGGGCAACCTGCCACAGCAGGTGTGCCTGGACCAGTACGCACCCACATTGCCCTGCTGCAGGGTTACAGCAGCTCTAGATTACAGCACATTACACTAGCCCTTATCTGAGGGTAAAACGTCATTTGGGCTTGCTCTTCCACTTGCTATTCCATAGCAGGAATGGCGGGACTCACTGGGCCATCTGGTTTCTGATGTAGGCCATCTGTCACCATGTAGTTTGATCCCGCTTCATCCTCTGTTCAGAATGAGACGCTCAGTTCACACAGCTGCCTTCTCCCTTGGCCACAACATCTCCTCCTTGATTGCTCACTGCCACTCCAGTTCAGGATTTAGGACAGAGGGATAGGTGGAGCCTCTGTTCTACCTCAGGTTTTTGTAGTACATACTAACTCTCCCTCTGCCTCCGCACGAACCATTTCGGAAAGCAGCTGGCAGGAACAAGGCCCCAGGGTGTAGAAGTGAGACCTGCGATGAGCAATGATTGAGCATGCATCCAGATCCAGCAATATTTTCCACTTTTTCAACCTACAGACATCTATATCCTTTTTCACCTCTCTCCTTACACTTTGCTTCCCTCACTGACATTTCAGTCTAAATTTCTTGATTAATTCTCGCAGGCTCCTTCCACCTGCTTATGCCTCCCAAAGCCCACCAGTGTCACATTCCTGCGACAGAGTCTGTTGAAGATGATGAAAGAAGGGGAGAAAGAGGGCAAGACATGCTGAAGAGGGAGAAGAGGCTCTGCTAAAGAACATTTAAGAAGGATAATGGAGGTCAGAGAGGAAGCAGGGAACAGCAAATGCATGTTGTAATTAGCCTGCCTGGATCATTAACTGCGGCTTTCTCCATGACACTCTCCCTTCTTCAGGTCAAGAGGGTTATCTGATAATCTTCAAATGCTTTGGGAACAGTAACTGAACTACACTACATGAGAGGATTTCACTGAAGAAAATGAGGAAACAAGATTTTTGTTTCCTCTACAGATAAGCAGTTGTCTTTGAGGCCTAGATCTTCATTAAAATGTGTCACATCCCAAACTTTAATTCAGTAGTGAGCGATTAGTATTGATGTCAAATTTTATGCTTTTATTTGCAGGTAGATTTCAGCTCATTTTACAGATCTGCATTTTTCCAGAACTGCAGATACATATTAAACGTCCCTGAAATGGACACACTTGATATCAAAAAGCTTACATCAACCCCACAACAAGTGTACTCACACAGAGCCCAGCTGCCATGTGGAGCCTCGTTAAGTTAAATGAGAGTTCACAGGGGTGCAGGAACCTGCCTGGGCTGTGTTACCACCTCAGCCACATGCACCTGGGACGGGCTAGATGGACATTATGTGACTGGCACCCATGGCAAGTGCTGCTGGCACAGCCGCGGCTCTAGCCACTGCTGCCCCATCTGCCACCTCACACCCCTCCTGTGCCAAAATCATCCCACCAAAACCCCCTGAACAAATGCCAAACACCTCACCCGTAAGTAACAGGGGTCCGATCCACACATCTATTTGTTTCCCTTTGACTTCAACATGCTTTGGACCATCACACATTCTTACCATCACACATTTTTACAAAGGAATACACTGAAGCTCTGAATCTGTCATTCTGGATGTTTTAAAGCAATAGTTTTTACTGTAAGTACTATTTACTATCACAACCTCACCCTTTTCACATGGCTTGAGATTTGGCTTGCAAGTGTGTTTAACTCCCATTTTATGCCAGGTAACTGCAGATTTCATATGTTGTGTGTGACAGAACACAAAGAAGAAATAATGTAACGGTAGGACAGAAATAAAAAAAACCATGCGAGTAAAATTAAATGGGAGACTTACAATGTTGAAAGAGGGTTTTGGAAAGTCCAGAAAGGATTACTCAAAACTATATAACTCAAATTAAATATTTTCTTTACATTTTATGTAATGTTTATTAAAATTAATCAGATCCCAAACTTCATGCAGTAGCAGTTATATCCTATGTTAACTAAAATTATTTATTGTTTTTTAATCACAGTCTTTCACTTGGATTATGTCCAGCTGCCCTGACTTAGTCTCAAGAGTTCAGGATTTTTTATTTTTTAAATCAGCACATACTATGAGGAATCTATGTGTGTTATTACCGCTAATTAAAGAAATCTTGAAAAATTTTGCCAATATCAAGTCAAGACTTGAAAATAAATCTGGTCACCACAAGCCAGTGTGGCTGCTTAGAAACATACTGTAAACACCTGGGGAAATGTTGTCTTTTGTTTGTACATCTCCAACATGATCTAATAAACGCAATGTCCTATTATATTCAGCAAATTTCAACTTCCACCAGCCTGATAAAATCCTTATCTTTTGAGAGGTGTTTTCAAATCTAGCGGGTCCCCATCGGGTGTTTCTGTTCTGCCACCCCCCTTCTGAGGAGGAAGCGACTGTCACCTGGATGCAGAAATGCTCTGGGTACAGTGCAGGTGTCAGACTGTGAGAAAGTGCCACCATGTAGTGGGAGTAACAGCAAAACAACTCTAAACAATCCATGTCTGCTTCATCTGATGAACCAACATATCTTGAATGTTGCCTTCACCAGCAAGAGCACAGATCTGGGTGGAAGGCAAAGGCGCTTCAAATCACCACTACTGCCCCGAACTCCCGCATGGAAGCAAAAGTGGTGATAAGCAAGCTGCTGCATTTTGGAGACTCAAAATACAGTGTTCTTACACAAGCAGCGTTGTGTCTGAAGGAAGAGGATCTACTTGTCTTGGTGTAACATGCAGGAGCTCTAAATTAGGTCAGCATTGTTCTTGGTGCTGTGCAAATGCAGACATGGACAGAGGGAACAGGGCTTCCTGGAGGGACCCCAGCACCCAAAAGTGATGTTGCACCAGGAGCCAAGTCACATTCATCTTAATGAAGTATTGGCTCCCCGGTTCCTGTGTCACTTTCAAATATGGAATGTAAATTACTCAGATGATTTGGAAACAAAATTGAGCCCCAGTCTATGGCTGAAATTTACATCTCAAGAGTAGAACCAAAGAAGATGAAATTTAGAGCAAAAGGAAGGGAATAAAAAGGTCTGTTAAGGGAAGTAACTATTGGTGGTTCTACTTTTTCAAGCATCTGGAGCTGTACTGACCAAAAAAGAAATCACACCACAACAGAATATAAATATATATATATATATATATATGTATATTTTTCACTGATGTAGAATGGATGAGGTGAAGTAATAAGTTTCTCCCATCTCTATTTTCTAATATTTAAATGTTGTCTTATTATCATTTTTCCTTTAATTAGTTCACAAGTTATCATGCCAACATCTTATTTTGTTGATCTCAACAGGATGTTCTTTAAAAGATGCATTTATTCACTTGGGAACATACTAGTGTAATTAGCCTTGACATTTCAACAATCTGATCATAAACACAGAGTGCTCTATGTGCTTTTAAGGCAAAAAGATCTCTGATCCAACAGGGCGAAACATTTGAGATGTGAGTTTTGCAGGAAACCCATGGTTATTATGTTAAACGCAGTCCTTACCATTGCAAGCGTAAGTGCCAAAAATTCGGAGTCAAAAGACTGATGTATTGTTAATGGCACTTCTAACTTTAGACAGAGGGAGGGTAGGGGTTTTTTTCCTCCCCGTTCTCACCTTATGATATTTTTTCATGGTATCTTCCTCCCCACTCTCCCTATTCCCCACCTCTCCCTTCCCCTGAAATTCACATTTTAAGAATCAAGTCTGTCCATCCTGACAGCAGGCATCCCTGGTGGGTGCACTCTCAGGGGTGTGCCAGAAGCAAACTGGGGAGGCTGAAGAAGGAACTCCTGCTAATGAAGCTGGGCTGCACCAGCCTGGACAGAGCCAACTCCGTTACCTTTGCAAAACACAGCAACACAGCTTCCAAACACAGCACAGTGTCCGCTCCTATAATCCCTGCTGATGCCCGATCTATGTTTCCTCCAACTGCCTTCAGAGCAGCCTGGGCAGGAGCTCCCATCCTCTTGCCAGGCCAACAACTGACATCAGCACTTGTGCCCGCCTGACCCTACCGGGAATCCATTCAGAGAACACAAAAAAAAGACAGGGCCCGGGGAGAAGAAAAGTGGGTTTTCTTCTGTTTTTTACTGCCCAGTGATACAGTACCAGCTGAGCTCCAGGAGAGCATGGCCAGGGACCAGCCACAGAAAGAAGTAAGAGTGGCAAGAGAATTGCCTTGTAGCCAGTTGGCAAAACTGCTTTGCTGTGACATCTGCACACCCCCGGCCCCACAGGAACAAGGTCTAACACGTATGCACAGAGGCACACCACGGGAAGGACGCTTTCCTCACAGCATCCCAAGGCAGCACTGCCACCCTGCCAGAGCGGCATGTCAGACACTGGTGGGAACGCCACAGTGATGGGAAGTCATCCCAGTTGGGATAGACCAAGTTAGCAACCTGATGGAAACCAGGGTTCTTCTAAAACAAACCCTAAATAAATAATATAAATTAAAAAGGAGGTAAAAAAGAGACATCAGACCAGAAAACCACCAGACTCTGCCAAAGGGAGCAAGGACTCAAAACTACCTTCCAGTGCAATCCAGCATACTCAAGTCTCATAAGTTTCTTTGAAAATACTTTGATTCAGTACCACACAATTACTTCTAAAACATTGCAGCTGAATAGTTCTGCAAAATATTGAGTAATAAGCAAATTGAACTGTGCATTTATAAATTAAAGCATCACTAATTTAAGCCCTGAGGCATCAGGGACCAGAAAAACAGAATCAAAATCACATCCCTTCTTTTCTTTTATATTTAAAAATGTCTTGGGCCTGCATATGTTTGTAGTTGGTTAATTTACCCATAAGAATTTCTGCTTTACCCGGGGCGGGGGGAAAAAAATAAATCAGCAATTACAAGGTTATCTAGTACAAGAATGCATACAGCATTTTCTTTCTTTATCCTATATGTGATTCAAGAGGACAACCTCCAAAAAAAAGGCACTATAAATTCTCCATAAACCACATCAAGAATAACTGTAAGAATCTGCTGAAAGCTCTTAAATGTTCCTGAATCTGTTTGACATTCCTTTACCCCATCTCCCCATCGGACTATGCAACTCAGCGTACAAGCTCAAATAGTTTCAGAGAAGCTGAGGCCGAGGCCAAATAAAGACTTTTTTTTGGCACAGGTCCTCCCTCCCCCGTGATTTCCCAGTGAATGCTTTTCACTGTTTGCTACTGAGAAGAGACTATTAATACTGAGAGACTGGACTTCTGAGCTTTCAAACCTTACTACCAGCTTAAGAGTCATTATTTCTTCTCTCACCTCTCCTCGCACTATCTTCTCCAAACTGACTCCTCGCCTCCCTGTGCCACAGCGAAACAAACAATATGCAAACACAGCACATAAATTTAAAAAAAAAAAAAGTCTATATAATTTTTCTTCTGGCTACTCAACACTTCTGTGCTCTTGGGACTTTTTTATTTGCTGACTATATAATAAGCTTTTTAGACAGGCTTACAAGCTGATTACAAGTTTGACATGGGAACATCCAACCCCATCCTAGTAGCCTGGAGAGATCTGCCTGGATTTTCAGACATGTTCTTTTGTTAAACAATGTTTTCCTTTTTTGAAGTTTTTGAGCAAACCAATTTAAACCTGGGACTTGGCTGAGAATATTCTTTTCAGGACAGAACATACTCATGTTTCAGAATTCTTCCTGACTTTCCTGCTTTTTCACCATTATTCATGGACTAAGAGTCAGACAAATTTCTCCCATTGACGCGGTTTGGCAGGAAGGTCATGTCCCAGCCGCTTCTCATGGCAAGACCTCCTGCTCTCCATGATCCCACAGATCCAGGAGCACATCCTCAACACGGTCCAACATCCAAGTCTTGCACATCAAATCTCTGATAATTTGTGAGGCCGAAGAGATTTAGCAGAGATTTGTCTGACTGGCCAGGCCCCATCACCCAAGGCAGGATCCTGGCCCTTCACCTGCCATGGGACAAACCTGAACCTTATTTAGAAATTCTTTACCAAAAGATGGAAGTGAACACCTCACCACTGTCAATCCGAAACAGGCTCCAAGTTGCTGCCAGATTTCCCGCAGTTTATCCAGGTCTAAAAATAAGCCTGATGTGAGAATCTAAAGGTGGCCAGAAGAGATGCTACCCACTTCACTCCTTATGTGCCATTTGTTACAGAAACCATCACCATGCTGCTCCAAAGCTCAAAAAGAACCTTTGATCTTTATCTAAACTAGGGAAAACTTCACTTTTAGAACTTGCCTTCAGATTGAGTGAGTAAAAATAAGCCACAGAGCTTAAAGGTAAGTTAATGCTGGTTTAAATGAGGTTTTTGAACTGGACCAGTAAAGCACTGCACATCTGTGATTTTTACTCATAATACATGACGCTTTAACTTCATATTTCCAGGTTACTACCTTTTTTTCTTTTTTTTTAGACTTTTTAATAAGCTGTCATCCTTTGGGACTCTACTTATGTTACTGAATTGTATCTGATGAATGCACAAGACCAAGACACTTTCCCCCTTCCCACTGCAACTAACATGCAAGAGGGAGCTGGGTGACTTTGGAAGAGGCAGCAGAAGAGGTTCTCCTGGCTCCACACGCAGGGAAGAAAGCCTCAACAGTCCTTGAGTAGAAAGATGCTGCAGGAGGAATCGCAGGCAGCATCTTAACTCCTTATTATACCCAGTACTGAAGTATCTGCAATGATTGTAACTATACATCTCTGTGGGAAACTGCAGTGGGTCTGTGGAATCCTTGTCAGAAAATATGGGGGTAGAGATCAGCCTTGAAGATATTAAGATTTACCCTTGAGAAGGATGGGAGTAAAGGAGTATCCGGAGATATGGAGTTGTACCCGTGAGAGAGGAGAGATGTACCCGTGAGAGAGAAGGGAACAGAAGAATAACATGGATGATAGCAAGTTTAACCAATGAGATGTTAGTGCTGTAACTTGTAACCAATAGTGAAAAGACACATGAACTGGCAGAATTGTATAAAAATGCACTTGTAGCAATAAATGGCATCTATTACTTTCATCTTGAAAGAATTTGGTCCATGTCGCTTGTCCGTCTCAACCGCGACACATCTCATTACTCTCACAACATGGAGTTTGTTGTAACAAACGCTTTTCCCCATAAGATTTCCCTGTCTCCATTATTAAGTCTACAAAAAACATTTACAATGTAAAGTTTCTTCTCAGTTGCTTGCAGCTTTCAAAAAATCCCTTCAGGAGTTGAAATGTTCTAAATTTAATCTCAGCCCAAAGGCAACTTTTTTTCCACTTCCAACAACCAGCTTAGAAACATGCATTTGGTTACCCTTCAGCAGTGGAAAGTGAGAAAATAGATGGTCCAGCAGTTTAAGACTCTTCCTTTCACGGGTGCTCAGAGACCGCCTCAGGGAACAGAAGGGAAGGGGAAGCACGGGGGCGGCAGGGTAGAAACAAAAAGAACAAAACACGAGATCCAAGCGCTACATGGAAGGATTGAGGGAATAGCAAGGTTGGTCCAGTTGTAATCAATTAAGTAACTTCCTAGACAATGCAAAACAACTCTATGAAATTGGGTCTTACAGCTTCAGAGAAAAGAAGAATTATCTGGGCTGCAAAGAACCAGCTTTTAAATGATACTTGGTTGTGAAGCAGTCAAAGAGATCTTTGTGTGTATATCTATGTAAAATTTGGTATCTCTGATCTCTATCACACTGTTACTAAAAAAGAAGTGTGACTAAGAAAGCTTGAATGCTACATCAGTACGGCTGTCCAACCCTCCAGCTCTCTCATAGGGTTATTTTCTTTTCACAGGTCATCTTTTATTTCATGCCCATCATAGGTGGCTATTTTAAGGGGCTATAGAGAGGTGCTGAATGCTGATAAGGCAAATCCTGTATCCCTTAATCCACTGCTAAACCACACTGCCAGGTTTCAAGGGTACCAGACAGATGGAGTGCTCTAGGAAACTGCCCACAGGCTGGCTACTTCGACCCCAGCTGATCTTTAATCCAGAAAGGTTTTGTTCTGGTATTTTAATCATTGATCGACTGGGAACTTTCTTCCATGCTGGGTTAGGTAAAATATCCATATGTCAGAAGTACCGGGGAATTTGTGAGGCTGTAGATCATAGGAATGGTGTGAGACAGGATGCGTCTCAAGGGAACCAAGGAAGCCATAAGGAATGTAAAAAGTCACAGGGTTAAAGCCACATTAGGACAGCTGTTATGTTAATGAGAGCTCTGCTTTTCTTCTAGCTGTGGGTCATTGATTTAGAAAAAACATGAACAAGGTCTTTTTCATTTTATCATTTTTTTCCACTGAAGCTAACATAGCCTGAAACGTCATATCTTAGATCCCATTCATCTTGCTAACAGAACTTGTGTAGGAATTTATCTTTATTATGTCTGTGTGTGGATGATTCCTAGGGCTTGATTAGGCCTTACCTGGCCCAAGTCTGTACATGAAGTCGTTTTGCAAGCATTTCGCTTTGTATAAATGTTAAGAAAAGAGTCATGCACCGCTGAGTTTGCCTTCCAGACAAATTCATCCATACATTTGGTTTTCTCTCAGTCATAACAAACACTTACAAGAAACGTGGTGTGAAGTCTTCTGCAAAAATATTTATCAGGTAAAAGTGAAAAAGTCTGGATCTTTCAAGACAGATACTCAATCATACAGTCATGCTCCAATATGCATGCTTGTCTTATACAGGCAGAGGGATATCCTGTGTTGCTTATTTCAGCTCTTAGCATATGAATGCCTCATCTGAGCTCCAAAGGTCAAAACATAAGAGTTTCACCAAAGCAACCAAATTCACTTGTATCCTTGGCTAGATCACAAGTTACTGTTAATTTCTCCTCCTTGGTTAGATCACAGGCTGCAACATTTTGCTTGTCACCCAACAGCACATTTGATTACAAACACTTGCAACTCCGACCAATTCAAACAGGGCATAGTTTTCCAAACAACTCTTAGATGTCAAGAAGTAAGAGACCAGCAGAGGATTCTGCCTGTGGTATTGAACATTTTACAGGCCGTGCTTCTGTGCCATGAAACAGATTAAGTCCTAGTCTGAACCTGAACTCCAGGGTGCAGTTTATTCCAGAATTATTTAGGTTTGGACATCTGAAAATCCAGGTTCATGCTTTTTTTTAAAGATTTAAATCAACACTACGGTTTACTCCTCTAGCATGTTGCCTTGTTTTAGACAATCCAGATCTACGTGAAGTGGTGAAGATCTAACAGTTATTTGAGGGTTACTTTATTTTGGGTTAAACTGACAGCAGGGATAAAAAAAAAACATTACAATGTTTAAATCAAGTGAACTTCAAAAGCTAATCTAAAAGTAAACTGTAGATACTGCACCAGTAACTTGCATGGCTCTACAGACACATTGTCCTTTTTAAAACATTTTTCTCTCCTGTGTTAATGCCTGAAAGACCCAAACAACAACAAATGAAAACAGTTCAATAACTATAAACTGGCAACAACATCTGACCTGATTACATGAAGAGTGCTGTCAAATGCATAAAACAACAAACTGGGATAATAGACCTTCTTCTCCAAAGGCTCAGTATTATATTCATGGTAGATATGGAACAATTACTGTGGAAAACGCAACTTTTTTTTTAAAGTCGTGTTCTTAAGCAGTTGAAAAAATCCATGTCCATGTACAGATACAAAAAGCCCTAAGTTTGTAAATAATATAGCTTCACGTTTGCCTTCTACCCAAGAGTATGATCACATAAGAATATAAAAGGATGGACATGCTAACAGAACAGGATATTCCCTTTGTCAGGCAGCTTTTAAATACATACCTGGACACGAGCCTCTGTGAGCTTGGCTCTTTGCGCGAGTTCTTCCCTAGTATAAATGTCAGGGTAGTGTGTCCTCTCAAAAGCTCTTTCCAGCTCTTCCAGTTGCTCTGCTGTAAAGGTTGTCCTGCTACGACGCTGCTTTCTTTTTAAAGGTAAATCTGGTTCAGAATCGATGTCAGAGCCTTCATCAGACTGGGGTGCTGATGCTCAAAAAGAGAAAAAAGACAAAAATTAGCTTTAATAGTGTAGAAAGAAAAAAAAAAGGGGGGGGGGGGCAAAATATTGGATCAATTGATGATATCTTCTTGTATGGAAAAGCTGCTTTTGCCCCCATGACTCAGAGCTAAGTTGGCAGATTTCAAAAAAGTAAGAAACAAATCAGAGTTAAACATTACGTTGTGCAAATGTGCTCAAACAAATCAACACTTGTCAAAATCTCAGCTACGAGTTTAGCACCTTTTCCTGGCCCAAGAATATTTAAGGACCTCCAGAAATCTTTTTGAGTAAACGAATTATTCAATTTCTTTGTTCTAACTCCTCCAGCAGTTTGGAAGTGTTTTAAAAACTTGAGTAGTCCTGCTTAGTCCCAAGCAATCAGACAAGCAATGTGACCTCATTCCTTTCCCTGAATGGTTGAACTGATATAAATATTTGTCACACTGGTGTGTGTATTGTAACTTAAACATTTCAACTTCATAGACACACACCCATGAGACCTTCCCTATAGATCCATCACTGAGACCTTACTGCTGAAATTGTTATGAAAGTGAATACAAAGGAATGGGGAGAGCTATTGAAGAAATTAATTCTCATATACATGTACATATTTATTTACTTCATGTCACATGTAGTATTTGTCTTATACTCTGAACAGTATTTTAGCTATGTTTGTCTTAGTATATCTCAGCACATTTAAAAATTCCCACTCATCTGCAACTTGCCTGCCTTAGGACCACCTAATATAACCTTAGGACGGGCCAGGCAAGTGTTAATATGCAGAGGAAAAAAACAAACAAAAAAACCACAACAAACACACGCATACCCAAACAAAACACTACGCACAAAAACACCACCACCAAATAAATAAATCAATAAATAAATAAATAGAGAGAGACACACACACATAGCACAGAGAAGCCCTGTAACAACAGCTCAGAGCAGTATTCTGACTTGACTCTTCTAGTTATTATGCTAAAGCAAGGAGACTCCAGCATGTGTAATGACAAGAGTTGAAATATACAAACTGCATTGCTCCTTCTTCTAAGGTTTCATCATTGTTCCTCATCACCTTGGGAGGTTTTCCAGCACAGAGAACAGCTACACACAGATATGTTGATGCTTGGCCTCCAGGGAACATGACTGCAAAACAGCCGGGCTGCGTTGCACCAAAGGCCCCTCACACCACACTCTGAGTCAGTACTTTAGGAAAGTCAGCAATAAACAGACCACATACAGCACGTCCATGACCCAGGAAGGGGCTACCAGTTCTTGTGATGAGCAGTTTAAAGATAAATCAGAACTGAAACTCTTACTGGGTCCCATGGCCGTGGAGAGGGGGAGGTCCCACACAGCCAGGTGCTGGTGTCGCTGCCCGGTGACCCTGTGCTCCTGGGCAATCAAGTGAACTCCAGCTACAGCCCAGCCACGGCTGAACCCATCGCTACAGCTGTGAACACAGCAAAGCCTCTGCCCGTGCTCAACCGTATTATTTCTCCAACAAACAGTAGCAAACCAAAGGAGTAGACTGGTGCAGACAGCTGCTGTCCTAGGCGACAAGCACTCCCCGAGTCTTCAAGGGAAACCACCTAAAGAGGGCAGACACTCCCCAGCGATGCTGAAACTGCTTGTTCAGTTGAAATACAAACATTGTTTCTACTAATTCAATAATGCCAAATGAATTACTGATATAGACATTGATTTAAAATAATCTTCTTAACGAGATTTATTTGGAAGTAACTGAGAACACAAAGCCAAAAAGAAATCACTGCTTCTCAAGCTCCAGCTAAAACCCCCTACCATGATCATTCCCAGCTATCTTACATTTCCAATTTCACTCAAGCTGTTTGAACTAATAAATACACCTAATCTGTTTACTTAGTCTTACAGCATGAGAAAGGCAAAATGCTTTTTCAGAAAATTCAGCTGAAGAGTTTATGAATTTCTGCATACCAAAGAAAGAACAATCACTGCTAGACCAGAGGCTCTTATGTGAAAGCTATCTTCATTGTCCCAGCATCATCGATATCTTGGACCCCACAAACACAGGACATCAAGAGAAGCTCCACTAGAGCTCAGCATCAACCTACTGTGAAAAGATCCAACTCCCAGAGTCTCTTACTTGCACAGAAGTTTTGTGCCAAGTAAGACTGGATTATGATGTTGTTCATCTAGAGAATATTGTCCTCGAGAACAAATGGGAATCAGCACGAAGATCTCATCCCAAACAGTTCAAGTTCATTAAACAAGAAAATCTAGGGTACCCCGAAATGAACATAATACATTGTCTGAGTTAGTGACAAATCCCAAATCTTCTCAGTTAGGGACTCAAGTGACACCTGCCTTCCCCAGCAACTGCCAAGTTACAGCCCTCCATGGACAGCTTCACAGTGCTGTTCAAAAATAAAAAGAAACACAGGATATTTAAAATATAATTTCCCTATGTTAGCCTCAGATACAGATCACCCACCTTAAGCAGAAGAGCTGTTGCAGGAGAGCACACTAGCCAGGCCAGCAGGGTCATGTTGGCCAGTAGTGCACTCTGACCACTCCTGACACGGTAACATCTCAAAAAGAGCTCAGGAATGTCCCTTTTGGAGACAACTTCTCTGATGAAAGTTGCCTTCAGTTGTGTACAACGAGTTTAAAAAAAATAAATTCCCTGATCTCAGGAAATCTTTAGATACTCTCTTTCAGACTCTACACATATGTATGTTTCTTCTTCAAACAAAACTAAACTAAAAAGGCAGCTTAAACTGTGCACTCCACTTTAAATAGTGGACCTTTATTGCTAAATTTCTGACCTGAATTCCCTCACCAACTGGATAGGGAGTAAGACCTATAGTGGTCTTTCTGAAAACATTTTATGAAGACTTAGCAAAATCTTGTGACGTTTCCCTGCACCTTACATTCATGCAGCAATGGGAATGCACAACTGACACACTGACTTAACTTCATTTTAGCTTTACATTTCATTAAGCAGTGTATGAAAGACACAAAGGCAAACCAGTCAGAAAAAAACAGCTGAACAAAGTATCTGAGAGTCCAGGACAATGTATCTAATCAAGTGCAAACATTTAGAGAGAAAATAATAAAAATAAAGTACAGAGAAAACATTTCTCAAATGAAATGGTTTCTATTTCTATCTGATTTCATTGGTGTTACCCTTCACTGGGCCTGGCTGCTATGTGCAGCTTTATGGAAAACATTGAGTTTCTTTGTCTTGTTTGATCTGCAATATTAAAATCAGACTAATGTCATCTCAAATGATAGTTGTGCTACAGACTATGTTGGTTTTATTTCTAAATCTTAAAGGTCATTAGTTTCAAGAAGGTTTTTGTTCTTATTTTTCCTTTTAAAAATAACATTATTAAAATGTTATGTAGGTAAGAAGCCTATCAGAGTATTTGCTAAGCACATAAATTGGATACACCTCAGACTTTGATAAAAGCAGTATTTGTTTTCCATATGCTCAATAGCCGTAGCATATTGCCCTTTTGCTAAGCAGTATCTCACGAAGAGATCCTCTGACTTCCACGTTGCAACAAGATACTATTCAGCACAGATAAAGGTGGTCACATTTTAGCCGAGTTATTTTTGTCTCCATCACCTCCACAGAACATACAACATACATATCGGTAATCTTTACAGTTGTCTTAATGATGTTAATACTCCAACCTCTCAAGCTACAAACAGGAGAAAGGAGGAGACTCCCCAGCATCTGGGGGATCCCCAGCCAGACCCCTGGGGATCACCACTTCCCTCCTTACTGTAGCACCTAAAATGGGACACCTGTCTGAAAGCACTACCAGTAGCTGATCCATTAAGTTTAATTAAAGAAGGAAGAAATTACAGAATTAAAGAGCAGTTATTTGTCCTTTAACCCCTTCTGACCTGTCTGGTGGCCCGAGGAAACACTGCATGGCAGTTATCACCATAATATGAAAACAACCTCTGCCCAGTGTTGTAGGTATTTGATCACCTGGAGCTCTGCAATGGTCCCTTTTCCAAACACTATAAGTAGACACATCGGGACCAAAAAAAAGAAACTAACAAAATAATGCACAAGAGGTCATTCTGTAGGTTGTTCTTCCTCTCAGCAAGACATTCCATTTGAATAATTAAATAACAAAAACATGACAACCATTTAAAGCCCATACATTACCGGTGCAGCACAGTGCACCTGACAAACACAGGCAGAGGTTGTCTTTCTGTGGCCCGTGAAGGCACAGCTTCTCTGGCTATCGTTATGTCACTGTGAAGTTTTAAAAAAAAGAAAATGTTATGGAGCCTCTTCCTCTAAGCATAAGAGCCTGGGGTCTGCCCTAGATAAATTCTGCGTAGCTATGGATCTTGCTAAAATAAGACAAAAAAGCCAAAGGCTAGGGTGGGTTCTGGTGGCAGTTTTATTTGTTAGCTACCCTCCTTGGATCTTCCCATTTCTTTATTCATGCATGATTAACTTCACAGGCTCTCTCCCTCATGCCACATCTCTGTGACTCAAGGCTACGGCTGTGACATCCCCAGCTTTGGGGGTTCGGCAGCGGGTCCCACCAATGGCTGTCTGATCCCACCGCCTTTCGCCCCAAAGGGACGTGGGTGACCTCCCTCGTGTTTACTCGGGTGCAGGCGAGGAGGAGCGCAGGGGCGCCGCTACCCCCACACAAACCCCCAGCAAATGACAAATGACACTTTTTCTTTGTGATCTTCGGGGATTTTTGTTGACTTATTTGGAAGTCTTTTGTTGGGTCCTAAGAAACAGCCTGTGGCTGAGGCCTATTCGGCCGATTTCCACGCTCCATCTGTGGTATCCATCAGCGGAGCCTTTGCCCGCATTCAGGGCTCTGACACCTGCCTGGCAGGATGCGGAGGCACAAAGGCGGCTGCAGCGGGGGCCAGGGGGGCGGTGGGCTGGGGGGGGGACATGATGCAGGGGATGCACAGCAGGGGTTAATCCAGCCACCCCAAACTGCAGCACCTGGAGGGGGTCTCTCCCAGACTGCCTCTCCCTGCCAGAGGTGATGGGCCTCGGGCACAACCCTCCATCACACTGCGGGTGAATTACAGAGGAAAGGTGGGGCGAGCTGGGAGAAATGCCCCACTATGGGGGAAATCAGTCACCTCAGGCACCAGCTAAATAAACCACGTACGCTGGCTTGCTGCGAGGCTGGGAGCAGGGGTAGGTGGCCAGCAGTGCATTCCTCCCCTCATCCGTGTTTGTGTTGGGGGAGGCTCTCAGCAGCTGGCATTTCAACAGGCAACGGGCTAGAAACACATCAGGCATCCTTTCTTTCCTCAAAATAAAGTCCACAGGAAAATAAACCAGCATCTTCATTTCCTACTTTCAGCATTTCTCCTCCACTCTGAGCAGTCCAGTTTAGAGGCAGGCTCATATTTGCATACAAAATACAATGAAGACTTTGGAGCCGACCCACAACCTCCCCTCCTAGAGCATCAGCCCTTCTTTTTGCTGTATTTGCCTGGGGAAACTTGACGCCAGGCTCCCCTCTCCTCCCAAAACCTCCCTGTCACAGCAAGAAGCCATTGCAAAGAAAATACGCCCTGCCAGGTCGGTGCTAATCAAAACAGGACAAATAAACTCTGACACTCAACAACTCCCTGAGTGCCCACAGCCCTGGGTGGAGACTGCAGATCAGTTATGAGTATGGCAGGAACTCAGGGGGCCTGGAGTCACCCCCCAGCCACCTGTGAGCTCTTTAAGACACCACAACTGAACGCCGTATTTATCTAAGATAAAGCATGCTCCCAAGGTTAGAAGAGCACCCTTAAGTCTGAGGTTGTGGCGCTCCCACCCAAGCAATTTTAGCAAGTTTACCAGCACTCAGAGCTGCAATTTTATCTATTTCACTGTTCACTTTCTATGAACAGCAAATATACAAGAGAATTATCAGTGTTGCTAGAAAGCAACAGAATACTTTGTACAATGTTAAATAATACCCAGTACTAAAGTTACTTTCTACTGTCATTTTGATTATGATATATTAAAATACAAGAAACTAAACCAAAAAAGCAAACCTCTGTTCCAGACATGAATATCGCTCATCTAACAAGAATTGAGTCACACTTCAATAACCCCTTTGAAGAACGCTATTTGCAAAGGCCATACTTGCAGAATCATTGTAAACGGCTTTTTTTTTAAATTTCACAGGAACTTTACAAAGTCTGCAGTGAAAAAATGAGAGAAATGGGGAGAAAATATGATGCTGTTTAAGTAAACTGATGAATAAGAGTAATTAACCTGTTACTGGAATTGGAAAAGAGCGATCCCATCTCCTCTGATCTCTAAGCTGAAAAAAAAGTCAGCACAGAAAAGTAACAACCGCCACATCACTGATAAAAGTGATTTTCCCAAGATAAGTGGATGGCATTTTTATTTTGTTTGAGCTGATTCACATAGAGAAATGTGCTTTGTACAGCGAAGTGAAAAGGAAAACAGTAGCTGCAGTAAAAGGAAATGGCCAACAGTGACTTTTATTTACAATTACCAAGAGACAGGCTATTATTGACCATATGTGCCACAATCACCCTCCTTATCATGGGTTGGCCATCATGTCCATTGGGAGCTGTTAATGAACTGAGTAATTGAGCTGCTGACATGTGTTACCAAAACAAAACAATAGGAAGAAGAGACAAATGAACATTTTATTTGCCAATCAGAGTAGGTTCCGCTTTTCAGAGAGCTGTGCCTAAGTAAGTGGCTGAATACATAAAACAGTGCATTGAAGGCAAGCAGATGCATGCACAATAATGGTTAACTGACAGCCTATGGCCCATCTGTGCTTAACATTTTGTTAAAGAAATTACTTGACTTGCTAAAGAGACAAATCATACAGCTGCCCCAAGTGCTGCATTATAAGAGATAAATCATTAGCTAAACTGTTTCATGCTTAAAATGACAATGCATATTAACAGTTTTGCAGGGACATTTTGTCAGCACAGCTTGATGCAGTTATAATTTACAAGAAATGTGACAGTTCATAGCTATTAAACGATTTCAACTTAGAAGAGAATGACAAGAATGTGAAGACAATTTCACCGCACAAACAATTCACAGTCTCTTCTTTTTAGAAATATATCTAATTTTTTTTGAATGATGAAATAATATAGAAAGAAAAAAACAGCCAGTATCTAACTGTTCTGCACCATTAAGCCGCTAGCATGTACTTCATTCAAAACCACAGAGCATCAAAAAGGAACACATTCCATTTTAAATATCAAAGACTGCATCGCCAGCATTAAGAATAAATGGCTAATTCTTAACTGTGTGTGAAAGGATAAAGAATTTCTAGAGTGAAGAGGAAACTGCAAATACAACTACAAAAATCTCTCCTTATTCTCTCACCTCCTATTCCAAAAAGAGATTTGTTTTGTTGACACAAGTAACATTAAAGGATCTAACAGCTTTGCATGTGGGCCTGATCCCACTCTCAAGTTTCACTGCTGTGAATTTGCACTGGGAATTACTATCATTATTATTTTATGTTGTAAACTAGAAGAACTGCAGTTAGCACTCGGCTCCTGTTGTACGGGTAGTGTAGACACATGAGTGTGGATAGCCCAGGAGCCCACCTCCCCACCCAGGCACACAGAGTCCTGCACCCCTGTGCTAGTGCCCGAGGCAGGGGCTGGGAATGAAACACCCCACAGGATGTAACCCGGGAGGTGCTGAGCACCCTGCTGCTGTCCCTGCTGCAGCAAAACAGGCAAAACAGGGCAAAAGGGATTTACCTGAACAACTGTGCTGCCTGACACAAATAAAAAAAAAAGAAACAAGCAAACAAACCCAAACAACAAACACACCCACACCTGTGGAGCCTTTCCCTGTGTTTTCAGAGGCTGGTGCCCACATAAGGGTTCTCTCAGGTTTAATGACTAAATAAAAGTTAAATTGCTACAGTTTTCCCCACAAAGACAAGACTGCTGTGCTGACTTGTTGTGGTTTCTATCCACTGGCCTCAAAGGACAGCTCTGCTGTTTCCACCAGTGTGAGAGCACAGCTTGGTCTGGGCAAGATTTGGCCCTTGCTCAATCTTCTCAGCAGATCCAGGGGAAGGGTTCAGTGGGGAGGGTGCTCCAGCACCAGCCCATACAATCCCATGGGCACTGGGCTCCCAGTCACACCAGACCATCTCTCAACACAGCCTACTGACTCGGAGAAGAGGGTTTCTGAAAAGTGCAAAGAGGAGTCACATGTGGCTCCTATTGATTTCCACCAGGAGCTCATGAGTTCCCACAGCTGGGGGCTTTTCCAGCCCTTCCCATAGGAGCACTCATGGTAACACTGCAAACACAAGCATTCAAACATCTTGTCTTCTCACTTAACACTGGGAGATTTTAAGGAAAAACTTCCAGAGAGCTCAATAAAACTACTTTGTCTCCTAAACTTAGAAAAATGTGAAGGAAACTAAATACTCAAATCCAAATGAGGTTTGCTCTTAACAGCCTTGAGGAAGTTGATATTTTAGGCAAATTTTTATATTAAAAGAAAGGAAGAGTTAATAGGAAAGCTAGATTTCTCTTGTACAAATCCTGAAACATATCAAGGAAGGATTGGCACAGTATCTTCAGGCTGGTATCAGCTGATGGAAGAGCCGATCAGTAACCAATTAAGACTGAAAACACTGAGTATCCCAGGAGATGGAATTTATCAGCTGAGAAATTAAATAAAACAAATGAAGGAGTCTCAAGATAAATAATGAGACTGTGTTAGCGGGTTAAAGTACTACTAATAATTGAGCTATCAGCAATCTCCCACTGCTTTAAGCCGTGTGGATTCTTCTAAAGGAAAAATATATATGTATATGTCTATGAATTGTATTTGGCTCAACCCTTTGCAACAACAGCATGCAAACAGAACTCCTGAAATTATACAAGCTGATCAAACATACTGGGCACACTGAGACGGAAAAAGCTTACAAGCATTTTTCAAAAACTGCTGTGTATTGCTTCACTGGGTTTTGATCAACTAGTAGCATGGATAAAACATTTTGGAAGAAGAAAAAAAATTAAAAAACCCACACACACAGCTGTAGTACAGACACTTATGGTAAAAAAATTTGAGAATGTTTTAATACATTTCCTAGCTCTCTCAAGTAGTTCTAACACCTGAATTAATACATCCTTTATTCAAACCAGACAAACACTGACAGAGCAAGCTGTGGTCAATAGTTTCATTTCAATGTCAACATTACAGTCCCCAAAGTCTCTATGGGAAATTAAGGCTATCATCATCTTCCTAAACCCACAGCTGCAGCCAGACCACCCCTCAAGCCACTTTTACCTACTGGAAGGCTAAATTGAGTTAAATGACCATCTCTATCACTCTCAGGACTTGGAATGGCCAAAATATTTCCAGAGGTTTTTTTTTTTTTTTTAAACACAATAGTGGATTTTGTCATTGAACGCTTCATTTACTCTAGAAATCACTTTCATTTGCAGAAGATTACTGAGTTTCATAATAGAAAACTAAGAGTGCTGATATCTTTCCTTGTTTGTTTTTTCTTTTCTTCCAGACTTCAGCCAATAAACAGGTTGCATTTTTCACCAGGTATTTTTCCAGTGATTGATTTTCCAAGGTACTATCTACTCCTGCCAATTGCCTCTTTTCCAGCCAAATCTGTTAGTAACTCAAGGTCACTCCCATCACAACTACATAAGAATTGGGGTGCTGACCTCAAAATCCATCATCTTCTGTCATGGGACCTGGTTCTACAGGGTACTGAGCCCTCCAGTCCCACTGGCCAAAGACAGTCTCTGCCTCTATAGTTGTTCCAGGATCTGGGATGAAAGGCCCCTTTACAGGGTTACAATGGGACAGCAGCAGGATGCTCAGCACCTCCTGGGTTACATCCTGTGGGGTGTTTCATTCCCAGCCCCTGCCTCAGGCACTAGCACAGGGGTCCAGGACTCTGTGGCACACACAGCACTGTTTCAGTCATTATACTGCCTGTGACACCATTACAATAATTAACTGGAGTCCACCCTGGAGATCACCTGCATATTCTCCTTGTTTCTTGCCCTGTGGGGTTTGTGTGCCAGGGAACTCCTGGTGTCATCCTTTAATTACCCTTCCCAGTGACGGTCACCCAGGAGCTCACAGTGCAACGCCTACACATAGCTCAGGCTGCCCCAGTGAGGTGAGAGGTGAGCAAACCAACCTCACTAAAGCTGCTAGAGCCCACAGATGCCACCTGACCACACTGTTGCCATGCTACAGACTATTAGTGGACATGAGAAATTAAAGCAAGACATTTTCTATTTTCTTTTTTAAGGTAGACATTGAAACAACTGAAATTTGGGTGATTAAACAAAAAGGAGTTCCATGTTCCATGCACACACACAGTGCTATAAAGAGATTAACACTGTGATTTGCTAATAATAAGGCAACGTATACAGCTTGCTATGTATTCAAAAGTAATGTGGAGAGCTCAGTTTCTGAAGAAAACACACAATTCTTCAGTCCAACAGGAAAACCAGAAAAAAGCTGAACATCAGCCCAGCTCAGAGCAGTCAGCAGACAAGACTGATGGGCCGTGCTGGGCTGCAGCCAGCCCCACAGCACCTTTACAGCACAGAAAATGCGTCCAGCTGGGAGTCACTTTTGATCCATTCCCTACACCACAGACATATACAATTCTCATACATTTGCCCTCACTTACTACTTGTTGACAGATGCTGATAAATGCTCTTGAAAATCTACAAGAATGATGGTTGTTGGTGAATGCTTGACAGTAGAGACGTCAAAAGTTATTTGAGTAAACATATACACATTTACATCACCTGCTTTGAAACATCTACAGATATGAACAAAGTTATAACAATCTCTGTATTATTAGCAGCCCCCAAAACTGAAAAAGTAACTCTGCCCCAAATACTGTGTGATATAAACACACTGGCTTTTCTGAACTATTCTAGTCACACAAATAAGACAGAAGCACAGGGTACCTGCTAGAATGTCCTGTAGGCTTTGCTTGGACACTAACATTGCAAAACACATTATGACCCTATTATTTCTTTCCCCCCCACCCCCACTATGTATTTTGAAAGAGTATTTGTTCAATTTGAATTTGTTCAATTTGACTTGAATCAAAATGAAATAAAGTTTTAATTAATATCAAGCCCCTTTATATAACCCCAACATTAACAGAGATTTCAAATAATGAGAAATGAAACGTGCATGCTGATAAGCATGCAATCCACAGTGTGCACAGAGTACAACTTACGTAGTATTTACATTATTATGCTAATATAAAATGTTAGCCTAACTATTGCCTTCACTATATTAATTTTAGCAGACTTCACCATGACAGTTTCTATTTTGTAGCAGTATAAAAGAAACTGTGATTTCAAGCACTTCTCAACAAAATTTGACTACAAAACATTTCTCAGAAAGCTGTAAATTAAACAAAATAAACCCGACAAATTAAGCAACAAATAAGGTTGCTTTGATTTTTTGGGGGATAGGGAAGTGCCTTCACTCAATTTTAAAATATAATTCCCACAGGCATTCAAAGAACTGTTCCACAGCAGTGCTACCCAGCCTTCATTTAACCCACAGATCACCACAGACCCCAGGGAAGTCAGAGACGGTCCCAGCCCCTGCACAGCTTTTTGCAAAGGGTCGTGATGAGGGTTTTCATGGGTTTGGAGGGTTTTGACCACCCTCTTTTGGGGGAAAGGGAGGGCAATGGGCAGGGTTCAGTGGTTGGCTATTTAAAAAATTATTAGTTATTAAAACTAGTTGCTACTATATTGTCAATTTCCCAGCTTTCTCTGCTACAGAGCAAAGTAGTGGAATATAAACTCCAGGGATTTTCCTTAAAAGTTCTAGGTCAGCCTTTAAATAAACAAAAATACTGAAAGAGTCTGAGCAAAGGGATAAAACTTTAGACTGGGATTTAGATATTTTTTTGGTTTCTAACAGTCTCATGGATTTGAGGCCGGCTTGGGCCATTTAGCTAATCTACCTGGCATTTATTAACAGCTGTGAAGAAGTACAAATCCAATACTACACCCCTGTGACATGTCACACATGAGATAACTCCTGCATCCCACTGTGATTACAGCCTGCCAGGTCTGGTACCCAAAACATGCAACCCAAGGTACCAGATCCCCCACTCTCACTAACTTCTCCTTCTTGACTATTTTCCACTCTCATGCCCTCCCACCCTGCCTTGTTGTTTCCAATTTGAGCTTACAGTTCTTCACTCTTGCACAATGCGAGCTGTTACGGGATGCCAAAGTGTCTTGGAACTCTGCAGTATTGCACTTGCTAACACACCTGACAAAAAAATTCAACATATTATTAAGCACTCTCAAACTGAATCTTTCTTACTACAAATTGGAGTCGTATTTTTTGCTGTCTCAGCTTCTGGAGACTTAAGGAGCACACACAGAACATGCTACACACACTATCCTCAACATGCAGATCCTTTACACTGCCAAAATATACCACAAGCACACTTCACCTACAGACTATGTGTGTAAGTGGGTACACAGTAGGGCACAGTCTGCAAACAGTGCATGCATGCATAAAAATACAAAACACACCTTCTGTTAACACCAACAATGACAATCATCTGGTACGAAGACAAGGAGAGAAAAGGCAACAGCTTTAATATTATAAAGGCGCAGATGTGCTGTGGGATCTTCCATATCCTGAGCACGCAGGTCAAGGCAGTGCTGTGATACATGTAACATGTACGTAGTGACCCAACAACATAAGCATCTTGGGTTTCCATGACTTGAAGTGACATGATTGTCTAAATAGAGAGTATTTAAGGCATATGTAAGGTACAAAAGCACACATACTATCACTCACTTGCTGTTTGCCATTCCCAATGAAACATTCCCAATGGCAAAGACACTTCAGAATCTAGTTCTTCATCCCAAATATTAAATGCCAATCGCATCATTTCAGTGGACTTTGGATCAAACTTCTAGACTCAGATGTAGCCCTCAATCACCCACAGGTATCAGGAATCTCCAAGCACAGAAGACACAATGTAAATAGACTTTAAGTTTTTTTTCCCAGATAGGAACCTAATGAAACTGCCTGTGCTATTTTTGGAGCATGAAGAGGATTTCATTGTTAGACGATCTTCCACACACTGAAAAAATCAATAGTTTCATTAAAGCTGACTGTTTTACCTTCCAGAAATAGGGCAAATTCTCTAAGATAACAGTGAAAGTGGTCCCAAACAGATCTGCAATGTTTAAAAGCAGAAAAAAAAAAATAGCAAAATGCAAACACACGAATTCAGAAAAGTTGTTAAAATGTCTAGCTTAGCTACAATCTTTGATCTCTGTAAAATCAGCTATCTTAAATTATTAGGCTGTAGGGTTAATTGATAGCATCTATTTAAAGGTCCTCTTTATTTCCCAGAGGGGAGAGGTGCTTAAAAAAAAAGCTTTATGCCAACTATACAGCTATAAAAATTCTGGCTCCTCCTTCATCTTGCCTTCCAGTGCTACAGCACCGCTGAGCTGAGTCCCTATTTGTTCCACTCACATGTGACAGAGCACTGCAGCCTGAGAAGACACATGTGTGATGCTGGGTGCCCAGTAACACTGCAAGGGACAGTCTTAACAGGAAGACATGTAATGAGAGAGCTTTCTTAGTTGGCAATAAAAGTAATTCTTGTTTCTAATTTCTCTGAAAACATTGAAATCCTCCTAACACTGCACCACATTCAAAAGTAAGAGGGTTTCTTGAAAGCAGCTTCTTCACATCTCCAGGGTGCTTGGCATTTGCCTGCCACTGTACAAAGCCATAACAGGTCCTGAAATGGGAGCTTGGGTTTGGCTGCATGAGAGCCATCTCTCGTCTTGTAAGTTCAGTCTGGAATAGAAATACCCCCATGATGAGTACTGGAAGAAGCACAGCCACTAACACACAGCCGAACTCTCCCTACCTATGCAGTCAAGAAGTATGGTTTTTTGTGGGCTTTTCTAGGACACTCTGAAAAGACAAGTATTGAACACCCACTGAATTCCAGCAAGATACGTACTTATTTCCTATTTGTCAGCAAATGTTTAATTTTTTTCCTTTATTCACACCCTATAGATTGTAAGATGCAATTGTTTGTCTGCTCTGGGTCAAATCCTGCTGAGAGCCACACCTAAGTGTTAAATACAAATTAGGAAGTCAAAACTTGGCCTGCAACCCAGCCAGCCAGAGCTGGCCTGACGGATGCCCCAGATGTCTATGGGGCAGCCTCCAAGAATGAACTGTGCACAATAGCAGAGAGACAGAACAGAATAAAAGCTGCATGCTCCCAGCCAGCCTCCTGTGTCTGCGAAGGAAAACAGAGATCAACTGAGAAATAAGCTTTTTGTAGCTTTTCTAAGTGTCTCCTTTTCAATATTGGAGAAGCAGGGTAAGAAGATCCAAGGTCTCAGGTTTAAAGCTATTCAAGGGGAACTCAAATCACAGAAACAAACACAAGAGAAGCACTCTGTGAAAGCCATGTTTGTGAATTTTTGCCTTCATCTACTGTTGGCCAAGCATTCCACTTTTCTCTGTCCCTGGTGGCACATAATGTTGTGCCTTTGGGCTCACAGCAGAAGTCACTACAGAGATTGTATTTGATAGGAATAAACAGAGAGGCTTCGTTGCTGTGAGAGCTTACTCACATCTGTGCAGCAGGTCGGGTGTCAGGGGGCTGAGACCACTGCTCACTACTGAGCTCAAGAGTCTCCATCTCTGTGTTAAAGCCTAAACTTGTCCAGTGCACTGTCATGTCCTTACACTATCATGTCCTTCTCACAAGGGCATCTTAAGCTCTGTGTTGGTACAGCATCCAAAATAGTGGCAATCCTGTTTACCATAGCAATACAAATAACAACAAGAGGCCTGGAAACACTTCTAACATTTTCAGTGACAATTATCTTATTCAGATGCTCTAGTTAGACTTTCCAAATCACAGCCTAAGGGTATTTATCAAATAAAACATTCCACTCAAACTTTGACCCAGGCTGTGCTCTGGTCAGCATTCATTTAATTCTAACATACATCACCAAATATAAATGGATTAACCAATAAGTGCAGTGGATAACAGTGAATGCTCAGATTGCCATCTTTAAATAAGAGCCTGCCTCTATCATTAAAATTTCTAACAGCCATGTTGTTTTGTTAAGGTAGCAGAATCAGTACTGCTAAAATCCCTGCACTGCTTTGAAAGTCTCCTTCAAACATCCAGAATTGTTTTGCAGATTTTTCTTTGGGATTTGACTGCCCAGGATAAAAAAGTTTGAAAAAGTGGTTCAATCAAAACAGAACCTTGTTCTGGCTCCCACAGTGACCTTTGTCTCACTTTTTTCAATTCCACATGGCTCAGAATCCTTACTGTGTGTTTTTATAAGACACAAAGCCAATATAAGGACCACTGAGAATTTTTATCAGAACAAGAATAATATTTAAGATCTCTGTGAGGAAGAGTCTAGGGCATCTTTTGACCAATTCACAGCAAGTGAGACATTGTTGCCTGTCTCAGAGCAGTCACACATTTAACTAGAGTGACAAAAACCCAGTATTGTTCCCTCAAGGAATATTATTGCATTGGAGACTTGAATTTTCATTGCCACCTGGGACCGTCAAGGTTCAGCAGAAGGTTTGTGAACTTTCTAAGCAAGCCTGGACTTTGTTTTGAATTTTTAAAAAAAGATCTATTTATGGTTTTGCATCAAAGTCATGTGAAATGTGTGGTTTTGCATGGCTTCAATTAGAGACAAGCCTGAGGCACAAAAAGCTCAGATCCTGATCTGGATCCAGACCCACCCAAAGCTGAGGGACATTTAGACTAAAGCACTTGGTTCTTGTCCATCTCTCATTCCGGCATGAAAACCAGGTGGGACTCACTCTCAAACCCCTGCTCCTCCGCAGATTTTTGCAGCTCCTCCAACTTGACATAGCAGTGCCAGGTTCCCTATGACTTCTGACAGGATCTGAAACCCGTAAGACACTATTTGATTCTCTGCAAACCAAAACCATGGCATCTTCCCAGCTCTCACAATTAAGCTTTAAGCCATAAGAAAAAAAGCAAACAAAAAACCAACACACACAACAAAACACAACACACACAGCCATATTGACAGTTTTATAGACCCCCGAGGGCTGTGCCTATATCCAAAGAAGACAGTGGGGCTTTTTTAAATTAAGGCGAATTAGCAATCAAGTTTCTAAGAAGGATTCAGTTAATAAATTAAAGGGTAGAATTCAAAACTATTTCCAAAGTTTGAATTCTTTGGCCAGAAATCGTTCTCTGTACAGTGGAAAAATGGAACATTGTCATTCTGATGCTTGTCTTAATTGGCATTCAGTTGTTTTCCTCTTTTAAAGTAATTTTTTAATACATTAGCGGGCATCATCTTGGCCTGATGTTGCCATTGGCTTCATTAAGAACAAGATAAGCTCCTAATTCTTTTCTGATAAATCCAAGGGCTTATTCAGTTAATTTTTGCAACAAGAATCAGGGAGAAAGACTTAGAAGCAAACTTGACCCTGTGAGGCCACTGAAGGAACCAAGATTCCCATCCTCCTCCTCAACCTTCGAGTCTACCAACACACTGAACAAACTTTTGGCTCTCTGAATTGTGCACCCCTCACACAGCCTGGCATCAGGCGCCTGTTCCCGTGAGGCAGGGTGAGCACTCAGCTCACGCGAATTAGCAGCGCTCCATCAGGACCAGGCTCTAGCACAAAGTATTTTATACAGGGCTTAAACTCACAGTTTAGCAGCACAGTCATTCTCACAAACAAAGTTAAGCCAATCCTGCAAATTCTTTTGAGTGTTTATATCAAACTCAATGCAGCTACCATTAAAAGGGACGACTTACAGACTCCTAAAATGCCATTCCCTTTAATATGATTTCCTATGGTAACACACAATTCATCGGAAAGCCTTTGCACCTATTTAGGGACAGACTTTCAAATTAACTTCAGTGGAGCCCTGACAGATTATACCAGCAAAGGTTCGGCTGCTCTGTCGTTGGGGTATGTTTCTAATTCATGTCATTTCATGCTTTCAGACCATGGTTGTGACTTGGTGAGGAAGGGGATATTTGCCCTTCTCGTTTCACGTTTCTCCTTCCAAGCTTTCTGCCCCACCTCCCCCTCTCTGTGCTAGCAGAAAAACAAAATCTTGTTAAAATCTTTCATGAAAAATGGAAAGAGAGAGGGAATTGTCGGTCTCTAGAGGGAGAGGCGTGTGGTCATGGCACTCAGGATGCCGTAGAGCAGAGCCCAGCTGCGCACTGGGCAACCTCTGAGACCAGAGATGGACACACACCTGCCCTGCAGTAGCTCCTTCTCTATTCCCACTCTTCAAAAGATCCAATGAGTGCTTAAAAACAAACAGATCAAAAAGCAACCAAACAAAAACCCAACAGTTCTCCACTACCCACCCCCAAATAAACCCCAAGCATTAGAATTTGGCTCTCCCACACTCCAAGCAAGTGTCCTAATGACACAGATGAAGTGAAGGAACTCAGAGATGTCTGGTTATGGTTCTTCCCTCATGTCCAGGGAAACACATTCCATCCATGAGGCAGGGTGGACAGGCACCTTCTCCCCCTGCTTCCAACCAGGAATTCCAGCTGGAGTCAGGAAGCTTCTCCTAGAAAATAGGATGTGCTCCCAAGAAAAGTCTGTTTTGTCCAACTGCCAGGGCTCAACAGTGTGGGGGTTTTTTTGTTTGTCTGTTTGTTGGTTTGTTGTTGTTTAAAGAAAAAGAAAAAAAATACAAAAAACAAAATTGAAGCTTGTCTGTTACAGCTCAAATTTTTTTCGTATGACTTTTCTCATATACTTTAACAACACAAACTTCAGATAGATTTACCAAAATATTTAATTAAGAGCCTGGAACTATTCTGGTAAAACTGCACTGAAAAGCAGCAAACACATTACTGTTTTTGTGAGCACATGAAGGTTTTCCATTATGCTAACTAATGTCTCTGGAGTTTGGGACTTTCCAGAACACAATGTTACGTACTAAATGCATAATTCAAGGCTACAATATCCACATTATGCAAGTAAAATTCTAACAGATAATCTCTTTTTTTGTCATCTCTTGTCACATTGGTTCTCAGAAATGCCGAATTATTGTTGCACATTATATTTTAATCACCATTCAATGCAAACATAATCGGCTTTAGTGAACAGTCATATTTACTATTCCTACAACTATGGTCTTCCCCCCTCCCGCCCAAAGCACAACCAAATTTGCACCATTCAAACCAATCTCTTTAGAAAGTCAAGCAAAGTGCCTCCTAAAGGCACCAGAATTTAAAAGAACCATATTCCACCTTTTTTTTTTTTTTGCATGTTTCAATGGGGAGCATCTTAGCGTGGAACTAAAATAAGTCAACACCACGAAGCACAAAAGACTGCAAGGATTTTGTGCAGCACGGGCTGGTCAAAGCGGGCAGGCAGGCTTTGTGTGCTCCGGCACAGCAGGAGCATCCCTCCCCACAGCCCTGCCCGGCGGAGCGGCCGCGGCTGCCCCGGGCGCCGGGGTTCCCACACCCAAGGCGGTGGGAAGAGGAGAAAGCTGAGCTGCAGAAGCAGCGTTGTAAATGGGATGAACTGGTCAACACGCTTCTTAGGAAATGCACGGCTTCCAGGAAGGACCACGTGGAAAGATTCACAATACCTCCGCATCAAAAGGTTTGATTTTGGCTACACTGGTGCTTTCAAAAGAAAGCTGGGGCTGTCCCCTATAGCATCAGCTCTACTGACTGAGGAAGGAGTTCACAGACACTGCTGAGGATCCTGCAGGTCCATACAAAAGTATGGTTTAGCTTTTAATGTGAAAAGGGAAAACAAACAAACAAACAAACCCCACACACTCCACCAAAACAAAAACAAACCAAAAAAAAACACCACCAAAAGACAAAAAGCCACACACTATAAATAACCTAAAATTAAATACAACTCCCATTTTCCTTTTCTCCATTAAGGATGCCTCAATTTAAGTCTCCATCTTGCAAAGTATTCTGATAAATTATTGTTTCTGCAGTTAAAGTTTCATATTTCTGTTTTCCCTTAACACCTTGCACCAAGGCGGCTTTAAGGATAACGCCTGTGTCAGGAGCGTGAATGGGTGACCCTCCGGTACACACTGACCCAAAGATAAACTTTGACCTGATGTTTGCTAATAACACTTCTTCTTAAGATGCCTTGTTTCTTTTATGAACTACCGCCTGACTCTAGGATCTAGAAGCTGACATGCATTAATATACATCTCTGGGTGCCCTTTGACTTGGCCATCAAGACCTTTTGACCCCAGACTTGGTTCTGAAACCCTGTCAATTGTTTGCGAGTGGAAAAAACTTATTTTCTAGTATTAATTAATTTTGGTCATGTTTTATTAAACATTTCTCCTCTCTTTTTAACTACTTCTTATTTGGGTTTAGGTACAATGGATATTTCATTTAGGGTTTGGGTTTTTTTTCAGTCTGCAAAACCACTACATCCTAAAGATACTCCTTTAGAGTTTAATCTTTTGTTTTCAAGCTTTGTAGAACTCCCAGTAACACAAGTGCCCTGACATTTTGAAAAAGTGTCCAACGAACAATAATATATAAAAAAGCCTCCATTTGTCCACTGCTTTTCAGATAAATCTGTATATTTCTGCAGCTTTGCAACTTTTTTTCAGATAACTTTACAGCACACATTTCAGATGCAGTCCCACGGCTGCAAAAGTCAGTGGCAAAACTCCCATCTAGTCCCACACCGGCAGGATCCGGCCTCTTGGCTGAGGCACTGTGACAGTTTCTAACCAATACCAGCAATTTTTAGACTTCTTCTGAAGAGGAGAAATTTCTGTGTTTCCACAACAATGTATATATATTTAAAATTATATAAACATATTCCTACACTCTCTTTTAGCAGCCATACACACATGCTATGCACTAAAGCAGAGGGTGAGCAGCCCGCACCAGCCCATCCCCACTGGCCAAGGGACGCTGCCGCTTCCCAGTACATTCAGAGATGGAAATTTCTAATTCCTGGAATCATGTTACATTATGGCAGGAATTGCTGCACTTCTGCCTGTTTTACATCAGGACTGCGAGATTGCACAAGGAGAGAGAACGCTTTCCAGCACTTAGATGATGTATCAAGTGTACATCGCACACTTAGCATTATAGCAATCAGCGTCTGGTAAGGAACACCATCAAATAAAAGGCCGCCAAGTCTCAAGCAGCAGCACTGGGACATGGCAAATGAGGGGGTTTAGCAAAATGTAGCAAGTAGCCTTTATTTTTGTTCATAAAACATAGTACAGCCTCAGCAATTATGATGGTATGTTCTTAGAGATGCTCTGTTTTCTCGCTAAGCAAAAATATTTCCCAAAAGCTCCAAGAAAATGCAGTTAAAAAATAAAATTTACATTAAAAAAAAAAAATCCACCCACTGGCCAACACTCACTGGAGAAATCCCAGTGCAGGGGCATATGAGGCAGTTGCACCAACAAGGAACGGCAGAGGACAGTGCAGAAGATGACATGCTCTTGCTACAGCAGGGAAGATTTGGGGTGCTGGAATAACTAGATGTGACATTTTGTGCTTTCACACACCCCACCACTGCCCTGAGGGGCACATCCCATGCACTCACATCCCAGGTCCACAGGCTGACAGGTGGGAGTGTCCCCTTCCCTGCTGCCCCCGCTCCTGGGGCAGCCTCCAGCCTCAGGCCATGGACACCTTCGTCACAAACAGAATCTAGGAAAACCTACCAGACAAATAGCAGCAGTCACGGATTGGGTATTTTTAATCCTTATACATGTCAAAAAGACCCAAAACACTCTTCCCCACTTCCAGAACAGAACGTAACCCAAAAAATGTGAGGTTTGGATGCATCTTTTGGGGGCTTGAGGCCTGACTGCTGCCCTGGATCAGGCTACCGACAGGTTTCTGTAGGACTAAACCATGAGTACGGACAACTGCAGCAGGATGAGAAGACCTGCTCCAATCGAGACATGCAGCATCCGTCCTGTCAATGTGCTCTGCAGCCAGGGCTCATTTTGTTTGAAACCAAAGTCTGAGGAAGAAGCAAAGTCTTCCTGAAGCACATGGCACTGAGACCAGTGTGCTGGGAAGGTATCCCAGCTTCCTGGGTTTCTCTAGGATAGGGTGTTCAAACACCACGTTGGTTTTGGTACATTCAAACAATAGGTAATGGACACCACAGGTCTTTACAGTAACACTTTATCACTTCCCAGCTCGGCTAACTCCTTCTGGCCATCCTTTCTTTGCTCCAGTCACACCACCAGACTGCTGTTTCCTTTTTCAGCCCTAGGCTCCAAATTTTAAAGCAGCAGAGCCAATTGAACTGGGACGCTACCCAGCAGCACAGAAAACAACCCCTCTGGGACATGCACTAACCTTCCTTGCTCCCAGCACATACAGCTACTCCTGGGAAGCCAGGACAGAGCACTTTCCATTTACAGCAGAATAAAGAAGTTTAGATAATATTTGGAAACTGCTGAAAATCAAAGGAGAGAGACAGTAAAACTAGACCAGCTAGCTAACTAGATCAAACAGAATTACCGCTGCCACACTTCCTGGTCCAAGCCCAGTTGGAGGTACGGAGCAAGGCAACTTGCACCAGCTAAGGCTTCACTCCCTTTCTAGAAATCCTCTGTCTTCAGCTGATGTAATGATACTGATAAACAGTCTTGATATATTCAGAGGGATCCTTATAAAAGACTTGCCCTCATCAAGCTTTAATATTAATACAGTTCCCCTGTAAGGGATCTGGTCCAAACTCTTAAAACCAAACAAAACCAATTAATGGATTCAATGCTAGTGGACTGTAGATAAAACCCTATGGACACCAGGAGCAACCCATACCAAATAAGAAAGAAGCCATTCGTTTTGTAGAGTTATTCCAGCTGGAATTCTTAGACAGTGAAGTGTTCACATAGTGCCATTTTTTCTGTTAATGTGCAGCTTTGAAACTATGCTCTGCCTGACATATACAGGAATTCCTCTTTTCTCCATCTTAAAAAAGTACAACAGCCACTATAAAAGAAAAGTTGATATTTCTTTTTGTATGATGGCAAAACCCTCCATACAAGCATAACCACACTGAATACTCTTTTAGATTATTTGTTACACTGAAGTTCAAAGAAGGGTGAGGATAGCCAGGAAAAAAAAAAGTCCCTCTGGTTAAAATTTAGCATGCAAGATCTCAACAAAAGTGATTTTTGACTGTGCCAATGCTTTTGTTTTCTCAACAACAGCAACAAAAAATGACTTCTTCCTTCTCTCTCACAGCAAACTATTACCAGCTGTTGATGGAGTATTTTTTAATATGCATTAAGTCATATTGTATATTGTCCACTTCATGTGCATACAGCATTTTTTTCTACAAATTCTTTACCATGTTACACCAATAAATCCAAGAATACTGTCCAAACCTGTTATACAGCTTAAGGCTTATTAACGCAAGTGGGATTCCACCAGTCAAGATCACACTAAAAACTAAAGTTACTTCAACGCAAAGGTGATTGCAGCATCATGTTCCAAATCCAACGCAAAGCCTTTCGGCAGATTTTGGCCATACAAACCAACAGCCACACTTTCCAATTAAAATGCATTATGCATTAAAAATAAAATTATGAGTAGTTAAATAATGTTGTAAAACTTCATATACTTCAAGATGGTTCTCACCACACACTTCTGTCCATGAGTCTGTTATTACACAATTCTCTGCATCAGCTGGATCACAACTAGAGCACTTCTCTCACGTTGCAAATAATTACCTCCTTGTTTCAATAATGGCAACAATTAAGTGCAAATACGAAGATAAACTCAGGAATGTTTTCTTATGCCAGAACCCTAAAATATGCCTCTTCCTGGGCACATCCATTTGTGCAAATAAAATCATGCATTTGTTTTGTATGTGTAAATTCAGGCCAGCGGAAAATTAAGCCCCATGGGGATAACTTCTCCAACAATACAAAAAAATTGTGAGGAAAATCTGAAACTTTGTCCTTAATTCACCCTGCTAGGGCAAAATAAGGCAAGAATCTCAGACCACGTATGCTACAACTCTTAGGTACAACAGCATATGTTAAGTAAGGAGAGTTGCAGCCTCAGCTCTTAATCTCATTGTTTATTGTGGTTTAAAGTCTGACCCTTAACATTATATGTGGTTTAAAACTATATTTGGAGGACAGAGAGTGAAAACAACTCTCCTAGGTTTGTAAATGTGTTTGTCTTTAAGGTTTGTTCCAAAGGAAACCATGCATGCCTTAGCTTGCTCCATATGCAAACCCTTACACGATTTTTAAACATGCTAATGCTCACATTCTGCATCTCAGGTTAATCGCGAAGGGTTTTTTGTTGGTTTTCTACTAGCAGCTTGCCTACAATCCACCAACCCACCACTCTTTATGTATATACGTTGAATAATTATGAAGCAGTGAGTATTTATCACCTTTACTGAGCAGTAAGCAGAAAGAAATACAATACTATTACTTCCAGCTACTGGCTTTCCCAAGATAATTAGATAACACAGTGGACTGAAGCCTTGGTTAGTCCAATGCTGTTCAAGTTAAGTGATTGACATGCCTCTGTCTGGCTGCTCTATTAACTGTTTCATTTTGTTGCTATTTGCAGTTTGCTTGGCTAATACTTCGAACAAATACAGACTGTTTCTTTAGCCCCTTTTTTCTCTTTGACCTTCTCCTGCCCATTTTCTTTGAGTCACTTCAAACTGCCTTGAAAAGGCCTGTTGAATGCGCACAGTCCATCAGAGTCCCAGGTTCATCCCATTCCTTGCCCTGAATGCTTTACTTCAAAGATGGGCCGCATTCTTTAATTGCCCTTTGAATTAATATCAAAGGGTCACAATGCGAGTGCCAAAAGAGAAAGAGGCTTTAATGAAGCAAAGAGCTGCCATTCATTTGCAGATAAGTACGTTTTTATGCCTGAGTGGTCACCAGGGCTAAATGCTCCATGAAGAGGAGGCAGGGAGGCAGCCAGGCTTCTGCCTAAGTGGTGATTAGTTCAAACAAACAAGAGTAAACAAATAAAAAAACCAACACAAACATCCCGACAGCTGAAAATACGTTAATATGGCTGAATGTCTTACAAAACAACCAACATCCTATTGTGTTCATAAGGCCATTAACCCTTTGCAAAATGCTGGGGTTCGGCTGTGCAGAGCTGCAGCTCAGCCCCTGCTCCAGCCCACTCCTTTCCCTGCCTTGCCACAAAACACGCTTTGGGGGTTAAACTTTCACCCTTATACTCAGACCAAAGACACAAATTATTTTAATACAGTCATTTCCAGGGGTATTAAATTAAAAAAAAAAAAAAAACAAAACATATATATATATATATATATGTATTTGTTTTTTCAATCTATCTGACTTAGCAATAAGGAAGAAAAGGAATCAGCAAATCAACTTTGCCTGTTTGTTTTGGTTTTTTTTCTCCGAGACAGGACATATTCAGTAGTTTGCATTTTAGTACATGTAGAATAACAAACTCTATACTGCAACTATGTATTGATTTACATTTTGCTATTGCGTTCAGTACTGTGTTAAAATGTGTGCATGTTCGGCTTTCTTAATTGCCTGAAGATCTCGGATATTTTGTTTTAAATTTCAATACTTGGGGATTTTGTTTTGTTGACCGGCTGGTTTTGCTTATTTGAAATCCATGAAGCTACACTAAGAAAACTTACTCAGCTTCTTAATCCTACCTATGGAGTCTTCTATTTTGTCTTCAAGAATATAAAATTAAAATGAGAAGCTGTAACATATATTGTAATGCAATTACAGCCACAATGCAAGTATACAGAAACAAGAAGTTCACAGGTGTCCTCTTTATAAATTCTGACTCATTATTTATAGACTCAGGCTTCTCTTTGCACAGAAATAATAATTTACTTAACAAATACAAGGTTGGTTTATTGCAGTAGAGTTATCCCCCCATGAAAGAGGATTAGCTATACTCATAACAGTATAAAAGTGCCTTATAATTGCATTCACATCAGGAATTGTACTGGTATCTCCCATAACTAAGAAGGCTGAAGGAGTACAAACAACTCAGAGAAACACAGACAACATTTCTAGCCCCACTTCTTCAGAAAGGATTTATCTTTAATACCACATACACTTAGCCTAGCCCTGTGTGCAACCTGCCACAAGACTTTCCCTTACAGATGCTTCCTGTGATTTTTACTTTCTTTCTTTACCCCTCTGCCTCTACCCCATCCTGCTCCGCTCAGCAAGGGTGCACATCACCCCGCTCCCGGCGCTGGGTCTTTGTTACTCACCAGAACGTGAAGAACTTTGACCTTAAACATCCAGCTGGAAACTCGGTACTGACAAACACTGCAAAAGCATCTTGTGCTTGTGAAGGGAAGAAGCACAGCAGTGAAAAACATGCAGCAGAACGGAAAGCTGCCGGCTGCAGAGGAGGGACAGAAGCAGCTCAGAAGTTCTGGTGCCAATGCTAGAGTGGCTAAATTGCATCTCTTTCAGAATATAAAGCCGTATGTCAAGCACCCTGCTAGGAAACTGCTCAATTGTAGTGCCTGAAGTTAACAATACTAATGAAGCTTCAGTTTTGGTGCGTTTTTGAGCTAGCCTGATTTACAATCCTATCTCAACACTAGTCAAGACCCTAGAAACTGTGGATTAACTCTGAGATTTATTTCAGTAAATGCCAAACACCACCACGGTTATACTATTTTCTAACACTTGATGTTTTTCTGTTTTGGAAGGGTTACACTTTCTAACACATTTACTCTAAAAATATTAGCTTATTTTCCTCATATTTTCCACATTTCAGATGATTAATTTCAGTTTCCTTCAAATACCTGCAGAGAGTTCCGTACATTAGGCTAGATTATGGTAAAGAAAGATGTATTGCTCCAATATAATTCCTCTTTGAGAAACCACAGCACAGCTGACTTCTCTGCAACACCAACATCAGCAAAGTATCAGAAGTAAAACTGCATCACGCTACGTTCAGAAGTAGTGACTTATACGTCACCTCCACTCATGTAGTGAGAATATTTCCTCGTGGGCACATGCAGTGTGATTCAGAGCAAGGCTGTGGGGACAGTGAGTCGAGCAGCAGATTGACACTTGGCACATCTCAGGGCTCAAGGTGGCAAAGACATATGTCAGGGTTTGCTCGAGAAGAGGGGACTGGCTGCTTGGCCAGCTCACAGCACCAAACCAAAGCAGCCTCCTCTGTGTCCTGACCTCACAGAAAGAAGCAGGGGGCACACCAAGCCAGGCAGCACCAGATGTGTTAACTTCATAAGCAAAAGATGCGGCTCAGATACAGAGGTGGTGGCCCTGACTGCACCACTGGGAAGGATCTCACAGCTGTCCAGAGCCATAAGAGACACCATGGCACCATTATAGGAGCTGAGACCCTACATTTGGACCCACATCAGGTCAAAACCACTGCAAGTCAAACACACCTGCCCACACACTGATTACCACAATTATTTTTGAAATAATGACCAAACATGTGGACTATCCTCTCTTGACCAGCAGTACAACGGTGTTCGCAGTTTGTATATATCTTCTTTGATACAAACCACTCTTATTCAGTAGCGCACAATCTAGAAATACAGCAAAGCGACTCAATTATAATCCTTGACTATATTGTATAAATTGCATATGCAATACTAGATCCAGATTTACAGCACAGGTCTCCAAGAAGGCTACTTCCCATTTGGAACATGCTAAAAATCAACCTAATAAAATAAAACAAATAGCTTAGACACTTTCCATCCTCTATATTTAGGTAACGTTGCTTTACCCTTATGCATTAAAGAAAAAAAAAAAAGCCACATTAAAGCAGTAAAATTATTTCCCTATTAAATTAATTCCTAATTTTGTCTGATCTGTCACTCCATCTTCTATCAGTACATAAAGTTTATTTAGTGTTATAGTAATAACTATTCTAAAATAGCCTAATTGACGGGCAAACCAGAAAAATATTAGTCAAACCACCTTGTACATTCTCTATCATAAAAATAGTTAAATCACTGTATTTTGTGAACCATAGAAACCCTTTATTATTATTATTATCATTATTGAATTATCAAGAACCACCATAAAATTTGAAACATAAGTAAATTGTTTTCTTAGTGTTTGGTATTACATAAATTCTTTGCTGATATAAGGCAAAACAGCACCATTCATAGATAGGAGCCAGTGCAGACCTAAGGCACGCGTGCACATAAGCATCACTGCTCCCTGTAATGAGTCAGCTGTCCATCCAGTACTGCCTGGGGCTCCTGGACAATATTTTCCTGGAAGTTTCGAGATAAATAAGACAGAACCATTTTATGATAGCTGGATTCAATTATTTTCTACTTTTTGTCAGCTTCTGAATATTATTTCTGCTTTTGGTTGTCACCTGAATAGCTTAACTATCTGAGCTCAAAACTCTGATTATCCAGCTTTTTCTATTACCTGCAACTGCAGTAGTAAATGCTAAATGAAGTAATTCAATACTGACAGTGGGTTTATGTGATTCTTATTGTTACTAAAAAAAAAAAAAATTAAAATACTTTAGTGCTTAATAATCACCGTCTAATCAATCTTTTATTTGGGAAACTGAGTGAAAGTACCCAACTAAAACTCGGAAAAATAGCATTCCCCTACCATCTAGGTACCACACACACAGAGTCCAAAACCACATACAACCTGCTCTTTGCTACCAAGAGTGATCTCCAGGCCATTTC